>NW_017728886.1:47423051-47432344 GCF_001723895.1 Crocodylus porosus
GGGGGGGGTGCTAGAGCACACCTCCCTGCTCTGCTGAAGCAGACAGCTCATGCTAATGCTAGCCTGCCCTCTCTGAGAGTGGGGTCTGCTGCGGAGGCGCAAAGCATCTTGAGATACTGGGGGACTATGAGTTAACTTGAACCTGGAGTGGATCTGGGGCAGAAGTTCAATAAACCAATTGAACCTAAATAAGTTAAGTGTCATACTACATCTATCCAGATTTATCTTAAGCTGGTTTTAACCATTTTGAAACTGGTTAATGTGTTCTGAACTTCTGCTGCATTACAGACTTGAATTGGTTTCTGATCACTTAGACTGGTTTATGTGTACTTTTGTCCCTAGCCAATGATATTAACAACAGAGTAGGACAATACAGAATTGACTTAATAGGACAGAAGACTAGCAAAAAAAGGGCGGAGGCTACATAAGTGGACTGAGTAACTGCACATCATAGGTGAACCATGTGGTATTGTTTTCTCTGGAATGGAATAGGGGAAGTGTTTATTCTTTTATGTCCTTTGACTATCTTTAAATCTATTTGGATTGATAGGCTGGAGTGTATGTAAGTTGAGTTTATGCTAGAACAAAGAGTTCTAGACCTCTATAAATCACAAAAATATCATTTAGAACAATAGGGTTGACAAAACTCTTAAAGCACTGCACTGGAGTTTTACTTCTCTTATATGTATATACAGGATTTTCATGTTCCAAGGATTCCTAAGGGCTTTCAAAAGGAAAACCATTTGTGGGGCAAACCAGGGTTTAATTTTCCAGAAGTAGATATAGGATATGTCTACTTTCAACCATCATTATATTTATTTTAGGAAAAAATGGCCCCTGGACATATTTCCCCTGGTCCCCTAAACTTTTGTTGCAGAAGGGTTTCATGTATAGAGACCAGTTATTCAAGGCTTAATGCAAGCAACATGTTAATGTCATGCCTACTTGAAGACTCAATTACATATTCCATTCACATTCCTTTCATCTTTTCATAAACCATGAGTGATCTTTTCATACCAATCTGTGACAGATCATGTAAATTTCATTGAATTTTTTTGTTTTTTCACCTAGATAAATATTATTCCTAGAAAGGTCAAATTCAATACACATTGACTTTAGTTGTTTCAATGTGAGCTCAAAGTGCTTCTCATAAAGCAGAATCAGACTTGTAAACACCATAAGGGCTTTGAATCTCTCAGGAAGCATTAACAACTAAGCATGACTAGGTAATTTTATAAAAATTTAAAGCTATACAAGATATAGTAGGCGTTACCAAAGAATGGTCCATTGAGCACTTGCTGGAGGTTTGCAGAAAATAAAGCTATTTGCATGACGATTGCTTTTTTGTTGTTCTTGCTGTCTACATTTTAGCAGGCAGTGTTGATCACTATAAAGAAAGAACTGCAGTGTTTCCACAACTCAGGATCTTATAATGATTCTTACAATATTTGCAATTTTTTCTTAAAGTCCCAATCCTAGAATCATGTCATGATATCAGACTTTCAGGTTTGATTTGTTTTTCTGGTTTTGTTTTTTTTAATTTTGAGGGCCTGCAATTAATTATTACATATTGATCTGGAAATATGAAGGATGAATCAGCCTATATAAGGTGTGTTATTATTATAGCTGGCATGGATAAGACAGAAAATGATAATATTACCAACCTTTTAAGCAATAACATACAATATACAATACAATATCAATACCAGAACCTGTATCTTCTCTCTTGCAGGAAACTGGCTCGTTACTTGGCTATAGAATTCTATTTTCTGGTCCCATGACAGTAATTTCTTTCTACACACTGGTTCAGATACACCAGAAAGGTGAAGGATTCCTGAGGAATTCTCTTGGGAGATGTGGATGTGAATCTGTTCCAGTTTTGGAGGTACTGGACAGAACCCAGGTCTCCCATGATATGCACATTGTTTTAACCACTATGCAACTATACAAAAAGATGTGTGAGAGCACCACAATATTTTTCAATGACAGTGACTGTGGTGGGTGTGTTTCAAGGTGTGCACTCAAAGCTGATGAGGCATATATGGAATACTATGAGCATGTCTATGGACCTGACCCCTCAGAACACCAGTATGCTTAGCTCAGGCAAGGTGGTACATTTTTGAGCAGTCACAGCAGGAGAAATCCGGCACACAGATAACTTCACTGGCAAAAAGTTAGATGCCCACAGTCTGTCATGTGTCTAAGTTGTTAAAGTGTTTTTTGGGGATTGCTCGCTTGGATTTAGGTACCTAAATTTTACCTGAGTTTAACAAAAGCATGTCTAAAGGCACAATTTTAGTTTGTATGTCAGATGCCCCTGCCATACATTATAGTTAAGATGCAATTAGCCAGTTAATCGTCTCTTAAGTTGTAACCCAGCCACATGTTAATGGTGTCATAAAACAAGGGATAAAACAAGATGCTACATCTGACCACCAACAAGCTTCCAGTTGGAGTGGAGCTAAACTACTGAATGGATGGTAAACTGTTTAATCCCAACTGACTCTGAGCCTATCAGCTGACTCTGAGCTGAAACCAAGACCATCCTGACCTCAATCATTGAGCTCCAGAATGCTGATGATGCAGTAGTGTGTGATCATTTGGAAGCAGACCTTTAGGCAATCATTCACACCTTTACTTGCAAGAAAATGGGACTGACACCTGACATTCAGAAGACTAAGATTCTCCATCAACAAGCTCTTAATGAGCAGCCCCCAGCTCCAGTAATTCAGATTCATCCCTGAGATATGGGATATAACTTTGAGTATATCCCATATCTCAGAAACCATGGTTTTTCAAGCAGTCACGATCCCCACTTTACAGTACAGAGCTAAAATGTGGACAACATACAGGAGATACCTGAAGTCACTGAAGAAGTACCATCAACAGTGCCTGTAGAAGATTCTTTGAATCCAATGTGTAGGCAGCTGTATCAACATTAGTGTCCTCTCACAAGCAAACACCATGTACATCAAGGTGATGATCATCGTACTCCAATGTTGCTGGCTGGCCACATTATCCAGATGTCTCCAGACTTCTGAAGCAGGTTTTATTCTTCCAACTCAGTCAAAGCATATGCTCAAGAGGAGGGCAGAGAAGCACTTCAAGGACATTCTCAAGGCAACTTAAGGCAAATGCAAGTTTGATATCAACTCATGGGGAAACTATTGCCCAGGACCACCCCAAATGGAGGAAGAGTCTGCTGCAAAGATCTCAGCACTTTGAAACCTTATAATGACAATAGAGACAGAAAAATGGGAGTGGCAGAAAGAGTGTGTTATGGAGCAAACAAGAACCCAGAGCTGCCCAGCTTGCTGGAAATGTGTCGGAGCTGCAACAGAGTCTGTTAATCCCAGGTAGGCTTTGTCAGCTATCTTCAGTTTCATCAATAAGACAATCATGAAAGACAATCATCCTCAGTTGCATGGGATTGTTAGTGTTGAGTGATGACTCAAATAGAAGGTATATATAATTACTTTAGTAAACCTAGTAAAGGTCAGTAAAGGTTGATTTCTCAATGTCTTTTTTACGTTGTAAGACGTACACAAATATGGAACACATTGTCCTGTGACAGTGGCTTTGCTGGTATTATTTTAAGAATCCTATTTCTGCAAGCAAGAAATACAAATGCAATACAAATAAAAACAGAATTATCTTAAAGTTAGTTGTGTGGAAGCACAGGTCTTGCATCACACACACAGTTTTCAGAGAAGCGTCCATAAATGCTATCCCTAATATTGTTTATGGGCGTATATAGCACATTTTTAATATATCTTGGTGCTTAATATCCCATCTATTAAACAGAGCATTGAGCGATGCAGGAGTGCATTATTACATTATTAAAAAAATTGGATTTGCCTTCTGTATGTATGTTCCTAGAGAAGTTATTCCACTCAGATGAAGCCAGATGAAAATAGATCAAACAGAAAAGATAGAGTAACCAGCTCTGTCAGCTGGTTAGACAGAGTAACCAAGAGAAGAGATGGGAGTAACTAAAGAATGAATGAAAGTTATTGTTATTCCTTAGTGTATACAAAAATCAAATCCTGTAGGTCCAATTAAATTGAAGTCTAGAGAATCTTGTGGTAATATTTCTTCTTACTGTTACCCATGATATGCCCTTTCTCTAGGTGTGACTGGCCAGTGCATGTTTACAGTACTCATTAGAAAACATTTACACTAGTCTGAAAATTTATAGCAGGCAGGGAATAACAAAATTTGGTTTGTTTCTTTTTAGTAATATACAAAAATCCATTTTAATAAAGTTATATAAGTTGATGCAGCCCTTGGGCAGCTGTCAATCAAGGCATGTTTTATGTCTTTTAGTTCCCTGCTATTAAAAACATCAAAGTTACCATAGCAACTGCAATTCTCACATGCTATATATTTAGTCATTCAGCTAAAAGACATGCTATTAAAGAAATAGGCACATCTCCCCTTCCTGTGAACTTCTTCAATATTTTTCAATTTTCAAGTGAAACTTTTTAAATAGCTGGCACACTTTCCCTATTAAAAATATTTTCTTCCAACAAGGAATATGCTAATGAACATACAAGAAATCATCCTGATCTTGTAAATTTTATCAGGAAGGAAAAAAAGGGGGAAAAGCACCTTTTTAAAACAATAATTCTGTACCAATTTCAAGGCATGGAGTATATAATTATTGTATTTTAATTATATTTATATTTTACTCTCTAGGTGGTTTATTACCAAGTGATGACAGTCTAAAATTTTATGTATTTATAAATGATTTTCTATTATTGTATCTGTAAAAATAGTGTTACAAAAATTTATTCAAGTTCAGAATAGGTGTTCAATTCAGTGATATTCATGATGAGTCTTTATTTATGAACATTAACACAAACAGTTTTGGTTGGCATTCATGTTGTGGGAATTGCTGATATTCTTGAAACAAAGACCCACATTTGCAGATGAAGTAACATAGGAGAAGCATTTGCTACTTGCTGAGTCTGTCTACACATGCATTTGATGCAAGAGCAGTTTACTCATGAGTAAATACTCCCAGGCAGACATCTACACATGCAAACTGTTCCTGCTTCCTGGGGCCCAGCGATGGACCCCAGCTGCCACCGAGGGGAGCTAGAGGCTCCAGATGTAGCTGCCTGCAGCTAGAGGACATCTATAAGAGGCAGCCCTGCTTCCTGCTCCCTGGCCAGCTGCGTTTCTGGCCAGGAGCAGCATGCACAGAGTGGGAGAAGCATGCAACAGTTCTCTCACTGGAGCCTCTGCCTCCCCATGCCATGGCTGCTCCAGCCTATGCCCCTGCTCCTGCCCTTGGCAGTGACACCCAGCACCCCAGGCTCCTACTGGTCACTGTGCTGGCTCTGCTGGCACATTGTGCTGACCACAGTCTGGCCCATGGCTGTCTGAACCCTGCCAGCAGTTGGCGCTACAATGCCTTCACCAACGTGAGTGCCAACTGGATGGGCAGTGTCCATGATGCCCATGACTTCAAGGACTCTGCCCTGCCAGCCTCCAGCTGGGTGCTGAGATGGTCCCACCCTTCCTCATTTGACACCCTGCCTACCCACTCCTCCTATGGCTCATACAGCCTTATACTGGCCAGCTGAACCCCCACCAGATGAACACTTATTTGTCCCTACCTTCCCCAACAAAGCCTCTCCACCACCCACCCCACCCTACCCACCACCAATAAAACAACCTCTTCCCTGTGTGAATTATTTACAATCAGTAAAGTGCTGTGGTTGTATGTGTACCATACCAGGGTGGGGGGCCATGAGGTGGGGGCACCTAGTGGGCAGATCCCAGGGACAGGTGGCTAGCACCCTGTCCTTTGATTGTGCCCCTGTGGGTATGCATGCTATGGCAAGCCTGGAGGGTGGGGGGCTTCACCCAGGGGTGATGACAACCACTGCTTCCCCAGTGCAGGCAGCTCCCTCTCCAGCAGCCAGTGGCCAGGGCCAACAGGACCAGTGCACAGTCCTGGCCTTACTGCAGGCAGCTCCGGCTCTGAGCCCACTTAGCGCCAGGGTGAGCAGTGGGGCTAGGCCCAGGCAGTAGACCCGGGATTGGAGCCAGGGCCTGGGCTCCTGGCTGGTGGAGGCAGCTCTGGACCTCTGCCCAGGCTTATGGGGGGGGGCGGTGATGCTGGGTGGTGGCTGACTGCCATGGGCCAGGCTGGGCTATGTTCAGAGACAGGGCAGTGGGTGGCACAAAGGTCTGCCATTCTTTCTCTATGGCCTCCACTGCCCTAGTCATGAGTGCAGCCTGCTTGTCCAGGGTCACCATGCACCACTTCTCTAGGACTAGGAGCTGCATCCTGTACTCCTGGTCTGCCTAGTTCCATGCCTTCTTGCACTGGTACCACATCTCCTTGCACCAGTCCCATGCATCCTGGTGGGTGATGGCCTCTGTCTGCCACCTGTCTTGGCAGGTAATTTCTTCCACATACCATGCCAAGGCCTCAGACTGGGGTTTGTGTGTGCATGGGTGCCCACAGACCATGGAAAGTCAGCTGGGCAGGCTCAGGCAGCCACCAACTGAGCCCCTGTCCCCACTTGCTCCCCAGGTGCTGGTGGGTTGCTGGGTGCTGGCCACAGGCAGCCTACCTGCCCTGTTCCCAAACCAAGACAGGCCAGGCTTTTGGCAGTACCAGTTGCCATGGCTCCAGAGCCACTCCCCAACTTTTCCTTCTGCAGGCCAGCATGTCTCCTGTGCTGTCACCGAGGTCATGGAGCCCAGGCTTGGGTGGAGCTGCAGGCTGCCCCGCCCTCCCCACAGGGGGTGTCTCTGGTGAGGCACCTTGGGGCAGTCACCCCCTCCCCCATGGCTGCTCTGTATCCTGAGTTTGCCCCTGCTGTGTGTGTCCCAGGCACAGCAAAAAGAGCTGAGTGTGCAGAACGAGGGGTGACTAACCCTGTTGTACCTGGCATGGGACCCTGAGCTTTGATAGTGTGGCAGGCAAGCCTGCACTGCCCTGCAACCTTCATTGCTGTCTGGAGGGTTAATTGTGGCTGCACTACATGTCACTGCCCCCTGCAGCTGAGGATGGCATCACTGCCGGCATCAATGCATTCCTAGCTGCAGAGTAACAGGGTGCTCAGTAAAGTTTTACACTGTCTCCTGCCTCCCTGCATGCTGGGTGTTTTGGGGAGGGGGGAGGAACATGGGGCAAGGGAGTTGCAGCGGAGCAAGGGCCAGGCCTGGGGCTTACTATATGGGTGGGGCTTGTGTGCTTGGCGGCTTGTGTTTGTCCCAGCTGTCGGCAATGATGTGAGGTTCCTGACGGACTCAACAGTTAGAGATGCAGCATATGCCCAGGTAGAAGCACCTCCTTCCCGCCCCCAGGGAGGGGATGGTGCTGCTGGTGGGCAGCAGTGACACAGCCAGCTGTGCCTCATGGCTGGGGCTGAGGTCATGGAGCTATCGGGGCATGCACTGGCTTGGGCTTCTTGAGCTGCTGTACGATGCAGAGGCAGGGAGCTCAGTGGGACAGGTAGCTGGTGGCATGAGGGGCCCTCCCCTCGTGTTACATCACTGTGGGTGTGAACCTGGAACAGGGGCTCGGGCAGGCTGCCTGTGCTGCTGTACACAATACGGCTGCAGTCTGGGGCCTGGGGCATGAGGGTGGCATCCAGTTGCCACATAAAGGTCATGGACTACTGGACACTCCCTGTTCGACAGTTCTGATCAGTGATGGTGACCCACTGTGCCCGCATGGCCTTGACCCTTATGCGGCACTGCTGCACCAACTGGTCATACACCCTCCTGCATTTGGCCAAGCAACTCCTCATGTAGATACATTAGAGTGCCCACCTTGCTCAAACTTCAAACTTACTTGCGAGCAGCAAAGCTTACTACTCAGTAAGTGTGTGCACATGTGAATGGTCAGGCTTGCTGTTCAATAAACTGTGCTACTTCACAGCAAAATGTCTTGTGTTACACAGGCTGGACACACAGCTTGCACTGGCGATGCATGACTGCCCAAGGAACTCCCATGCAATGAACTGGAGTATAGGTAGAGGAAGCATGGTTGCTCGAGAAAGCACTTCACATACATTTTAAAAGCACATTTGCTAGGTGCAAGTTATTGCTTAACTCTCCTGAGGTCTTAGCTGTAAATAGGTAGTATTTTGAGCACCAGGGTGAGGGAAGGTATAGGTCTTTTTGAACAGCAACAGCGTGCAGCAAAAATGTGCCAGGGCATCGCAGTAGATTGGATCATACTCTGAGTCGCACTATACATTTTCTGAGAAAAAGTGCTTATTATGGATATGCCTATGCAGTTATCTGTGTACATGCTACATATTAGTTAACCATCCCAGCATGGCATGGCAAACAGCAGACCACAATTTCACTGTAATAGACTTATTCTATGTTGATTTCTCTGGATTGCTCTGTCACAGTTTCTCAGACATTATCTGTCCAAAAGAGATTACATTCTTCCTATGAAGTGAATGTTCAAAGCCATGCTAATTGTTACATTCGAACTGGATGGTATTCATGAAATAGATAGTGGATTTCATAACAGATGCATACCTGCCAATTGCAGGAGAACCGGCAACTTAAGTTTTCTTTTCGTTTTTCTAACTTGTATTGAGTGTAACTATACCTTCATTTAGATGTTCTCCTTTAAAACAAGAATATGATAAACTCAAAGAAGTAAACCCCAAACCCTGTACTTATGGTATTGTTCAGATTTCATGCAGAAGTTTTTATCCCAATCAAATATTTTACTTAAAATTCTCTCCAAGTTCTTTTTCAATTTGAAGTAAGATAGAATGGCTTGTCTACCAGACCAGTAATATTATTTGCATATGATGGGTCTATGGTTGAATATATTTTTTAAAAATCTTTATTTATTTATTCATTTTGCCCTCTCTTTAGATAACATAAAAAAGAAAAAGCTGGAGGCCAGTTTCTCATTACCAAGCTGCTGTTTGCTTATATACTGAAAAGGTATATGGCATTTGCGTAAAAGAAAGCTACAAGATATTAATATTAGGCTGCTCAGTGAGCTGTGGAGCTGGCCATAGCCCATCAGCCAGCTAATTAATGAAAGAATGTGTGGAAAAGCAGAATCTTTATGAGCCTGAAAACAAGAAAGAAAGAAAGAAAGAAAGAAAATACAAAGAGATTTGATTTTTTAAATACTTTATTCAGGGGTTCAGGGGTACAACAATGGTGGCCGCTTGCAAGCGAAAGCACCAACAACTTACTACCAACCCAAAAACGAGATCGGACAAGTCTCTTTGTCCTCGGATCCAGAACCCAAATCGGGCAAGGGAGTTAATGCCCACCCAAGTATTACA
>NW_017728886.1:47432892-47483326 GCF_001723895.1 Crocodylus porosus
CTTCTTTTTTGGCAGGCATGACACAGATTAGCCCTTCTCCCCAGTGCCACTTTAATCCCCTTCCCCGGCCCAATCTGCTGTTCTGCTTTCTGCTCCCAGTCCTGTGCTCCCAGCCTGACCTACTGCTTGCTTTCGGCTTCCTTCCCTCTGTTCCCTACTGTGAATGGAATGGCATGGAATTATAAGTTGACTGTGACGGTTCTGCTGGAGCTCTAAATGTGGAGCTGCAAGAACCACAGCCCAGATTCTATAGCCTGGAAGTCCCCACTGGGAAACAACAACTGGCAGAGAAAGAGGCCCTATCTGGGAGGTCTTTAAGAGGAGACTGGACAAGAAGACCTCCAAGGTAGGGGAGAGTACCCCCTCCTTTGGATGTCCATTCCAGATTCTGGTCAGGCTTACCATGAAGAAGTTTTTCCTGATATCTAATCTAGATCTGCTGTCTTTCAGTTTGTTTCTGTTGTTCTTAGTTACCCCAAGGGGTAAACAGAGTATCTCCTATTCCTTGCTGCATCCCTCCCCGCTCTGATGAATTTATAGACAGCCAGAGGATCACCTCTCAGCCTTCTCTTGTAGAGGCTGAAGAGGTCCAGCTCCCTCAATCTGTCCTCATAGGACTTTACCTGCAGGCCCTTAACCATATGAGTGGCCCTCCTCTGGACCCTCTCAAGGTTATGCACATCCCTCTTGAAATGCAGCACCCAAAACTGGATGCCGTACTCCAGCTGTGTCCCCACCGGCGCTGCATAGAGGGGAAGTATCACCTCCTTAGTTCTGCTCATGATGCACCTGCTAATGTATGACAGGGTGCAGTTAGCTTTACCTCTCATTTCATCACATAGATAACTCATGTTCATCTTGGAGTTGACTACGACTCCAAGATCCCTTTCTGCTGCTATGCTGCTTAGGAAGTCGTACCCCAGCCTGTAAGTGTGTTCTTGATTCTTTCTCCCTAGGTGCAGCACTTTGCACTTATCTTTGTTAAACTTCATCCTGTTCTTTTCTGAGCACTTTCCAACCTGTCCAAATCCACCTGAATCCATTCCCTGCCCCCGCAGTGTGCTTACTTTGCCCCATAATTAGGTGTCATCCATGAATTTGGACAGGGTACTCTTCACATCCTCATCCAAATCATGGATGAAGATACTGAACAGCACTGGTACAAGGACTGAACCTTGGGGGACTCCACTGCCCACATCTTTCCAAGTCAATACCGACCCATCCACCACCACTCTCTGGGTGCATCCCATAAGCCAATTTGCTACCCACTTGACCATGTAATCATCTACGACACAGCCGCTTAGTTTATTTATGGGATGAGACACTGTATCAAAGGCCTTTTTGAAATCCAAGTAAGTGACATTGACTTTGATTCCTTCGTCTAAGCATTTGGTGACCTGATCATAAAAAGAAACAAAGTTAGTCAGACACAATATACCTGCTATGAATCCATGCTGGTTGCCCTTCAGCGTTATTTTTCCCCCTGGACTCCCACAAGTGTGGCTCTTAATAATTTTTTGAAAGGTTTTCCTGAGAATAGAGGTGAGGCTAACTGGCCTATAGTTACCTAGACCCTCTTTTCTCCCCTTCTTGAAAATAGGAACCACATCGGCCCTTTTCAAATCCCCTGGGACCTGTCCTGTGTGCCATGAGTGCTCAAACAGTCATGCCAGTGATTCAGCGATGACACTTGCCAATTCCTTCAGCACCCTTGGATGAAGATCATCTGGACCTGCTGATTTGAACACGTCCAGCCCCTTCTAGTGCCCCTTCACTAGGTCAGCACTAACTGTTGGTGGACGGATGTCCCTCTTGTACTTGCCTATAGTCTAAATGGGAGGTATGTCCTTATCTGTGTTCAGGAATACAGATGCAAAAAGCTCATTGAAGAACTCAGCTTTGTTCCTCCTATCTGTCCCCAATTGCCCTAGTCTGTCCTGTAAGGGTCCTATGTTGCCATGAACCTTCTTTTTGCTCCCTATATACCTAAAGAAGGACTTTTTGATGTCTTTAATTTTTGTTGCCAGCCTAAATTCCATTGTTGCTTTGGCCTTTCTGACTCCCTGCAAGTACAAGTCAAATAGGTATATTCCTCTTTGGTGGCTTCCCCCTACTTCCACAGTTTTTATTACTCTTTTTCACCCCTAGGCTTTCTTGGATTCCCTGTACAGCCAAGAGGGTTTCTTGACCCCTTACTCACCTTGATGTGAAGTGGGATAGTCGTCTTCTGTGCCTTAAGGATAATTCCTTTGAGAAATGACCACCATTCCTTTACTCCCATCTTACCAATGCTCCTATTCCTCAGTACCTCACTTACTAATCTCCTGAGCTCATTGAAATTGGCCTTTCTGAAATCTAGCACTTCTGCCCTGCTGGTTATCTTTCCCACTTTTTGCTGGATAGTGAATTCTAACAACCGGTGGTCACTATCCCTTAGGTTACCTTCTATCTGCAGGTCTCCCAACAGATCATCCCCTGTAGCAAAAAACAAATCCAGTAAGGCATCTACCCTAGTGGGACCGTATACCTCCTGCATTAGGTAAAGGTCCTGTATTCAGGTTAAGAACCTGTGTGAACGATCAGATCTAGCTGATTGCTCCTCTTGGCAGATGTCAGGGTAGTTTAGGTCACCAATGACAACCATGTCCCTTGAGTGTACTGCTTATGAGAGTTGCCTTGAAAATTCTAGGTCTATCTCTTCCTTTTGGTGTGGCAGTCTATAATAGACCCCCACTACTGAGTCTCTTTCCCCTGACCCTCTTGTATTCTGACTCACAGAACCTCAATCTGTCCCCCTTCTGATCCCATCTTGATCTGTGGAGTGAAGTTGCTCTTGATTTATTGTGGTATACCTAACTACAATCATACCTTATATATTCTAAGAAAAATAAATTATCACAGGTTGCAAAGCTTCAAGTCTGAAAGAATGTTATATATTTTAATTGAATCAAAATTAATAGTTAATTAAATATTTGTTACTAAGGATATGCATGTACCTGTATTCAACTTATAATACTGAAATCTTACTAATTTTCTTTTCCTGTTAGGAGAAAATGTTGTGGTAGATTAGTGGTCCCAGCTCACTTGTGGTCCTCTTCTGATTTATCACGTCTGCCCATTCTCAGAAAATGAAAGTGATTAAGTGAATCCTGCTGATGTTATTTTTTGTGATTGTAAGAATTTAATAATCTTGTTTAGTGCAACAAATGTATATTTGAAAATAATGAAGCATGTCCTGAATTCTTGGCATATGTAGTTGTTTATTTGAGATGCTAAAATACATTAAATGGAAAATACAATAAAACCAATGTTGGTACAACATTCCACAGATACAAATAATGGCAAAAGACTTGCTTAAAATTGCAGTGAAGATGCATGCCATTATCTCCTAAATAATGAATGGTGAAAATGTCAGAATAACAAACACGCTTCTGTGAATGGTTCATTATTTCTTTGTGGTGTATGGTGTGTGTGTGTTCACATGCTCACCTTTAGAGCTGGTCAGGATTTTTTATAGATGACATTTTTTTGTCAGAAACTGTCATTACATCCAAAATTATACTGTTTGCTAAAACTGAACTCTTTGAAGGAATTTCTTTTAGGTAAGCTATTTTTAGGTTAAGGATGGAATTTCTGATCAGAAGAAAAGCAAAGTCCATCCAATAATAGTCAATAGTCTGGTAGTTTGAGAACTATCCCCATATCTCCTGATTTTAGCCAGAGATTTGCTTATTGATGTCCTGGATTTGTATCTTATAAGTGCCAGGATTTGGTTGGTTCTTCTTCATTGGGCGGGGGGAGGGGGAAGGTTACTTTAAAAAAATCTTGATTTTCTTCTGTGTTTAATAATAATTTATTTTAAATATTCAAAGACTTTCATGTGTGACAGGAAGTAATTTTTCCACCCAAATTTAATCATTTTGTCTATTAATGATGATTTAGTAAACTTCTAGCATTCTAAGGTACTTCACTGTAATGAACAAGAATCATTGCTCTAATTCTAGATATGATAAAGAAAAGTACAACTGCTGTATATCCCCAGTGGGCATGTCTACACATGCAATTAATGTGTCTACTCAGAAAATTCAGGTGCATTAAACTGCACCCGGGCATGAAACTACACATGCACCTGATTCAAGAGCTTTTGAGCCTGACAAGAGCAGGTTATTCCAGGGCTGATCTGCCCTGCTCTGCCCTGCTGCAGTAACCAGGGGGAATTCTAGTCTCTCTGAGTGCCAGCTCTGGGCTAGCAGGGGGCACTGGGAGCAGCCCTCAGCTGGCAGGGGATATGGGGGACCAGTCCTGAGATCCAGAGTGTGGGTGGGAGCTGTCCCTGGCTCTAGAAGAAGCTCTGTCTGGTGGGGAGCATGGGGCAGGGCAGGTAGGGCAGGCAATGATAGCCCAGTGTCCCAGGCTGGTAGTGGAGAACCATGCCCCCTGGTCTGTGACTCTGGAAGATTTGCCCTGGTACTGCCCCAGATGCCCTGGGGCATCATGGCAGGTAAAGGGGATGGTGGCAGGGAGTCTGTTGCAGGTGCCCAGTGCAAAGGGAGGGTGAAGTTTTCCTGCCTTTCATCACTTGATCCCCCTGCTTCTAGGGATCAAGCAAGGAAAGCCAGGCAAAATTTGCCTTCCCTTTTAACTGGCCACCAGCAACCCATTCCCTGCCAACACCCCTCATCCCTGCTGTGATTCTCTAAGGCAGCCAGGTCAGTATGAGGGCAAGCCCCCCAAAGGTATGGAATGGACACTGGGCTTTCACTGCCCTGCCTGCCCAGCCCAACCTGCCTGCCTCTCAGAGCTTCCCCCAGAGCTGGGGACAGCTCCTTCCCACCCAGAGCACAGGGCCATGCTGAGCAGCAGTTTTGTCCCCCTGCTGCCTGGACTGACCAAGAGCAATTTGCTTCTGGGTCAGCATCTATACGTGCACTGAGGTGCATTAATGTAAAACACTGTTGGCTCGTACCTGTATCTGCCAATACTAGCAAGCAGCTCTTTACATGAATCTATTGTGCAGTAATCGCTGAGCATATGTACATGGTGATGCTTTGCTGTATGTTAGGTTAGTCTAATGTGCAATAAAGTGCACATCTAGACATACCCAATATTATGCAATGTCGGATATTCGAGAACTCAGGGCTATATTTTACCAAGTGGTGAGTCCCACAATCTGGGTTCATATTTTTAAAAGATTATAGCTATCAAATAAAGGCCAAATATTTTAAATCAGCCATTCCCAATATGTGCTAAGCGTACCACCAGTGGTACACAGACAACCTGTCAGTGGTACACATTAACAGATTGATTATAATTACTTTATATGACAAAAATTTGCTGGTGGTACTTAAGGTTGTATTTTTTAAAACTGATGGTACACAATCTGTCAGCATTTGGAAACTGCTGTTTTAAGTGACTAAACCCCAACAGATCTTTAAGGGCACTTATGGTGAATTTTTTAAGAGGTTCCCTCATGCAGCTTGTAACCAGCATGTTAAGGTAGAAAATTTGATCCTGCGTGTGGGTACTCAGCCTTTTGTAAAAGATAGCCAATAAGGCACATGGAATAAATTTAATTTCTTTTACTAGATGTATGATATACAATAATAGTTATGGGGCTGGGGTGATGCAGGTACTAAGGCACATTGTTCATAGCCCAGAGTTTGCAAGTTTAAGGCCATAGCAGAAGCACTCATGGTGTGGCCATGTCAGATTTCAACAAATCTACAAATTCTTCTCAGTACCTTGTCTCAAGAACACAGGAAGAAGTAGTACTTATAATGAATATGCTATTTAGTAGTAATGGGATGATTAAACACCTTGGTCAGATACAGACATTACGCTTTTAGCAGTATAAGTGATCAGACTGGTTTAAAAATGGTGGCGCTTGGTTTAAGATTTCCCCCCAAAGGGCAAATATGTGTGTTGTTTATACTGATCTAATCTCCACTGCTTATAAAAAAAAATGCATAACTTAGATCTTGGGCTTGGGCTCCTTGAATGTCTGTACCTATCCTTAAAAAGGTGTTTAAACACATACACAATATCTGAATATGAATTCTAAAAGAGTTTGACTTTTTTTTATTTTAAAAGAAGTGTTTTTTAAATTGCTTCAGCCCTAATGCATCCATAATGTTGATCATTGGCAGTGGATGTGGATATTATCAGCCTGTTTTCTTTCTTAATCATGAAGAAGTTAGTTTCACAACCACTATCACTAAGGATACTCCTGCCTCTTGGGAACCAGCAAGCCTCTTCTTAAGAAATGGGAAGCAGTTTTTATTTTGTAAATTTCTGTTTCTAATGAATCTCTAAGGGAATTGTAAAGGCTTGAGTATGTGGCTAAAATGAGATACTCTAAAATCAGGAGACATAAAACTGTCCCCAGCATTAGCTTCCTACCTGGCCTTAGATAAGTCATTTAAAGCCAGATTTTGCTTCCATTTAAGTAAATGACAACCATTGGTGCAGGGTCTGGACTTTCAAATGACTACTTTGGTTTCCAGTATTTCCCCCTGAACAATGGTATTAAAAATATGTACTAGTATTTTTAACATACCAGTTTATTTTATTAGTCTCTTCAAGTGTGATTCTTTGCACAAAGACAAGCAAGCTTCTTTGAGTAGATGTGATATCTTTTATTAGACCAGCTGAGTAGTTGGGGAAAAGTTTTTTGCAAGCTTTTGGACATAAGCACCCTTCTTCAGGCAAATGGAGTCTCTGCTTTGTTTCTTTGCACAAAAGATAATAGTATTGGCTTAGCTTTAACTGTTGGGCAACATTTGATCACAACACGATTAGCTACATGTATTTTAGTTAAGGATTATGTCTAACATTTTAAGAAATTTTATTATTGATAGGATCAATTGCTAGATGAAGTCTGTACAGTGCTCTGGATATGATTTGTGCAGACACTCAGAATTTCACATACTCTCTCTGTAAACCAGCCCTATCAATAACAGTGGGCATGTCTACATGAAACATTTACTGTGCTGTCGACTAATTAACTGTATAGTAAACATTGCAGTGTCTACACATGAGCCCATATAAGGGCACACAAAACTAATTAACTGTACAGCGGGGTAGTCTTGTAAAATCCGAGTACTACCTTGCTGCTCCCCCATCTCTGTGTACTGTGGAGCACCCACACTGAGCCACACTGAGAGAGGGGAGCAGCCAGCCCAGAGCTGGTTTCTCCCCTACGTCCACGTGCCACTCCGTGGCTGGCTGGGGTGTAGTTTGCCTAAGGGCAGGGGCTGCTTGCTGGTGAACCCCACACTGTGGCACCCTGTGCCCCTGCGAGCCCCCCTGCAGCACATGGAGCCCATTCAGAGCAGCTCTCAGTTGGGAAGCTGATTCCTTGCCCCAACTGGGCTCCATACGACGTGCATGAATAAACTCTGAAGCAATCAGCTCTGTACTTATTGATCTGCATGAATTGTACATGTAAACATGCCCAGTGTTTCCTAAACTATTAAGCCACTAATAATATCTTAGGGCATTTGTACATGACTCAGGGGTTTAATTCTTCCTAAATTGAAGCAGTGTTCGTTTTAAAAACACCGCTTCAATTGAGAGTGAAGTAAACCCCCGTGTCATGTACATCTGCATCCACCTGATCCTTACCCGTCTCTCCAGCGGTAAGCAGGGGAGAGAGAGCTGCTGGCAGGCAGAATGGCCCCTGAGCTGTGTGGGGAGAGAAGGCTGGTATTTCCCTCTGCGGCAGCAGCGCTTCCTCTGCTAAGCTGCCCACAAGCACCCAGCTCAGGCAGTTTCAGTACTGCAGCCACCAGGCCCCCATGCAGCTCAGGCAGGCAGGCAGGCTCTGGGATAAAAAAAAAAGATCAGGGTCACTGCTTTTTTTTTCCTTCTCTGGAGCCTGCCTTCCCCGGCTCCTGCTGGGCTGCCTGCATGGTCTGCCTGCACAGGCCCTGAGCCGCACAGAGCCTGGTGCTTCCCTCCAGGGCTGTAGGGTAGGAAACTAAAACTTCTCAGAGGTGATTTAGTTTGCAGTGCTTCAAAGTCATTTGCTGCATCCCAAAGTCATTTAAGGCACATTATGCCACCAAGTGTGCTACAGCAGCTTGAATTAACGTGGAATACGCCACGGAAAGTACAAACAGCAATGTGATTGAAGTCATGCAAAAGGCATTTAACTTGCTTTAAACCAGCTTTAAAGTGTTGTCTACAAACACCCATGAAGAGTTACCCAGCTACCCACTGATGCAATTAATGGTGTGATTAAAATAAGGAATTACGTGTAAGGACTTTGTAATTAATTGTAAAAATGTGGAATAACTTTGTGGCTGGTTCCTATCACATCATTAGTTGAATGTGTGGCTAGGCTGATTGGGGGTCCCAGCCTCCAGAGGTCATGGGAACCCTCGACTCCCATGTACTTCTGAAGTTGAGAGTGCCAGTCAGCTGATTGCTGCTCCCAGCCTCAGGGGTCCATCAGAGTCAAGGTGTCTGGTGTGCCCATGAGTCTGGGAGCTGTGATCAGCTGCCATTCCCAGTTACAGTATTGTATCAGAGCCCTTGGCTCCAATATGCCCCTGTAGCAGGGCACTAAGGTGCCTGCTACTTTCGGAAGCAATGAGGAAGGAGCCCAGGTGCTGGTTGCTAAGGCAACCGGAGGGAGCCAGTGACTCATAGCTGTCAGTGGTCAGCTGACTGGAAGGGGTAAGGCCTGGCTCCCATTAATTTGTAGTAGAGAGTCCCCAGACATGGGACCAGATGCTACCACCCTTGTTGTTCACAGTAAGAGAGGCACTGCAGATCCCAACAGGTTTTCCCTCTTTGAACTGTTATACGGACAACAACTAAGAGGAGTCCTTGATTTGGTTAAGGAGAGCTGGGGAGAGCAACAAAGTAAAGATGAGAACATAGTTCAGTACGTGATACAATTCAGGGAGTGCCTGGAGGCAATATGGAAGGAGGCTTTAGGAAATCTGAGAGAAGTGCAAGAGCGGCAAGCAACCCACTACAATCGAGGGGCTCGAGAGAGGAAGTTTGAAGTAGGGGACCGCACACTGGTGGTCTTACTGGATCAAGAAAGTAAACTGCTAGCACAATGGCAAGGCGCTTATGAAATAACCTGGCAAATAGTGCCTGTAGATTATGAAGTATACCAACCAGACAAACAAAAGAAGAGACAGATATATCACATCAATATGCTGAAGCCGTGGCAAGAACGGGAGTGCCTGTACTTGGCCACTTACCCAGATGAACCCAAACTAGGACTTCCTTGAGGGACAGCGAAGCAGGTAGTGAAGTGGAGGTGGCCCCCTGACTCTCAGAAGAACAGAGACAGCAGGCAAGAGAACTAGTGAGGGAATATCAAGACGTGTTCCAAGAGGTCCCCGGGGAGGCATGGGGAATAAGGACCCCTCCAGGCCAGGTGATAAGCGAGAACTGGAGGCGAATCCCGCAACAACTCCAGGGCCAGATAAAAGAAGAGCTGGGGATGATGTTAGAAAAAGGGATAATACAAGAGTCCCGAAGTGAGTGGCGCAATCCCATTGTGGCTGTGCCGAAACCTGATGGAAAAATTAGACTCTGTATTGATTTCCGAAAGCTGAATGTGGTGGCCAAGTTTGATGCTTATCCCATGCCGAGGGTGAACAAAATGGTGGAGAATATAGGACAAGCTAGCTATATATCTGTGTTAGATCTGATGAAAGGCTACTGGCAGATCCCATTAGCTCCTGAAGACTAAGAAAAAACAGCCTTTGCCACCCTCTGGGGCCTATTTCAATTCTGATGCATGCCATTCGGATTGCATGGAGTGGCGGCAATGTTCCAACGGCTAATGGACAGAGTCCTGGTGCCACATGGGGGCTATGCAGCAGCATATATAGATGTCATTATTGTGTATACAAACAATTGGCCAGGACACTTATCAGCCCTACAGGCAGTATTGCAGGATTTAAGGAAGGCGGGATTAACTGCTAATCCCAGGAAGTGTATGATTGGTAAAGAAGAAACCCGGTACCTTGGGTTCCAGGTAGGAAGTGGAAAAGTGCAACCACTGCTGGACAAGGTAGAGGCAATAAAGAAATATCAAACTCCGTGGACAAAGAGACAAGTGAGGGCCTTTTGGGGAATGGTGAATTATTACAGGAAGTTCATTCCCCATTTTGCAGATTTAGTGGTGCTGTTAACCAAGATGGTAAAGGCATGGCCCCAAACAAAGTGAGATTGACACCAGAAGCAGAAACAGCATTCACAGTGGTGAGGGAGGCACTGTGTACACAGCCCTTACTGTATATGCCAGACTTCAACAAACCATTCATGGTACTAACAGATGCTTCCAACTGGGCTATTGAGGTGGTGTTGGTCCAAATGGAGGAAGAAGAGGAACATCCAATAGCATATATTAGTAGAAAATTACATCCCCCAGAAAAGAATTATGCAACAATAGAGAAAGAATGTTTAGCAATCAAATGAGCTATAGAAACACTGTGATATTACCTGTTATGCAAGAATTTTACATTGATTACAGATCACGCCCCGCTGAGATGGCTGCAGAATATGAAGACAGATAACTCCAGGCTTATGAGATGGGCCCTCAGTCTCCAACCATATTGCTTCAAGGTAGAGCATCATCCAGGTACTAAAAATGTGAGTGCGGATTTTTGATCTAGAAAATATGAAGAGGAAAAGGGTTCAGGGTGTCCGGACCAAATTTTAAGTGTATGCTGGTAACACAAGAGTTAAGTATGATCATGCGCAGACAAGCAGAAGAGGCCTGTGGAAAATTCCACAGCGTGCCCAGCATGTGCCCCCAGTGCGACCTCAAGGCTTGTCAATCAAATCTGACCTAGTTTCTGACAACGCACATGCTCAGATCTGCCAACTATCTGGCCTGTCAGTCAAACTCTTATTACTGTGAACATGCTCAACTCTGAAGAGCATGATGTAATTAGACTAGAAATTTCTAAGAACAAAGCAGCCTGATTGGCTACCTGGTTTTCCTTAAAAGACTTGTGAGCCCTTCACTCAAGGGGGAGAGACCAGAGAGACAGGGGGGAGACCACGCTCGACCTATGAACAGAGACTGCCTTGGCAGAGACTGTCTCGCAGGGAGAGATTGACCCAGTCCTGAGAACAGAGGCTGTTCTGACAGGGACTGCTCCTCAGGAGGGCTTTAGGCCCGCTGGTCTCCTCACGACTGTGGTTTTGCGATCGATTCCTCTTCGTCTTCGATCTGATTATTCCGTATTGATCTTCTGGCTACTGAACTGATTTCTCTCATCAACCACCAACCACGAGCCCGATTGACCCGACCCTACATCGACCATCGACCGTGACGTCGTTACCTCGCTCCAGCACCGACCCCGGCCTCGCTCCACATCGACCTCGGCATTTCATCGACCACTCGTTTCATCCATGTTAGACTCTCGTTACAGTTTCGTTGTTCGTTCTCTCATTCATGAGCTGTTGACCAGTCCTGGGACTATCGAGTTGGACAGCCACATCTAGCTTCGGCTAGAAAGCAAGGGCTCAGCTCAAGAACCCCGTGGGCCAACAGACCCCTTTGTCATTCGTTATCTAACTGTAACCAAAGCAAGCTTCTCTGCCTACGCTCCAGAAGCGTAAGTAAAATAAAATCCATCTTTTGAAACAGCACGAGTCTGCATACCACTCAGACTCCTTGCTGCTAATCTCGCCTGTTCCGTACAGAATCCGCTTAGCCCACCGTGACCTTGGGGCCGCTGTTCGCTGACACAGGGGAAGAAGGAGGACCCCAGAAAAGAGAGAAGTGGGGAGCATGACAGGGAACCCTAACCCTGTCACAAGAAAGCAGGTACTCTTGTTTAAGCCCAGAACCTTCTGGGCACAGAGGGCTGGTGAGGAAGGCGGAAGTTTCAGGATCTCCAGAGAGTCGTAGCAAAGAGAGAAACCCCACGATTGGCCCTAGGAAGGAGGCCAGGGTATATTGGGATGAACAAGGATGAGTCAGAGGTGAGAGGCAGGAAAACCCCCAAAAAGTAGACCAGGAGCTCAACCAATGGGGAGAGTAGTTTACCAAGGTTGGCTAGTGTGGGGGGACTGCCCGTGGCAGGGCAACTCCCACAAAATATCATGTGGTGCACCTTGGGGAAAAGGTGAGTAGGAGGCACCTGAAAACCTCCGCCTCTTTGTACCTGAATTGTCAGAGAACAAGAGCAAGAACCTACGAGGACTAAGGCAAAGGATGCGCGGTGGACAAAAATTGTGACCCAGCCTGGTGAGTCGGAATCTTAAGCGGGGAGGTGTGTAGCAGGGTGCTAAGGTGCCTGCTACTTTTGGGAGCAACGAGGAAGGAGCCCAGGTGCTGGTTGCTAGGGCAACCGGAGGGAGCCAGTGACTCATAGCTGTCAGTGGTCAGCTGACCGGAAGGGGCAGGGCCTGGCTCCCATTTAAGCCCCAGGACTGAGTCCAGGGAGGCAATTTGCCATGGGTGGTCGGAGGGGAAAGAGCTCTGCCAGACTGCAGGTATGGTCTGAGGTTGGGGAAAGATAGAGTCACCCTGGTGTGGCAGGAAGAATGATGTCATTGCCGATTGGCAGAGATTTATGTTATAGCCTAGGGGCTTGAGTTTTATGTTTGCTGTTTACAACCAGAGGTTTGGGTAAGGCTATTAGGGGATGGAGGAGGCCTCATTTTTGGGGGGCGCAGCCCCTGGTACCAGTGAGGGTGCAGCTTTTGGGACAAGACTAATCCCAGCACTGGAAGGACGAGCTTAAAAAGTCCAGGGACACCTGGTGTGGGAGTGTGCAAGGATATATATATAGAGAGAGAGAAAGGGTTTTTTTGTGCTGTTGCTGGGACTGGCAGGTTGCCCTGATTTATGAACCAGTGGCCCCTTTGCTGTGGGGCTGGTGCCCGTGCCACTGGGCCAGGGGGGCCTTGCATCCAAAGGGAACAGAAAAGGGAGCCACGAGCTTCCAGGCACTTGAAGGAAAAGCTAGAGCCTCGGGATCAAAACCTGTGTGGTGGGTTTGGATGAGGAGGCCTAGCTAGAATAAAAGGGGTCAGGCCATTCTAGGAGAGACCCCAACATACCCAATAGAATAGGCAGTCTCCTGCTCTCATAATAAATTCCAACAAGATGTGGCAGACAAAATTAAAGTGGGACACAAGGATTCCAACGGTGCCCTACATAAGGTGTGGATGACTAGGAAAATGGCACTGGGGAGTAAGACTTGTTACAGCCTCTCACCTGGGAGAAGCAGCAGATAAGCGCCCCAGCTTTCAGGCTCCACTATGCCCCTGCAGCTCTCTCAACTGATCTGGGCTCCCAGCTAGAGAGGCATACCATGCTTGCTACATGTTGGTTCAAGAGGAGTCCGTGCCAGAAATCTGATGCTTGATCCCACAATTCTGCCTCTTACCGTGCACATGTGGCTTGACAGTAAGTGTGATTGTGAGGACCATGCACCATATCCCATCATACTTTTATTGCACATCTGCCAGGGTCCTTCAAGACTAATTCAGAAAAGTCTTTAAGATGCCATCCTGCCCTGTTATCTGCCTAAAATCTTCTATGTATTCCTTAAAAAAACCTAGTATTTTATAAAATTGCTTTAATTGCAGAGGAAGATATAATTACTAATAGCCCAACCATGAAAGCCTGTAGTCAGGGGTCTATGCAGCATATGTAATGGATAAATGAGTGTCTGATTTTAAATGGATTTAAACAGGTAATTTTTAAATGTATAACTTGTTTTTTACACTGAGGGAATGCCACAGTTCCCTAAGGAGTGGTTGAGTGAAGGATGGTACTCCACCTACGTGCAGAAAGAGATGTAATGTATTCACCTTCACGTGCTTCTGGGAGAATACCACTAAGTATGAATGAGAGATTTTATTGCCATGAACCCAGCTTTGTACTGAAGGTGAAATTACATGTTACACTCCTGCCTTGCTTCTCACATCATTGTGACAAAGTATTTAGCAGAATTCACAGATTTGTTGGACTCTGACAGGGCCACACCATGAGCACTTCTGCTATGGCCTCACACATTACACCTAGACCATACTAAGTCTGTGGACTGTTAAACTTAGAGGCTAGGGGCAGGCATTCAAAAAGCTGGAGCCTGAGTTGATTCAAACTTTGCAGATTAGTCTAACCTGCCTAGGCTGAACTGGTTTGTAACAGGACAAACATTCTCTCCGGACTGAGGCAGAGCAGGCCCATGCCTGCAGTTGCTCAGGCCAGGTGCCAGGGGGTGCTGGAGTGGGCCTTCAGCTGCAAGGCAGCTGTGTGGCGGTGGTGGGGAGAGTGTGGCCAGTCCAAGCTGAACTGGCCAGATAGGGGTTTAATTCTTCCCTCTATATCCCATCAGCAGGGACCCAAACCATGTCTGCCGGGCGCTCCCCCATCACTGCTGCAGCAATGGGCAATAGACTAATTCTGCTGCATATTAGTGTGTTAGCACAGTTTTTTTGGTGCGTAATATACAGTAGAATAGGCTATTGCACATTATGGCATCTCCTGTGGACATGCCCACCGTGTATCATGTTAAGCCATCAGCCTTGAAAAATAGAGTGGCTCACCAAATGTTGTGGTGAGAATCACATTCTTGCTGCAATGTGAAAAGCATGGGAGTAGGAGAGTAAAGTGGAAACCATACACTGTATTTTTCTCAGAAGTTATAGTTTAGGTCATGAATCTCTAAAGCACTTAAATATACATGCTTATGGCACATTGATGTCAATGAGATTAGATCATGTCATTGAAGACTTTTCTGAAGAGGAATGAATAGAAGCCAAGTCTACCAGACTTTACTTCTCAATTGATTAATGTAAAAAAATGGAGAGAGAAAGACATTTTCCATGCCCCAGACTTCATGTTATTCAATACCCTTAACAACTGAGAATTTTGAAATGTATATCTGAGGTAGATAGATCATGGAGAAAAAATGAATGAACCAGGATTCTTGGAAGATTAAATGAATCCATAGCTTTACTATTCTGTTAAATACCCAATAGGAGGTATTCGTTTGTTTGACTATCTAAAGTGAATATGAATAGTCATATTGTATGGATGTTTTGCTCAGCAGAACAGGTTACACACATATGTACATGTGAGTTTAATACTTATTCAAAAATAGTACATTTTTTCTTTAAATAATCATGAAACTAATATTTTTTATGAAGCAAAACTCCTTGGATTATTCCTAACATCTAGTTCTCTCTTTTTTGGTGCTAATTATTATTTTCTATGAAATGCACAAACATTATTATAAAAGCAAGATGCCTGGGATTTGCTTGTAGTCCCATTAACTTCAGGGCAATGATAATACAACTCATTTGTGACTTCCCACAGAATGATCACTCCAGATGCAGGAAAGACGGCATTGTGTAGTTATAGCTGCAGACATAAAATATCGTCAGAACAGAAGCATTTTGTCTCTGAAAGGCCTCCCTTGAGAAATGCACTTTAAAAAAGCTTCAAAGTGTATTAAAGATTTTCAAATACACTATAAATGGACATCCGTAGTCTAGGCTGTACCTCAACAAGATGACAATGGTTGTCATGTCAAATCTCAACAGGCTGTCTTTACTCGTGTTCTCCAAAGTTAAGAAATACCACTATAGCAGAATGAAACATAACCTTTAATATTACATTTTGTGGTACAGGCTTCAGTGAAATGTAAGAGCATCTTATCTTTAGATCTCAATGGATTTGGTTTAAGGCAGCCTCTTTCCTTTTGGTTTGTTGTCAGCTGGGAATTCTCCCCAAGGAGAAGAGACAGCCTCTTTCTTGATTATGTTTCAGTCTCGTGAGATGAAAAAAGATAAAATTAGACTAATACACATGACTGTCTATTTTGTCGCTGTACCAGCAAGAATATCATACAATTTTAATACTGTTGCCTTATACAGAAGCATTGATAGTTTTGGTTCCTATAAAAATTTATGGTCACGTTGCTCCAGAGGGATCGTGCCTCAGGGCTGAACCAATGATTGGGTCCTGTACAAAGATATAGGAGGGTTACAGAAAGTAAGGGTCGCCTTTGTGGCCTTCTCTGTGCTTCAACTGTGGGAACAAAGGGACGGGCTACAAAGATGCAATCAGTCTGTTAGTTTCAGGGGCAAACCGGACCAGTATGCTGGCTTTAGTATTCTTCAAGAGAGTGGTATGTTCACCTTGTAAATCCAGATAACCCTGCTATTTCTGCTGAAGATGAAGTAGGGTCCTGGAGTTTTCAGTCTTTTTTTTCTTTTGCTAGAGAGGAAAAGTCCAGTGCTTGTATTCTGCAGATCCAGGACTGCAACTCAGTAGTGTAATTAAAGATGCGGGGTGGGGGGAGGGAGGGGCAAGTAGGGCATCAGCCCTAGACACTGACTTAGATTGGGGATACAAAATTAGCAACTGCTATGCTGCTGGTCTGTCTAGTCTCATCTTTGCTGTCATAGAAAATTAGGGTTGGATGAAACCTCAGGAGGTCATCTAGTTCAACTCCCTGCTCAAAGTAGGACCACCACCAGCCAGATCATCCCAGCCAGGGCTTTGTCAACTGGGCCTTAAAAACCTCCAAGGATGGAGATTCCACCACCTAAGTAAGCTGTTCCAGTGCTTTACCACTCTCCTAGTAAGAAGGTTTTTCCTAATATCCAACCTAAGCCTCCCTTACTGCAACATGAAACCATTGCTCCTTGTTTTGTCATCTGTCACCACTGAGAACAGTCTAGCTCCATCCTCTTTGGAACCACCTTTCAGGTAGTTAAAACTCCCCGCAGTCTTCTCTTCTGCAGACTAAATAAGCCCAGTTCCCTCAATCTCTCCTCCTAAGTAATGTGCCACAGCCCCCAACCATTTTTGTTGCCCTCTGCTGGTCTCTGTCCAACTTGTCCACATCCTTTCTATACTGCAGGGCCTAAAACTAGACACAGTACTCCAGGTGTGTAGCTTCACCAGTGCAGAATATGGCAGAATGATCACTTCCCTCAATCTGCTGGAAACACTTCTACTACTGCAGCCCAGTATGCTGTTAGCCTTCTTGACAACAAGGGCACACTGTTGACTCATATCCAGTTTATTGTCCACTGATACCCCAGGTCCTTTTCTGCAGAGCTGCTGCCAGTTGGTTTCAAACCTGTACCAGTACATGACATTCTTCTGTCCAAAGTGCAGGAATTTGCATTTATCCTTGTTGAACCTCATTAGATTTCTTTTGGCCCAATCCTTCAATTTGTTGAAGTCTCTCTGAATTCTAGCCCTACCCTCCAGCATATCTCCTATACCACCCAGCTTGGGGTCATCTGTGAACTTTCTTAGGGCACAACCCATCCCCTCTTTCAGATTGTTAATGAATATATTGAACAAAACCAGCCCCAGGACTGACTCCTGGTACGCTCCACTTGATACCGGCTGCCAACTACATCTCAAGCCATTGATCACTCCCCATTGAACCTGACAAATTATCTAGCTTTCTATCTACCTTACAGTCCATTCATCTAACCCTTATTTCCTCAGCTTGTCTGCAAGAATGCTATCGGAGACCATATCAAAAGCCTTGCTAAAGTCAAGATGCATCATGTCCACTGCTTTCCCTGCATCCATAGAGCCAGTCACCTTATCATAGAAGGAAATCAGGTTAGTCAAGCATGACTTATCCTTGGTGAATCCATGCTGACTTCCTGACCATTTCCTTCTCCAAGTGCTTAGAAATGGATTCCTTTGGGACTTGCTCCATGATTTTTCTGGGGACTGAGGTGAGGCTGACTGGTTTGTCATTCCCTGGGACTGCTTGGTCTGTCCCATGTGCTGCTGCCACCCATGGCATACAACTAGCCATTTACATCTCTGCTACAACTGTCCCTATTTTCTGTGCAAAGGTGAAAGGGAGAATTAGTCAGGAAATAAGACCCAGGTTTTGGGGAGATTTTTGTTATTTGTTAGCCAATTAACATGTTCTTTTTTTCTCTTTTCAATGTAATTTTGTTTCCTTCTAGGTTTTTTGCATTTGGGTAGTTTAATTTTCAATGAAAGGGATAAATGTCCTCAGTTCCAATGAGTGATCCCTGCTCAGTGAAAGTTGTTAGGAAAAAAAAATCATAGAAGACAGGAGGGTTCCAGTTCATATTCACCATTTATTAAGAATCTGCAAAAAATGTATTCAAAGATGTAAATGCCAACACTCAGTCCCCTGTTCTAAATAGTAGAAGATTAAATGAACTTCCTTTTTGTTCTGGGGCTGCACCATCCAGTTACACGCTCTCAGAACAGCTCTGCTCACTAACATGCACAGCTCATAATGTGAGAGACATAATTTTTAAAAGCTTTTAGGTATGTAACAAACTGGACAATTAATGTTTTCAGGATGAATTAAAGAGATTTTTAAAAAAATCATTTTTCCTTCTCCACTATTCTCTTCTGGCACCAAGGATTTATAAATAGTCTCCATAATCTACACTGCATGAATTGCAAATGTAATCACAAGCATGAAAAAAGGTTAAAAAGCTCTGAAGTGTTGGGATCCACTACTTAACCAAACAAAAGATGCATTGTTCAGAGTGCAGAAAGCAGTACAAAGGTTTTTGTTGAACTGTGGCGAAGCGCTGATCATACTTTAAGTTGATAGTCATACCATGAGCTATATTAGGAGAAACCAATGGACTTTTGGAACCCAGTAAACTTGTCATTCCTAAATAAAAGAGTTCACTGTTTATCCTGATATTTCATACCTTCAGTTCTTAATTTCAGCAGTTTTTAACAGACTGGAACACAGAGGTTTAATTGATGCCTACGGTGTGTAGAGAACATAAGGTCTCCTTTAGTAAAATATGTTGTTTATTGTACTCAAGAGAAACACCTTCATAATTCATTAGGCACTTCTGGGAAATAGAAGCTATTAAATTTGTCACAAAAAGGACTCATGCAACCAAATGAGTTTTTCTTTTTCATTTTTCCATCATTGTGAGCTGATTTGTATGGATAGACTACCGAACAAGTAAGTTACTACCAGAATCACAGCCCGTAGAGGGAACACCATTCATTGCAGTTGAGATCTTCATGTCATAAAATGGTGTAATCCTATTGAAATCTACAGCAACTTATGTCAGCTGAGAATCTGTCCCACAAACTGTATGTTGCCATTGTTCCTTTGAATGCCTAGTGTATATTGCATGTGTGATGCTTGAAGAAGCAAATTATATTTTTCAGACCAGAGTGGTGCTTAAACTGAGTCACAGTGTTAATGACCCCTTCCTGCAGCTGTTCTGTTTCTATAGTCTAAAGAATCCCTGTATAATACCCACTTGACTTTCTCCAGTGCTGCAAAGATGTTTCAAATGATCAAAATCATTCAAAAAGCAGACGGCAGGTAACGTTTCTTTCTTCCACACTATTTCAATTCCTTTTAAGACGTCTGTTAGGGATGTCCTCAGAATGTTAACAGATGATTCCGGGTGACAGAGAGGCCTTTCAAATAATACGCTACAAGTTCAGTTGATCTTTTCCTTATTATAAGCATAATTTAGTGCTTGAATTTTGTTTTTTCCCTTCCCCATTTTATTTCATAGTATTTCTCTTTAAAATTGATAATGATTTTGAGCTGGGAAACATGTTTTGTTATCATATTCCTCAACAAAAAATATGTTAGAAGTAGAAATATTTAGAAAGAAAATATTTCATTCACATCATAATTTAACTTGTATATAGTATTTTTCATCATCAGCTCACAAAACAGTATAAATGGAGCTACTGCTCCCCATTATGTAGCTATAGCAATGAGTCTCAACCAGGGTACTACAGCATAAGAACCTAAGAATTGTCATTTAGTAGATCAGGTCTGCTTTAGTATCCTGTGTCATACATTGGCAGAAAGTGAATGCTGAAAGGGAGAATGAACTGGATATGACCAAGGTTCCCCCCCCCCACCAAATATTCCTGTTTCACCTGCAGCCTCCAGCATCTAACGGCATTTTTACATGTTCTCCAGGGATTGGGCAGGGGATGGGGGGGAAGTGCTTTAATTTGAGTGTTTGCAAGAGACGCTCTAATTAAAACACCCACAGCATCTCATGTATCATCATCCTCGCACTTCAGAATGGTGGCGGGAGCACTTTAGTTAAAGCTCATCGAATGCTGAAGATCCACAGGCTGTGGAGGCAGGCAAATTGTGTCAGCTCTGACACACTGTAATTACAGTGCAAATCTCCCTACATGTCTATAGGCACCCTAAGGTCTCAAAAGTTCTAATCCAGCAGCTGTATCCCTAACTCCCACACTCAGTAGCTATTAATACCCCTTTCTTCCAAGAATTTGTCCAGTTTCTTTTTGAACCTAGCTAAATTGGCAGCTCCCACATCTGGTGGCATTCAGTTCCACATGTTAGTAACATGCGGTGTGAAAAATAACTTGTTTTTGTTGGTCTTAAATTTCCTACCTACTATTTTCATTTTATGCTTCTTTGTTCTTGTACTGTGAGAGAGTACTTAATTTCTATTCTCTATTTAGTATTTTGTAAAGCCTTATAATGTCCCTCCTCAAGCGTCCCTCTTCTAAACTGAACAGGCCTAGCCTGCTTAGTCTCTCGCTATATGGAAGCCCCTCCATACCAATAATCATCTTTGTTGCTCTTCTCAGAACCTGCTCTAGCTCTTCTGTTTCCTTTTTGAGGTGTGGGGACCAGAACTGGGCACAGTAGTCAAGGTGTGGATGCACCATGGATTTATAAAAGGGCATGATGATGACAATTCCTGTTTTTTGTTTACAATTCCCTTGTTAATAATCCCTAACACTTTGTTTGCCTCTTTGTTGGCTGCTAAGCTCTGGGCCAATATTTTTAGTGAACTGTTCACAATGACTCCCAGATCTCTTTCCTTTGTGGTGAGAACTAATGTAGAACCTGTCACAGGGTAGATATAGTTCATATCTAGAACCTGTCACAGGGTAGATATAGTTATTTTTGCCCAAGTGCATCACTTTACACTTATTTACATTGAATTGCATCTGCCATTTTGCTACCCATTTGCTAGATCATGCCAGATCCTTTTTTAGTTCCTCACAGTCCACCTTGAGTCTTTTCCATTATGAAAAATGTTGTCATGAGCAAATTTGGCCACCTCGCTACTCACCCGCTTTTTTTAGCTCTTTTATGAGTATGTTAAACAGCAGTGGTCCCAACCAGCAGGAGAACCCTGCTGTTTACTTCTTTCCATCCTGAAAGCTGACCACTTATAGTTAATCTTTGCTTTCTATCTTTGAACCAATTTCTAATCCATGTGTGGACATTCCCTGTAACCCTGTGACTACCTTAGCTAAGATCTTCTGATGAAGGACCATATCAAAGACTTTTTACAAGTCCAAATATACTATGTCAACTGGATCCACCTGTTCACAGACATCCTTAAAAACCTTTAGTAGGTTAGTAAGGCATCATTTCCCTTTAACAAAGCTGTGTTGATTCCTCCCCAGTAAGTCATGTTCGACCATGTACTGAACATTTTTTTTTTATTATTTCTATCAGTTTTCCAGGAATACAGATCTTTATGAGGGTTCCATGTGTTCAGTGCAATATTAGCAATGTTAGATGTGCAAACACCTACCATAATTCACATGATAAATCTAAAGATTGCAAATAGGATTTAAAAGTGTCAAAACCATTTTGACCTGTTGTAGGCTTTCTGAGTTCTTTGCAAAGAAAGCTGGTATTCTCCAAGTTGTCTAATGAGAGAGGTGCCTTAAGTCTAACAAAGTTGAGAGACACTGAACTAAAGAAACTGAGTCATAGAGATATTCAGTGACTTACTCAGGCATCACCCAATAATAATAGCAGTCAGGGGTACAACCCAAGGCACTAGTCAGTAATTTCACTATAAAACCATATGTTTTTCCCACCATCCTCAAGGTTGCTAGACCTACTATGGCCCAAATTCAGCAGTGACCGCAATTTTGTAATTATACTCATTCCTTTTCAGCCAAGCACCTACAAAGTCAGTGATAGAATTTTTCAGGCAGAACTTTTTATTTTGTTTAGTTAAATACAGATGGGGGATGACTGAAACATTTTATGAATTCAAGCTGATTTTTGGAGAATTGTTTCTATTGAGAAAAGGCTAAAAATAGTCAAAACAAAGCCAAATATTTCACTTTGAATTTTTTCACAAACTACTTATTACATTTAAAACGTTTTACTCTGACATTTTCAAAATGAACCATTCTTTGATTTAAAACTATATCTCATTCGGATATGTATTATAGTTTTGTTTAAAAAAATTAAGGATCCAAACCTAGCTCAAGTGTTTCACTATGACTGAATAAACATTACATTTTATGTTATACATTTTCCTTGACTTTTCAGTTCACTAAAAATGTTGGAAAACCTTTTATCTAAAACAACCTGAAATAATTACTTTTGTGCCAGCAAACGAATCCTTCCTGTCCCCATGATTGTGTATGTGAAGAACAGTAAAGCAAAAAACAGTTATTTACATAACTGTACACTTGAGCACATGAGTTTCAGAAGTTAACATGCTTAAATTCTTAATGAATAGCAATAGACTACTGAATTGGAACTTAACACCATTTTAAAATGCAGCTGTAAATATCTGTAGTACTTTATGTCTTAATGGTATTTATATAGAGTAAATATGGATTATCTGGGATAATCAAAACCATGGACAGAATATCAGTCTTGAGAGAATATCGGTCATGTCAATAATTAGTACCTAAAAATAACTCTTTGCTATTGTTCTTTTTTTAAAAAAATAGTTCATTTACTAAGCAAAACACATGCATACAAATTTGTAGGTATTAGTCTTTAAAACTCTGCTGATCTTTTTTTCCACTGGCTTGGAAAAAAGTAGATAAGAATTAGAACTAAAAGTCGGAGCTGAGTGCTCCTCACTGTAATTCAGCATAGTGGCATTGAAGTCAGAGGAGCTATATCAATTTACGCCAGCTAAGGATCTGGCACAGGTTTTGGTGGCAGACTGTACCTGTGCCAAATATATGTGCTGAGTCTCAAGGCAGCGTGTGGGAGAGAGATAACGGGCGAATTTGGAATAATGTGTTTTGTGTTACCTGCTCCACTTGGCATATAATTCAAAACCAGAACCTTTACCTCAATAGTCTCCTGCAAAATATTGCACCCACATCTGGGGGCAAAGTGATATGAAAAAGGATTCTGTGGACAGTGCCCGCTCTAAGGAAATAACTATTTTCTGGGTCAGGGAAGAAACTGATCCTTCTTTCTGTTGCTATAGTTGAATAGGGATTACAAAGGAAGACTGGAGCAATACTGTGTATTAACATATCCCACTGTTTATTTCGTTTAAATGTGTATGCACAGCAGAATTGATATGGGAATACGTTTCATGTCCAGGACCTGATCCTTCTCACATGTAACTCTGTGACAGATTTTGCATTAACTTTCAAGTAAATATGTTCAGCCCCCAGACTTCCATCTTTCTTAAAGTTCATGCTTAATAAGGCAGTTGTTTCTCTTTCAGATGTGAGAATATTATCAACACAATCAACCTCAAAAATATAAATTTAAAGGAAGAAAATGCAAAATGTGAAAAATATATAAACCAGTGGGCACACATGAAAATTATTTGCTTCAGAACCGAGAGAGATCTGGGAGATGGAGCTGATGCTATGATTAATAAAAGATTAACAGCTATGATAGGCAAATGACATTGTTGAATAATAGTACAGTAACACTACTATTTATATGTGACGATCCAAGAATACTTCAGCAAGACACATTGACTAAGTCATGTTTTACAGAAACGTGTAGGATGAATTTGTAATACATGGAATAAGTCAGTCAATGACATTGGTCCATTAGGGAATGTTCCTAGTTTGACTAAACATGACTGCCATGATTGTGTATGTGAAGAACAGTAAAGCAAGTTAAATTTATAACCCAGGGGACAGGTCAGAGAGGTGGAGAACACTATGGAGGTTTGTATAGGTTTCCAGATTCCTTATCCAGTCTTGCTTAAAGGTACAGGAAATCAGGAAAATGACTAATTGGACAAATAAAAAGGATTGCTAAGGCCCTAAATAGGAATAAGAAACAAAGATTTGTGATGAGACTTGGGTAAGGGAGTAGCTGCTTATGAGGTATTAGCAAAATATATATACATTGCACTCTACCTAGGATATAACAACCCAAAAGGTGATACTGCTTGTTTGTGTCTCAGGCACAATTATCTAGCAGATTGAAATTTTTATAGTCACCTCACTGGTACTTTTTGAGGGTGCAAACAAGCATTTGCTGCACCTGGTTTCAATTTAGCAGACCACACTTAAGCCTCCTAAACCTAACTGGAACTGGCACATAAAGGCATTTGCCACTGCTGGGAGTGGTGCAGACCATCTGAAGTAAGTAACTGGGAGTGGGGGAAGGGGCAGAAGGAGTTGAGGGGTTGGCAGGTCCAGGGAGGATTGGCAGGTCTGTGGGAAGTTTGCCTAGTCTGAGGGACAGCAGTTGGGGGGCTAAAAATAGCCCAGTCAGGGTTAGGGGGTAAGAATAGCACAGCCCCATGACTAGGGTAAGTGAGTGGGCTTCCCTATCCCTGAGGCTGTGCTGCAAACATATGCAGACATTTGCCAGGTTAATCTAAATGTAACATTTGTGTATATTTTGACTGTCCTAAGTATAATCCCCAATAGACCTTTATGATTAAAAAATTCAAAGAACACCAAGAACAAGGAGTTAGGAAGAGAGAGATAGGCAGGATAAATATATAAAAATCTAGGGAGAGAAGTGGGGAAGGAAAAGGATGTGATAGCCAAGCACAATTTCTTCAAAGTAGGCACATGTACACAAGACGCTATATCTCCATAACAATGAGCTATGGTGACATAGCTCATCATTATGGCAATGTAGCACTGGTGGGCACAAACTGTGATGCCAACACTACTGTGCAGTAACAACGAGCTACTACACAGTAGGGTCAGAAATGACCCATGCGCCACTAGGACTGCACAGTAATGGGGGTTACTGTGCAGTCATTTAGTATTTGTTTTAGGAAGTACAACTGTAACAACTGCACAGTTGGGCACACATGTAGGTGCACTCAGTGGGTGCATTTATGTGTACAAATACTGCTATATGGATTTATTCTGCACTAATTTACTGCTGGCTAAATATACCCTGGACAGGCATGTACACATGTAGCCTGCTCCCAGCCTGCACCAGCCCCTGAAGCAGCTGTGGGCAGCTGGAGGCTCTGGCCACACCTGTCTGTGGCCAGGTGCCATATTTAAAATCCAGCCCCACATGCTGCTCCCTGGCCACCTGTGTTCCTGGCCTGGAGCAGCTGCAGCATGTTAGCACAGCCCTATACGACTTTGTCGACAGAGCCTGTGCCCACTGCTCCCATTCCCTGGGAGTGATATCCAGTATCCCAGGCTCCTGCTGGAAACCCTGCTTGCTGTGCTTTGTTGCCACAGTGACTACTGCCTGGTTCAGCTCAGTCCTCATCCTGCCTGCCCCACTCTGTGGCATGGGCACATGGCCAGGCTCACTACAAAGTCATAGGCCTCCTGCCACCATGCTGTTGCCACCTGGACCCCAGTATGGATGCCGATGATGCGCACTTGGATACCACCACCAGCGCTGTTCATAAGCTCCTGGGGCTCCACCCTTGCCACCTGTGGGTCAATCCGGCCAGTCAGGACTGGTGGTTGCACATTGTTCAGCGCACCTTGGATGATGAACAGTAGCTGGAGTTCTTTTACATGAGCCAGGCCATCTTACAGGAGGTCCTCACCTAGTTCCACCCACACCCAGAGCAGCAGGGCACCACTCTGCAGTGGGCCCTCTCTTCAGACACCTGGCTGGCCATCACCCTGCTCAAGCTGACCGTGCATGTCAACCTGTGCTGTGTCAGCTACATTCTTGGTGTGGGCAAGATGACTGCTGGGGAGGCCATCCTGGAGATGTGTGGCACCCTCCAGGACATGCTGGAGCACACTGTGCTCTGGGAGCAAGACCCCCTGGAGGTCGTGGAGTTTCACACCCCTTAGTTTCCCCCAGTGGGTCAGGGCCCTGGATAGGAACCACATCCTCATGACCTGCCCGCTGTATGGCAACTGCCCCTATTACAGCCAGCAGGGCTTTCACTCCGTTGTTCTCCAGACTGTCAGCGACTACCATGGTGCCTTCACCAATGTGAGTGCCTGCTAGGCAGGCAGCACCCATGATGCCCAGGTCTTCTGCAACTCTGCCATGCCACCCCTGGTGGAGAGTGGGTGCTTCATGCCAGCTGGATGCCCAGCTGGCTGAGGTAGCAGTCCTGCCCCTCCTCATCAGGGACCCTGCCTACCCACTCTTCCCCTGGCTTATACAGCCCTACATTGGTCAGCTGGACCACCACCAGGCCCACTTTAATCAGTTCCTAGGCTAGACCTGCACACTGGTGGAGTTTGCTTTTGACCATCTGAAGGGATGCTGCTGCACTCACACCACCTGCTTCAAGGTTGTGGGGTGAACATCCCCCAGGTCATCATTGCAGCCTGTGTGCTGTATAACATCTGTGCGGCCTGGGGAAAGCTCTTCCACAAGGCCTGGGTGGAGGAGGTGAAGTGGACAAAGGACACCTAACACTGAAAGCACCAGTTGCAGGGGCAGGGACATCCCCGCCCCCACAACTGAGGCCCCAGGTGAGCCCAGGCTTGCCAAACCTCAGTAAGTGGCCCTCTGCCTGGAATAATTGCCCACCTCTGTTTTAAGGACTCTGCCTGTCAACAAACACTTGGAAGCCTTGAAATGGTGAGGCCCCAACACTCTCTCTCTCTCTTTCTCTCCCTCTTTTGTTTAAGCCCACTCTCTAAATCTCAGACTTGGTTTAATCCCTGTCTCTCCTTCTCTCTCTCACTCCAGACACAGCTTTCTAACCCTGACTTTTGCTTATCAAACTTGAGCTAGACTTCCCCAAATATCTAATTGAAATGGTATAATATTGTAACTTTTGTTTGTTTGTTCTTGTATGGCTATTACTACTGGTATCATCGTAAGTTCATATACTTGGCAATAAATAACTTTTATGGTCAAGCTGATTGCTATACTCTCTCTCTGCATCTCATTTACTCTTCCTTCCCCTTGACCGCCCTATTTGCTCTGCAGCAACACTTCTTTTACCTAAGCCAAAGAGCCCTGTAATGCCCCAAACTACTGCTCATCAAAGGAGTTACTACTAGGACCATTGTGACAAGAAATCAGGAAGGGTGGTGATTAACTGAGTTCCAGGCATATGAGGGTGTCAGCCTGTCAATGCTGAATAATCTGACCCATGCAAATGTACTGTATTAGCTTGTTTGCATTTTATTGTTGCTCTGATGAACTGAGTCCGCAGCATATAAGGGGGTCAGCCTGTACATGCTGATAACCTGGCTTGGCTCAGCTCAGGCATGCCCTATTAATCTGTTTGTGTGTGCATATATGTGTTTGACTGATTCAGTAGTTGGAGGAACCCAGCCTTATTGAAACTAAATCCTGCAAGGTAGGATTGCACCCTCCATTTGCAGGTGCACTCACCATTGCAGGTGAGGACTTGCAGAGGGAGAGATATAGCTCCATATAGAAACACAAATGACACAAGCAGCATATTGATAGAATTACAGAGACCCCAGTATTGTACCCTTAATAAATGAGCACATCCCAAAGCGACAGGCAAATCTGGTAACAACCTGGATGACTGGCCCTGGACACCAGCCCAACCACACATCTCCAACACCATGCTCACTGCATAGTTTTCAGAAATTTGCTTTATTCCCTTCTACAAACACAGACCCTATCTCCCCTTCCTCCCCAAAAACAGAATTCCTCCCTCCCCCACAACAGAGCCCTTCCCCCTCCCCCCATAAGAGACCCCATACCCCCTCCCTCCCAAACTGCAGAGCCCCTCCTCATTCCTTCTTGACCCAGAGAACTGCTCCACCACCCACTCCACTGCCAACAATAAAGCACCCTCTTCCCTGTGCAGACTATGTACAGTGCTGTGTGTGTCCTTCTGGGGTGGGGAACAGTGAGGTGGGGGTACCTAGGAGGTGGAACCCTGGGGATAGGTGCCCAGCACTCAAGCCTCTGGCCCAAGATGCATGCCCCCAGTGGCTGGGGGAGCATGGCAGAAGTAAAGGGGGAACTCCTGCAGACACCGCCGGCACTGTCAGTGGCAGGGGGGAGGGCTTGGCAACCAACCGCAGACACTGCCGGCAGCAGTGATGGTGGCAGCCAATGGTGATTGCCTGCAGATGCTATGTTAGCAGTGCTTTTTCATAGGGGGTGCAATGCCATGCTCAGGGGGTGCAAGTGCACCTGCATGCACCCCCTATGCATTGCCAGTGCTCTGGCCACACCCCCACAGGTACACAAGCTGTGGTGACACCAGTGGGCAGGAAGTTTGCCCAGGGGTGAGGGCAGCCACTGGTCTGCTGATGTGGGTGGCTCTCCCTCCCACAGCCAGTGGCCTGGCCAGCAGAGCCCATATGCAGTGTTGGCCCTGCTGCAGGAAGCTCCTGCTCCGGAGCTTGATGGAGTCAGGGCAAGCAGAAAGGGAGGGCCCACATGGCAGGGGACTCAGGGCTGGTGCCAGGACAGGGGCACTTGGCCAGTGGAAGCAACACTGCACCTCAGGCCAAACCCACTAGATGTGCCCCTTCTGAGAGTGTCCTGGGAATACCACGAGGAGCTTTTTGCATGGACTGAGTGGTGCCTGGCCCACTATGCCCTACTGCTGCTGATCGCCATGGTGCCTCAGAAGCACCTGAGAGCCTGGTGTGGGACCTAAGTTTAGATGGTGTGGCAACATCCACCACCACCTGGAGGGCTACTTGTGCCTATGCTATACATCCCTGCACCCTGCAGCTGAGGACCATACTGCCACCAACATCAACAATTTCCTCCACATGTGAGAGGTCTGTGCCTGCCTATCTGAGGGTGCATAGGCTGCTCAACAAAGTTTTGCACTCTCTCCCACCTCCCTGCATGTTATGTGATGTGTATGGGGTTTGGGTGGGGGGGACTCCAGGGGCCAGGATGAGTGCAGCTGGGCCAGGCAGGGAGGGTGGTTTGGGACACAAGTGGGGGGCAGGAGCAGGTGCAGAGAGGGCCCTCCCCCAGTATGGGGCTTACCATGTGGGCATGGCAGGTGTGCCTGGTGGCCTGAGTCTATTCTCACTGGCAGGGATGATGTGCAGCTCCTGGTGGTATTGGGGTGCAGGAGTGCAGTGTCTTGATACCTGGGCAGAAGTCCCCTCTAGGGGCCAGTGGTGCCATGGCTGGGCTGTCCTCCTGGGCAGGGCTATGCACCCAGAGCTGGCAGGGCAGGCAGGCAGTGGCCTGGGCTGCTGGAGTTGCTGGATGAGACCAGGGGTGGGGACCATGGCAGGACAGGCTTCTGGTGCCCTGAGGTCCCTCTCTCATTGATGCCTCATCACAGCTACCAAGCCACAGTGGCGGCTTGGGCAGGCCACCCATACTGGAGTACATGGCACAGCTCTACCCAAGGTCCTGGAATGCAACAGTGTGGTCCAGCTACCATTTAAAGAGCAAGAACTTGCAGGCATCCCCCAGACAGAGGTTGTGGTCAGTGACGGTGACCCACTGTACCCACAAGGCCTTGACCTTTATTTGGCACTGGTGTGCTGATCAATCAGCCCCACGTTTCTGCATGTAGCCTGAGAGGCCCTTATACATGTGGGCATTGGAGTGCCTGGTTTAAGTGAACAGTCTGAGGACCTCAGCCTCACCCCACAGCACCACAAGGTCCATGGTCTCCTTTTGGGACCAGTGCTGGTTGGCAATGTGTGGCATTGGGGATGATGCCAGCATGGCTCCCTCAATGGCCCACAGGGGCTAAGTGTGATAGTCTAGGTGCTGGTGGGCCTGGGAAGATGCCTGTAGTGCCCAGCACAGGGGTATGGTGTGGACAGGCAGGCAGGTGGTGGGGCTATGCCAGGGACCAGCACTGGGGATCCAGGCAGGCTACTGTAGCTGGTCGGGGGCCACTTGTATGTGAGGGACCCAGTGGCCAGAGGCTCTGGCATCCCTGCAGCCTTTTAAGGTCCAAGGCCTGGAGCAGGCAAAGAGCTGCCTCAGCCCTGGAGTTGCAGAATCTCCAAGCCCTGTGGCCCTGGGGCTAGCCTGAGGGTGGCCTCCTGGTGGTGGGGCTGACCAGGAGCAAATTTGCTCCCAGTTGGCATTTACACATACATTACTGTGCAGTAACTACCCTACAATTAATTTGTTACTTGCAAATGGTAGCAAATTAACCACAGAGCAGACTAATTTACTGCGCAGTAAGCATGTACACAAGTAGACAGTAATGCTTAGAAAATTAGTCTACTGCACGATGTGCCCAGTCAATATTGCTTTTCAAGGGAAGGGTCATAACCCAGAATCTAGTTTCTGGAGAACATTATGGTGGATAATGGGGAATCAAAAGAAGGATGTTAAGGTAGCAAGAATAGCCCTGGAAATAGAAAAGTTTAAAAATTGAGCCTACTGGGATATTTCAGATTTACACTGCTGCAAATTTGAATAGAACTTTACTCAACTTTCAATTCTAGATAGAAATGAAAGGAGTGAACATGGGGGGAAGGGAGAGTACAATGTAACAGTGCAAGTCTAAAAATATACTTTAGGCTGCCCTGGCAACTCTGAAAGAGCAAACTGAGAAAGCAGTTTCAGAAGGTTTCCAAAGAGCAAGATTCCACTGTGTTTAGGAGAACACATATACATCAGCCACTTTTACAAACTAAAATGATTTTCCCCTCAGTGCCATTTATTTATTTTAAAATACATTGATATCTGCAATAAATCTCTGTTACTTCATAAAAAATAACTTCTTCAAAATACTTTCCTCTAACAGCACTGTTCAACATCTTCATCAGTGATTTGGACGAGGGGGTAAAAAGCACCCTGTTCAAATTTGCTGATGACACTAAGATGTGGGGGGACGTGGGCACACTGGAAGGATGCAACAGGCTACAATCAGACCTAGACAGGTTACAAGGGTGGGCGGATGAGAATAGGATGGGTTTCAACACAGACAAGTGCAAGGTGACACACCTCGGGAGGAGCAACCAGCACCAGACCTACAGGTAAGGGAACTCCCCTCTTGTCAGTACGGAGGTGGAAAAGGACCTGGGGGTCATCACTGACTCCAAGATGAACATGGGCCGGCAGTGTGGGGAGGCAGTTAGGAAGGCCAACCGCACCTTGTCATGCATCCACAGATGCATCTCAAGCAGGTCCAAAGAGGTGATCCTCCCCCTCCATGCAGCACTGGTCAGGCTGCAGCTGGAGTACTGCGTCCAGTTCTGGGCGCCACACTTCAGCATGGAGAGGGTCCAGAGGGGGCCACTCGTATGATCAGGGGACAGCAGGGCAGGCCCTATGAGGAGAGGCTACGGGACCTGAACCTGTTCAGCCTCCAAAAGAGAAGACTGAGGGGAGATCTAGTGGCATGTTATAAACTAGTCAGGGGGGATCAGCAGGCATTGGGGGAGTCACTGTTCCCCCGAGCACTGCCAGGAGTGACCAGGAATAATGGTCACAAGCTGGCAGAGGGTAGGTTTAGGTTAGATATCAGGAGGCACTACTTCACAGTCAGGGCAGCTAGGGTCTGGAACCAACTTCCAAGAGAAGTGGTGCTGGCTCCTACCCTGGGGGTGTTTAAGAGGAGGTTAGATGAACATCTTGCTGGGGTCATTTGACCCCAGTATTCTTTCCTGCCATGGCGGGGGGTCGGACTAGATGATCTGCTCAGGTCCCTTCCGACCCTAGAAACTATGAAACTATGACAAATTAATAGTTTACCATAGATTATCTAAAAAATTTCCCCTCTGCAATTACCTTTGGTAACTGTGTGTAATTGGAACAAATACCTATGAAATATCCTCCAGTCATTATACGACTCTCTGTGCTATAGAGATTTCTGGGAAAAGTATGGTCATTGCTAAATGAGAGTAACAAAGCTGGAACACAAAACTGTGTGAAAGCTCAATGGCATGTCTGTAGTTTGAAATAGTTTAACTGAGTAAATGCCTCCTCTTTAAGAAAGACATGCATCTACATGAGATAATGCACAGTAGTCTAAAAACACTGTACAGTAGTGTGCTGGGCAAAAACCATGTTAATACGTTGCTGCCCAGTAGTATTAGTCTACTGCACAGTAAGCATCACACACAAAAAAAACCCATACACCAATACTACTGTGCAGTAACTGTAGTTAATGCACATTTAGTTACTATGCCATTAAGGCAGTAGTAAACTAAATGCACAGTAACTACTGTGCATTAATGAATGTGTAGACGCACCCACTATAATTCCAAATGTCAAGATTCTGTGTGGTAACTTTGGCAAATTTTTTTTTTAATGTTTTCTATTATACCATCTTCATAAATACTCCAGTTCTATTTTTAACCTGGAATAAACCTTGCCACAGGAGAGCAAATTCAGTGTAAAATAGTCCTAGAACTTTATGAAAAAGAAGTTATAATTATGTCAAATATGATACAAGAAGGCTTTGTTTAGAGCAGACTTACATGAGACCACCAAAATCATTTCAGTTTTCACCATATGGTAGACTGAGATCATAAGTGAAAAGTGAAAACTGAGTTTTATCCTTAAAATCAGGAAGCTAAATAATAAAACCAGTTTAAATACTCTAGAAAAGAGCAGTTTATTTTGGGAGAGTCCAGATGCTGTAGATACAAAATTTTCGATGGAGAGTATCAGCACAATGCTTGATTGCTACAGGTAAAGCAACCTTCGTAAAATTATTTCAGAGCACTAACAGGTTAATAATCTTGGCTTTGTATGCAGGCCACTAAATACGCCAGGTCCCAGTGGTCATGTACTGTCCGAACTTTAGGTTCTGTAAATCAGATTCCTAGTGTTGAATTCAATGCAGCACAAAGGTGAAAGGAGAGAAGACATGCAGTTGGAATTATAGACTCCTTACATAAAAGAAACTTGGAACATCAACCTCTGCCTCTTTCTCAAGACCATAAATCTTTGAATTAACTGTCTTCCTGGGCACTTGTATGTGGAAGCCAGCTATGCTTTTCATCAGCTACTTTAACCCAATAAAGTAAAAGAAACCAGTTCAGAAAGCAGGAAGACAGAAAAAAGCTAAAAAGGCATATAGACTTTAGTGTGTACAGAAGTAAAATAGGGAAGAGATTGTTTTAACTTAACATACCAAATGGTTTGGAATAATCTTCTGCAACAGAGATAACACTACACTAATTTCACATACATCTCAAATAGCTTCAACATGAGGAGCTAAATATAATGAAGTAAGAAAACCATTGGGGGAAAATTCAGAGACAGTCCAATCTCTACCGTTCTGTTTTATGCACAGCTCTGTGTTTGCAGCTTAGTAAAGGCAACAGAACGACTTAAAGTGAAGTTAAACTGGATAAATACAGGAAGCACCCCTCTTAAAGTTAGAACAATAAAGCAGAATCAAAGAACTATCACAGCTCTTTGTAAGGCTTTAGTACTAAAAGCTTCATTGCAAATATTAAAATACAGGTGCACCCTGGAGGCTAGTACAAAATAACCTCAAATGCCCTAAAATAATCTATTCACAAGATTTCAAAACAGCTTGGGAATGGGACTCCAAGCCTTTATCATCTTTGTCTTTTAAAATGTCCTTGTTTTATCACCAAATAAGATAGATTAAACATTCCTTCTAATGTAAATATCAATATGAATGAATACAGGATCTGATGCAAACCTTATTGAACTGAATGGAAATCTTCTCCTTGACTGAAATGTGTTTTGGTTCAGGCCTCAAAAGCTAGATCTAGAACAGGGGTGTCAAATATATGGCCTACAGGCCAAATCCAACTTGTGGAGCCATGTTATCTAGTCTGCGGGGTTCCCAGGGACTTCAAGTTTGGTGCAAGTCGGTGCAGGGCTCACCACTGAAATCCCAGGTACAGAGCCCCATTAGATGCATTAACCCCCCACACTAGTGCCACCCGCTCCAGCACTGTGTCCAGATCTAACCCACAAGGAACCTGCAATCTGTACTGGCCTGCCAGAAGGGGTGAATTTGACACACTTGATAAATCAGATAAATATAATTTAAAAAAATTCATTTGGATTTTGTGTCAAACACACAATGACAAACATACACATACATGTCCAGCTACAGTATAGCATAATATAAGGCATTATAGTCATATAAATGATGTTTGTATTTCATGTTTTTTGCCAATTCCTAACAACTGCTTTAGGATAACATTTTTATTGTGTGTTTTTTTGTTTTTTAAATAAATAGTTTTCCTTCTATAAAAAAAATGGCCTCTTCAGAAGGCACCCTATTCCCATACATAAGCTCCCAGCACATGAAGGAGAGTTCAAAAGTCAAAAGACATTTCTGCTGCATTTCATTCATAAAATTATTCATTTTAAAAATGATAACTTTATGGTATTTTTCCAGTTAGCTGTTACAGAAACCTATTCCTGTTTGTATTAACTCCAGCCACAAATTGCTAATGTAATGCATATTTCTGATGTTATTCAAGCAGAAATACATTGCCATAAAGACATTTCAAGTAAATTTTCACCTTGGGTCATATAACTTGAAAATAGGAATTGTGTAACTTCACGGGAGTAGAATACACAGGGTGTGTCCAGACATGGGTGGACATTTGGTTCCCCAAGGACAGCTAGTGGCAGCATATCTTGTGCCACCACCAGTTGTTTTCAGGGAATGCCTGTGCCGCACATTCTCTGATGTGCAGCAGGTTACCCCAGATGGAGGAGGGGAGACTGAGGCCAGCATCTGGCCTGGGTCCTTGGGGGCCTCCCAGAGCTGTGGCAGTGCCCTGTTGAGCCTGGCCTGCAGCAGACCATGGTACCAGCTGGCTAGGCTCCAGCTTTGGGTGGCACATACTGTCACGACATGCACTGTTCTGCTTTTCTTTTGCATGGGTTTTTTTTTGACTCCTGGATACCTGCCACACTGCTCCCTTTCAGTACAGAGAACAACTGACCATTCAGTATGTGACACTGCAGGCATGTCTACAGTGCCATATACTGCACAGCTGAGCATATCTGGACATGGCCACAGACCTGGGGGTAGGCAGTCAGGGAAGGTCACCTAGTTAATAAGGCAAGGTCTGGAATTGTATCTATGGGAAGCCAGAAATCAAGAACAGAGTTCCAGGTTACCCAGGAGCCTAAGCCAAAGTTAAGATTAGCCAGAAGTCAAAGTCAGAGTTCAAGGCAAGCCAGGGGTCTAAGACAGGTTCAGGGAACTGCAGTCAAGGAACTCAAGAGGGGTCAGAAGCAAACACCAGAGTCTTTGTCCATACATCTTACTGCTGTCTGAGGCTTGGTCTTAAACGCTGGAGCAGGTTGGGATTGTTGCCTACAGTCACAGGGGATTGGTTGCCCTAGTTACTCAGTTAGAAACAGCTGGGCCTAGGACACTACTATGAGGTTGAGATGACATATTACAACTAAACCACATAAACAGCACTTAGAACTTGAATGATTACACATTAAATTTCATTAACAAGTGCTAAGTGCCCTCTAGGCATTTTAAAGTTATGCCACTTTGGGTGGGGATTATCTTTGATCTGTGCTACCTAGCTTGAGTTATATTAACTTCTGGGTGTTCCCCTGAGATAAAATCATCAATTTTCAGTCATTCAGTATTTCAGGAGACAGTGCTCCCAGCTGGACTTCATGACCCTGGACTAACAGATAGGAACAACTAGGAAACAGGAGAGTGGGGAAGGAGGGAGGGTAACAAGGTGAAAAAGGGCAGAGGGGCAGGGAAGTAGGCATAGGAAAGGCTAAGGGGGCCAGAGTGGAATAGGAAAGGGGCAGGTGTAGGATAAGAGTAAGAGTGGGTGGATAGGGGCCTGCTGTCCCTTTTATCCCAACTCCAGCCCCCCCGAATTACTCACCTGTTACCCCAATTTTACCCTTCACTCCTGTATTGCTGCCCTGCTGCCACAATCATCCCAAAGGTGGCAGAGATGATGGAAGCGGGGGGTTGCCCTCCTTGCCTGCTCCTCAGGTTCCTACAAAGCATGCCACTCCTGCACACTAAAATATAGTTCCTGACAGTTCCTGCAACTGAAGGAAGGACAGGGGAGAGACAAGGAGCTGATGAGTAGCTGCAGAACCTGGGTTCATGGGGGCTGCATGGGCTTCAGGGTGCCCAGGAGAGGTAGGGAGGGAAACCTCCCCACTGTTGCTGGGGGTATAGGTGTGATCTGGAGGTGAAGGGGCTAATTGAGAATAGAGATGCGACCTGGAACTGATGGATCAAAAAGGGCAATCCAGACAGCAAAGAGAGTCACTTTTCCCTAGTCTATACTGTGGCTAAAGAGCTGACAAGCATGGGCCAGACTTGCAGCTCCTAGTCATGCTCCTGCTCACTAGCTCTCTAATGCCAGGTCTGAGAAGTGCACCTATGAGAAGGTATTAATCCCAAACATGTGACTGATCACTAGCACTTGTTAACCTTAACAGGCTAACATTTCTCATAATTTGCACCTTCTAACTCTGGTGTGTAATATCACGCTGAATTCATTACAGGTGGGACCTGTTTTCCTGAGGCCTTAAGAGAGTGAATGATCTGATTGTTTGATTGGGACCAGCTGGACACAAATTAATTTTATCATTTTTCATGTAGTGAGAGACTAAATCTGACCCAAAATGTAAAATAGACAGGGGAGATTAAGTTTTATATTTAGATTAGAATTGCAGGTCTTCGATCCAAAGTTTGTTTCCATTGTATAGTCAGTGGGAAGGAAAAGCTGGCATGCAACTGCAAAAGGAAAACAGAGAAAGAACTGTCACATGATCCCTTCTTTTCTGTTGGCTCCTGTGGAGATAAGTGGGTTGCATGGAACCACAGAAGATGTACTGGGGAGAGGACTGGAGAGAAAAGATGAAGGTCTGACCACTTTGTACAATATTCCTTCTTACTTAACCAAATCTATCTTATTTCTGTGAGGTATATATGTGTGCAGAGCAGGGAACTTCCATGTCCTGAAGGAGTCTAAAATTTTGACATTGAAAATTGAAAACATTTGAAATTTAAAATTTTAAATGGAAAATTCTGAGATGTTGACTGATAGAAAAGTTTCTTTTTTTTTTTTTGACTAGCATAATACCCTTGAAATAAGACACTTTAAAAATGAAAAATCAAAATCATTCATTCTAAAAATTGTGAAACATGGTCACTCCTTTTTTTCCAGTTGATTCTAAAACAAGTTTCTGGCAAAATCCATCCAAACTTGGGGAACATTGAAGTTCAAATGACACTCACACTAATAGACTCTGATCCTATCAAAAATAGGACATAACCATGATATTCCTACACTCTACTTTTGCCAGATTGGGATCATTAGCTAAATTGGGTGCAGCCATTAGGCTGTATTTGTTCAGCACAGGACAACTCTGAACACAATGGAAGCAGGATGAGGAGAGAACAGAAGTGATCAATGATACCCTTCCTGCAAATACAATATCCCACATTACAGAATAAATCTAGTAGCCTCTTTTTCCTGAAAATGCCAATTTACTATTTCTCCAACAAACAACTATAACTAGTCCTTAGAAGCAACTTGATAAATCCAATAAAATATTATCTAGAGTAAATGCTAATTTAATCCTATATGATTTCTTGCCATTTTCCAATCTAAATCCATACCTATACACATACACTTCCCCTATTGCATATAGGAGGTTCCAGTATACAGGAATTCCTACTATAAATATAAAACTTAATTCTGGTTTTCCATACATCTATTACTACAGAAATCTGATATGACTTCACTTAATAAGGTATACTTGAGGAAGTATCCTTGTGTATCTATTTAATCCTGATAACTCAGATTCTAAGAGTAAATCAACTAATGAAACATTGTCAGATCCTCTGCTCCCCAACTAACTTAAGACTTCGCCTTTCATACCAGCATCATATGAAAGCTTAACTTTGACCTTCCTTCATGTCATGCAGATAAGGCATATCAATCACATTTTCCTTTCCTGGTTGAGTGAAGATCATGTTATTTCATTTCAGGAACAATTTCCCCATGTTCTATTTAAGTACCATATTATGCCTCAATGAAAAGAGATATTGAGTGAAAAGAAGTACACAAGTGGTGAATGGATTTTATTTAAAAGAAGCTACAAATTATCTCATCTATGACCTGTGAATTGATTGTCTTTGACTCCAGCCAACAGACAGCATCATTTAATCAGTTTGTACTCAGAATTGTAAGTCATGGGTTTTTTTCCAGTCTATGAAAATAAAATGGTAGAGCCTGCTAAGAGATCAGTCTAGAAGTTTTAGGTGTCATCTTCATTAGTCTCAAATCACATATCACATCAGCAGTAGCTTCTTGGAAAGCAGAGATTTAAAAAAGGAAAAAATGGGGCATAGGGTATAACATTAAAAAATAGGGATGGGTGAAGAGCCAATTTCAGAGAGAAACTTGTATCTCCTTTTTGTAGCACCAGGTCTTTATTTATCCTATGTGTAATACAGAATCTTCAAAACTGCCTAAGGACCAGATCCAAATCAGCCTGGTAGAAATATAAACAGGACTTACATTTTAGACCTCTAAAGTTCAAAAAGCAATCAGGATTAATCCCAGTATGGCCACTACAAAATCACCTAGGTCTTAAATTCATTAGGCACATCCATTTTGTCTTGAAAAGACCCTTAGGTACCTATTTGAACTACTACATGTGCTCAGAAGCAGTCCAGATCATCCAACTGGTACTTGACCTTTGTATAAGCTCTGTGGCTATCTAAATAAGCGATTGTGCCAAAATATTTGCTTTAAGTTTCTGATTCCTAGGTAGTAACAGAGTATCCCTGGTGAGTTTGATGCTGAGAACATGTAAGCAGTTTATTACAAAATACAACCAGGCCTAGTTGCCTTTTATCCACTAGCTTAATGTTTAGTGCACTCACTCAGGAGGTCAGAGACCTGTGCCTGAATAAATTCATGCTTATATCTCCCACCTTCCAAGGAAGTGCCCCAAAGTGGATTATAAAGTAGGCTGTGTGGGATCACTTTCCACCTTCCCTACTGAAGCTGAGCTGCTGAGCAACCAAGAATACTTTAGGGGGCCAGAAAAAGGAAGCATGCCTTTGTAATTGTAGTGTGCCCCCTTTCCTAAAAGGGGAAATGCCTGGGTTCTAACCCTGGCTATTATAGTTATGTATATGTTTTAATCAATGGCTGTCTAATGTAACATGCAGAGAGATAGGGAATAAAGGCCAGAAGGGGGCAAACAGGAAACGTGGGTTTAAGTCCGTCAAGGAGAGAATGGCTGAGAGCTGAGGACTTGCAAATCCTGGACAAGTGTTCTGACCCATAGCATGCTGGGTGAAAGAGGGACAGCCTCATGATTAGCTATGTCCAAAAGTGAATACAGAGTTGTCTTAGGCTTTAGCCAAACTTAGTGCTACTATCAGCTATGTAGGCCTTTCACCTCAGAGCTCCTCAATATGCTCTGAATTCCAGGATGATGGAAACTTCTTCTTCACATCCCAGAGTCATCCCAACGCTTTGAGGAATGGAACTTCTGATATACCTTTGTGCCTAGCATTTTCTGTTGGCTAGCTCTTGGCACCTCTCTGCTGGCACCTAGGCATTCCGGGTTGCTTTTGAGACACAAAGTTTCCCCCCTTTCTGAAAATGGAACCCAGGCACCTACTGGTGTCAATTTAAGTCACCCTCCTTAGGCACCTAAGGGTCACTTTAGATAAGGCATCTAAATTACAACAGCTATTTGGATGTACCTATAGGGCCAATTTGGACCTTGAGCAACTAGGAATGGAGAGAAATATACCTTCTAATTGTGGTAAAGTGGAAGAGAGTGCTGCTGCTCAGGAGCACACACCGGTTTTTACACTGTAACTTTATACTATTGTGAGCCTGAAGAGATACAACTGAGCTAAATAGCTCCAGTTTTGACCCTGAACAAAACAGAGTTCAAGTTGTAATGATTTTGCTACACTAGAGTGATTTATAATTCTGGATACAAAGTGATTAAAAGATGCCGTCTGTTGGCCAGATGCAAAAATAATTAACTCACAAAGCATTCATACCTCTCTTAAACAAGTTCCAGGCACTTAAAAATGTGAACCACAGCCATAAAAATCAAGAATTAACATCTGATACTGGTACCTTTGATATCAGTCCAACTGTTACATCTCTCTGGCCTTTAAAGTGACCTTGTGCTTTTGGATACAGGGAAACCAGCCTTATAATGAAACCTTCCATTGTTTCCCTTCCAAATTTGGGCTAAAAAACTCACTTGGGCTCTTAAGTTAGTTAAGATCTTTTGAAGATTTCACCCAACAGATACAGACAACTGGGTGTTGTGACTTTCAGTGGGATGAATTTCCTAAATCTTATAATCTTATTGTCATACTCAAAGGCTTGTCTATTTTCTTCCCAACTAGACAGTTGGTCCAATAATCACTCACACTCACACCTTTCCTGGACCATCCATATATATCACCACCTCAACACTACCTATATCCACTAGGCACCTTGGTAAATTCACCTCATTTTATAGATTCTTTGGCAGTTATTTAAAGGATATAAAGATATAAGATGCAATAAAAATATAAAAGTTGAATTTGGAAGGAAAAATAATAATTTGTTATTTATATTAATTGTTATTTATTACAAAATACTGATTAACTGTAAAGCTCCACTAATGAGAAGCTCATATATTAGGGCTATGTGAAGCTTCGGTCCCTGATTTGATTTGGCAGGGATTCAGACTGATTCAGTGGTCAAATGTCTGAATCCGAATCGGATCAGGAGATCCTTTAATCTCTCTGAATCGAATTGGAACCCTCCAAATCGATTCGGAGAGATTCAACAATTCGGATATAGACACAGCTTTAAATGTTTTTTCTACATACCTCAAGGTACCAGGTGGCTCATGAATTCTGAGATGGTGCGGTAATGGAGCATCCCACAGGAGCGCAGCAGGCTCCCCAGCATGGTCGGCAACAGACCTGGAAGTGGATCAGAAGCACTTCTGGTCCACTTCTGGATATGCTAAGGAGCACACTACGGGTCCCCCTGCACCTTCCTGACTCAGCAACTGGTGCCTCTTGGGTCGGGGGGGTACCTGGGGTCCCCACACAAACAAACACTAAGCCAAGGAGGCATGGGGGGTGGGCAGTGCACTCGGAGCCACTTCCAGGTTTGGTGATGAGCACACCACTCTCCCCTCCTCCCCCCACTTCTGTGGGACACTGTATCTGCCCCAGCATTACAGCATTCACAAATCATGCCTTGCACCTCAAGGTATGTAGAAAAAGCATTTAAAACTCTGTCTATGGCCAAATTGTTGATTCTCTGAATCAGCATCGAATCTCAGGCAATGCGTAGAGGGTGCATGTGGGTGCATATGCATCCCCTGAGCATGGCAGTGCACCCCTTGTGGAAAAGCACTGCTGATGCTGTTGGTGGTGCCTGTGAGCAGTCACTACTTGCCACCCCACCTCCTTGCCACCAACACCATCGGCAGTGTCTACGGCCAGTCCATGATCGCTGCTGGCCACCACCGCCTGCGGGTCCACTGGTCATCACTCGCCACCTCTCCCTCACTGTTGATAGAACTGCAGCTGCCTGCGGCAGCTCCCCACTTGCCTCTGCCATGCTCCCAGCACTGACAGTGCCACTGCTGCCTGTGGGAACTTGCCATGACCCCCAGCCTCTGGGGGCATACAGCATTCATGCAACAAATGAAATCACTGTCCCCCGATTTGGGCAGAATCCGAATCTGAATTGAATATGGCCCATTTTGCACACCCCTATCATATATGTATACCCCTCTGCTCTCAATAATGAAAAGACAATAATCCATGTTCCCTGTTTGCAGAATATTCATCACTTGTGAAATCCTTACTATTCCAATGTGTGCAACCCCTAAATTCACATTTAATATAGTGAGGGGGAAACAACCACAGCAGTGGAAAGCTCATATATGATAGAAACCCCTCCCACTTTGAAACAATGATATGCTGTAAAGCCATATCTTGTACATCAAAAGGGTACGAAATAACTTTAGTTCTATATTGTAAGGACAAAATAGTACATGGAGAATCTCTGGTGTTAGGGAAGTCTTTGAAAGGGACTATCACAAAGTTATCTTTGGACCTGACAATAACAGCAACATCCCAAATCTGTCTAAAGGAGGACTTTAAAGTACTTAAATAAAACATTGTCTACAATCAAGTCACATATTGAAAGTTATCACTAAATTAATTAGCTAATCTTCAACTAAGCTTAATTAAGTGAACTTTACAGGGTATTATTGGAAAGTAGGTGATGTTAATTTTTAATGAAAATATATATGTACCATTGCAGTATTAATCATACTGTTTGCATGACCTTCTCAATCTGATTTATTAGATAGCCTTATGGGCTCTTGACAAGATATATTCCATATATTGGAACAATATTAAAAAGTCAAGGATTAAATCAGAATGAAAAGTTTTCTTCACGAGTACCCTAAAGTCACATTTCATTAATATCTTAGTTGTTATTGGTTTCTGCTGCAGGAAATAACTGTCCTGATGTGCTTTCATAATCAATAACTTTGTGTATTGTTCCATGTACTCATGTAAAGCTATTTTTTCTTTCTTTCACAAGTCTTTCACTGATGCCAGCAGTGAAACCACAGTGCCAACCACTTAGGTTGCTTGCATACGTTAAAAAAAAAGGCGGAGGGGCTCTTTGAACTCAGCATGTCCCTGTGCTGAGCCCAGCACATACCCAGAAGAGGCATCATGTTAGTTGGACCCAGCTTGCCCAATGCCTACATAGATTGGGTGCTTTAGTGGATTTTTTGGTCACTTTTATCTAAAGCTGGGTCAATCAGCTATTAGATAAAAGTGTCAAAAAGCCCCACTGAAGTGGCTGATCTATACAGACACTGCAGGGCTGAATCAAAGTAATGCAATCCCTCTTCTGAGTGTAACCCTGGGTGCGGCACAACACATGCCCACACCTGAATAGTGGGATCCTGGGCTACCTGGTAGCCAGTAGCCCTGCTCAGCCCCCCTGGGAAGCTGCTGCAGTGCCCCCAAGTGGAGAGCTTCCCCTTACAATCAAGCATCCTCACAGATGTCAAAGTACGATTTTAGATATGTGTGCTGCCAGTACAGAGAGTTGGTTCTGACATGTGCAGACAGCCTAGGCTAGTGGAAAATTCCATAGTGCAGTCAGAGCTTGCCCACTGCTTGACCCTTGGGCCTGTCAATCATGTGTGACCTAGTTTTCAGCCTGCACATGCTCAGTCATACACAGAACCTAACCAGACGCATGCTCAGTTAGCAAAAGCATGACATAATTTGACCAGAAATTTCTATATGCAAAGCGATCCGATTGGCCACTAAATTCCTATAAAAAGGCTAGTGAGCCCCCTGCCTCGGTGTGGGCAGTTGGAGTTGGTGGGTGTTTGGAGCATAGGCGTTGGTGTGAGTGTTTTGAGAGACCGTGCTCGATCTGCAAACAGAGGCTGCTTTTAGCAGGGACCGTGAGGCAGAGAGAGAGATTGGGATTCAAACCCCGTTTCTCCTCATAACCTCATACAGTGGTTTAGCTCCTCGATTTTATTTCTTCTTGTATTGATTCCTTTGGTTACTGGACTGTTTTTGGCTTCAACTTTGACTTCGATTTGGATCACTCCTACTGCTTCGACTACGGCTTCGTCTTTTACTTACCTGGCATCCGACCTCGGCACTGTTCTCAGACCATCCGTTTGTCCACTTGGACTGGCGTCACGACGTTTCTTCATTCCACGACGCGTTATAGTTCTGTTTTGTCATTTGTTTATCCCACCTACGAGCTGTTGGCCAGCCCTGGGACTAGCGAGTGGGCAGCCGCACCTATCCCTAGGGGTAGAAAGCAAGGGCTCACTCGTGAACCTCGTGGGCCAAGAGACCCCTCTGTTATTGTTCGTGTTCGTTCCGTTCACTGCAACTTTAACTGTAACTGAAGCAAGCATCGTAACCTGCGCTACAGAAGCGTAAGACAAATAAATCAACTTATTTAAAATCATACGCATCTGTGCCACTCAGAACTCCTCGCTGTCAATCCCGCCTGTCTCATATCCGATCTGCCACCCCGGCCCACCGTGACACTGGGGCCTGGTTTGTCCCCCCGGGACAACAGACAATTCACAAGTTATTTACAAGATTTAATTATTTACAACATAACAAATAACCATTAAATAAACACATTGATATACCAACTAATAAACCCTCAAGAAATTATTTACAGTCTCTCACTTGCACACATGTACCAGGAGATTATGTGTGCACCCCCCCGGTAGGGTGTCTCAGGGAGCGGAACAGTCTGTGTTCCTGCACGTGGTCTGTGGACGCTCCCTGGTGCTTGTGTCTGTCTCCGTGCTCTTGTGGTCTTGGGCAGCAAGGGTCTCTGGGCATCAGGCAGTGGCTCCTCCTCTGCAGTCCCTGCAAAGACAGCCTTCCCCTGTCTTTCACCCCCTTCCACGGCTCAACAGGGAGCAGTATCTGAGCTGCAGGCTGTAGCAACTCTCCTACCTCACAGCCTGGCAAACGCAGCCCCTCCCTGGGCTCTTCCTGCCCCTCACCCCTCAGGGAAAACCTCTGTGTTGAGACTCTGCCTCTGGTCTCCAGCCTGTCCCTCAGCCCCACTCTATCTCTCTCATTCCTTCCTGCGGAAAAACTGTTCCCCCCTTTTATCCAAGCCTCTCAGCCAATCCCAGCCCAGAGCCCTTCCTGGGCTTTGTTAATGGCTCTCTTTCAAAACTTCGCTGGGGTTACATCACCCCTCCCACTTCCAACAGAGCTGCCTCCAAAGCAGCTTCACTTGCCGAGAGCCTACAGCGTCCCTGCTAGGACAAACTCTGTCTTTCTGCCAGGCAGCCCTCTCCATTCTTTCAGGTGGGTCCATTTTTTAAATGCTGCTACATGAGCATGCTTGTCTTCCAATAAAAGTGCAATTTTTTAAACATCCATAAGCAGCCTTAATTCCTAAATTTAAAGCATCTTTCTTTCATTTGTGCTTGTCAAAGTGAGACTTTTCTTTTAAATCAGGATCTTTCAACAATTATCTATGCTTCACATTAGATTACTTCACTGCAGTAAGCATCCAGGTAAACAATTCAGTTATTCAGTGATTTAAATTGATGGACTTAAAAATACTCATGGGCTTAAACTGGTGACTTAAATTGTCTGTCCACTTACATAGTAATTCATGATAAATTATCATTATACTATTATTCTGTAGACTATATTGACCTTTGGGCAAAGTGCAAACATTCAGGGGAAGGGTTAGGGGGAGGTTAGATGTCATTAAAAAATTGCCATGCAATCCAAGGAAAGTTGGGATGTGGGGGGCAAGCAGCCTGGAGGGGACTGGGGATCTGCAGGGGGATGGAAGAGAAAGCATGATCTGCAGGGGGATGAGGAGGCTCAGGCATGATACGGGAGTGATAGGGGGACTAGGCATGCTCTGCGGGGTCATGGGGGGCAAGCACATGTACCTCACTCCTACCCTAGTGCCCAGAAGGGTCCAGTCCAGCCCAGCCAGCTTAAAGCTTCTGAGCAGGGCTGCTGCTACCACTGCTGCAACCACCAGGGACCTGCTTGGCTTCCCCAGCATCTAGCATCTCTGCCTCATCTTCTTGCTGCAGTGCTCCCTCTGGGCAGCAGGTAGGGAAGTGGGGGGGGCAGGGCAAGGGGGAAGCTGGGAAGGAGCACAGAGCATGGGGTGGGGCTGGTGGGAGTATTGGAGCCCACGTCTCAGGGGGTGGGTGGGAATGCAGAGCTTGGGTGGGCAGGGTGTGGGTGTGAGGGAGGGTTGGGGGAGGTGTAAGAACCCCTCCACATACCCCCTCTATGTACAGCCCCTCCCATTGGTGGCAGCAGCAGCAGTAGCAGAAGCAGCATGTAGCAGGCTCTCATAGCCTACGCAGGTGCTGCTGCCTTGCAGTGCATGGCTCTGGCCAGCAGTACCCATGGTGGCAAGGAGCGCAGCCAGGCCAGCCTGCCTTTATTGTGCAGGGTTTCCCATAGCACACATGCAGCTCCTGGCACTAGCACACCAATGGAGGGAAGCAATGGAGCCAGCTGCTTTCCCAACCCTCTGCCATGCAGGTCCTGGGACTTCATTGGAAGTGATGGGGAGCCCAAGGTAGCTGGCTCCATCATGCAGGGCTTCCCTTGGTGGTGCATGAGTGCCAGGAGCTACATGTGTGACACAGACAGAGCCCCACATGATAACTGTGGGCCTGCCTGGCTGGGCTCTTTGCCTCCACATGCAGCAGTGGCTGGAGCCACATGTCACTGGCATGCACCTGCACAGGCCATGAGTGCCCTGAGTACTCACCTCTTGTTGCTGCAGCTGCTTCTGCCACTGTCAGCAGGGGCTGAGAGCCATGGAGGGGGAATGTTTAGGGAGGTCCTCACACTCCCCCACTCTCCCTTACACCCTACAAATCCTACACACCTACACCTTGCTCCAACAACCCCTTCACATATACACACACCCTGCAACATACTCTATGCTCCCCCCATGTACAGCCACCCCCCCACATGCAGACATCCACCCCAGCCACACCCTATACACTCCCCGCCACACCATATACAAAAGTAACACTTTATTTTTGAATTATTGTTCAGTAATCTCTCTATACACTACACAAGCACAAGTCATGACAAAATATTTTTTGTAATAAAATTAAAATATGTTATAGAAGGTGTTTGACTTTTAGTATATGATTTGGATTTTTTCTGGTTTCAAGATGGCAACCTTCCCCTCCCAAAATGAATACTTCTGAGGGCAAGAGGAGGGATGTCTGGTGGCAAAAATATGGGATTAGGGGTTGGATTTCTGGTCACAACATGGCATTCGGGGGGTGGGGCACCTGTCAAGGGGCAGGGCTACCCTTGCAGCTCTCAATAGCTCACCAAAATGCATTAAGTAGCCCTCCAGCCAAAATAATTGCCCACCCCTGGATTAGGCCCTAGCAGTTGCAAGTAGTAGAGGTAATTCTCTTTCATTGTTAATCCTCTAGGAAAGGGGTCAGATTCTCTCTAGTCACATGATACTTTTTCATTGCCTTAGTAGATCCTGACTTCCCAGAAGAATCATCATTGATGTGAAGCTTGCATCATCATCTCCCAGTGGTGTACCGTGGATCTCTGGTGCCCAGGGGCCAATTTGTGCCCCACACCAGACACAATCTGAGCAGGGTGTGGGGTGCAGGGCAAATCAGCCTCTGTGGGGCCTTGCCTCTTGCCTCCTGCCCCATGGCACTTCCATGGGGGAATTAGCAATGCAGCACACTGGTCACGGGGGGAGGGGCAGCAGCCAAAGAAAGCCACAATGTAATGGGTGGGTGGGTTGGCCACACACAAAAAGCAGGAGACACCCCAGTCTTTCCAGCCAATACCCCCTCCCAAGCCGGCACCTGGGGCCATGGCTCCCTTTCTCCCCACATCACTATGCCACTGTCATCTCCTCTGCACCCCATCACCACAGCTGATGTTGCAAGCAAAATGTGAGGCTTCCATTTCACTGCACTTCTGCAGTTTGCAAGTGAAGGATGGCCTCTAGGCTAAAGACCTCACCTATGTTGTGAAACAGCTAGAAGGGGAGTAAAAACTGTTAAAGGAAGCATGTTCTTTGGTGTGTAGTTTTAATGTTTGTTGAGAGAACTATTTAAATGACTTAAAGAAATACACAGAATAAAAAATACATCAATGAGCATTTTAGAAAAGTCAGTGAGAACTGGGGTAATATAATATACTGTTAGGAAAAGTAATTTTGCAAAACTGGCACCAGCACTATATATTTTTATAATTGGCCAAATTATTTCCTTTTTAAAGGATGGAGCAATTAAGCTTGAACTTTTGGCAGATCTCTACATCTACATGATGTAGTAGCTGATTTTTCTAAATTTTATCTTTTAATCAGCACAGATTAAGATTTTCTGGGTGGACTTTCAATATCCACATTTGCTAGTGAAAAGTGAAATGCAGTTCTTCAATAATTATTAATTCTGTATTTGCAGCTTTTAGTGGCTTGGTGCTTATGTACCATAGATGGTTATCCATATACATGCTAAGGTTCTCAATCGACAGCACGGACTCTTTAGTTAGGAAAAAAGGAAGGAGGGCAATTCTAGTGGGTACTAAACAGATTACAGTGCCAGAGATGGGCAAAGTTCAGCCCGCGGGCTGGATCTAGTCGGTAGTAGACTTGATTTCCCAGCCTCCCCTGAGCATGGTTGGAACCAGTTTCCATGGAGACCCCAGCCACACCAGCGCTGTGATAGCACAAGGCTGAGGTTGCCATGGAGTCCAGCCCCAGCTGTGCTGGCAGAGAATATAGTAGAGCAGGGCATGGGGCTGCTCCAGAGCCTCTGAGATCTTGTGATGTGGGCTGTTTGCTTTGGAGACAGGGCAGAGCTGTGATCTGTAGCCTGCATGCTCCAGGCAGGGGCATGCAGGCCAGGGTTTGCAGATCTGCCCTGGCTCCTTGCAGCAGTAACAGCCTGGTCTGGAGCAGGGGCAGAGCTACGATCCCCTGCCTGTCCACCCCTGCTCAGAGCACACAGGCTACAAATTGTGGCTCTTCCCTGGCTCTGGAGCAAGGTTCTCCCATCGCAAGATCCCAGTGGCTCTGAGAGCAGCCACCTGGCCTGCTCTGATGCATGCCCTGCCAGCATGGCTGGGGCTGGTCTCCATGGCAACCCCAGCCTTGAGCTTTCACAGCACAGCAGTGTCTCGGGTCTCCATGGAGACTGGCCCCATCCATGCAGGCAGGGCTGCTGGGAAATGGAGTCTGGCTGCTGGCTGGATCAACCATTTTGTTCACCCCTGGATTATACTTTGTGTCTTTTAAAGGCAACACCAAAAGCATTACCCTCAGTGGCTCCAGTCTGCTTTGTTTGGACAAGGGGTGTCCACTGTGCATCTCACATGCTAGATGCAGCCTATGGAACTTCTCTATCTGATTTGCTGAGCTATTGGTTAGTCTGGAGATCTGCCACAAAACCCAGGGCCTTCTGGCCCTATTGGACATGGCACTCCATGATGAGGGTGAGTGAGGGCTGTGCTGCTTGCTCCACAGCCACTTGCCCTGCCCTGCTGCTGTTGCCACATGTATTGGAGCCACAGTAGATACCCCCACCGCCACTAGTCCCACCACAACTGCTGCCTGCCCTATGGATCCAGCTCATAAGGAGCCCTGTTGTCTCGATCCAACCCAGCATCCAGGGTGTGTTTAACATTGCTACTTTGGGCAATGCCAAAACCAACTTAAACAGGCTAGGGTTTGTTTCTGAAGTAGCCTGAAGTATAGTGCCTTTTGCTTAAGCACGTGCAAGGTATTTTTTTTTAAGTGGCTTAATATCATTCCCATTTAACAGATGGGAAGATTGAAGCTCAGAGTTAATATGCTTGTCCAAATTTACACAGAGCCTAGTGTAATCAATCATATCCTATTCTTTTGAATCCAGAAGCCCTGGCTGTAGCCACAAAATAACTGTACCGTATTTTACATAATTTTACAGAGACCTCCTTTCATCTACATAACCAAGTGTGCCAATGTGTGATAAAAGCAATGTTCAGAATGTAAGAACCATCAGCCAAATGTTTTCTCCACACAAAAAAAAACCAGTGTGTGGAGTGATATGGGACTGCATGTTATTTTTCAAGCTAACATACCTGTTCAGAGGCATTACTTTACACTCTTTGGCACATTTCTTTCAACAGATTACATAATATCTAAAAAGGATACGTGTCTCTTAAGAAAATTTGACTATATCTTGCAAAATTTGATTCTACATCAGTCTGCCATTATTAGGATTACATTTCTTATAAATAATTCTCTATATGAGCAGAGCAGAAAGGACCCAAGAATGTTTAGGTGGAAGAGTGTTCACTCTTTTGCCATTTTAGAGACATGAGATTAATAAGAAAGTGGAGATTTTAAAGCCAATCATCACATGTTAAATAATTCCCAGGGAGATCCTGACATTTGTCATTGCTGGGCATGTCTATACAAAATATTTTACTGTAAAGTAGCATAATTTACTGTACTATGTGCACATGCTTACTGTGCAGTAAGCCTTAGTACTCACTAATCATAAGTAAATTTGTTACCTGCAAATGCAGGAGCATCTACATGTGTCCCTATGGTGCCTTTGATACTGCACCATCATTTAGTACTTCATTTTAGAATTACACTAAATGACAGAGCAGTAACAGCTCATTCTGTGCCATGCTGGCGGCGCATGGTTATTTTTAGCCTCTACATCGCTGTAGCAATGCCCTACAATGACTGTTTGTTGCTATGGTGACATAGGTGCTGCACCACAGTTTGTGCCCATTAATGCTACGTCACCATAGTGTGTTGCTATGGTGATGTAGCATCACATGTCATGATGCGTCATGTGTCGAT
>NW_017728886.1:47483426-47485066 GCF_001723895.1 Crocodylus porosus
ACAAAATAACTGTACCGTATTTTACATAATTTTACAGAGACCTCCTTTCATCTACATAACCAAGTGTGCCAATGTGTGATAAAAGCAATGTTCAGAATGTAAGAACCATCAGCCAAATGTTTTCTCCACACAAAAAAAAACCAGTGTGTGGAGTGATATGGGACTGCATGTTATTTTTCAAGCTAACATACCTGTTCAGAGGCATTACTTTACACTCTTTGGCACATTTCTTTCAACAGATTACATAATATCTAAAAAGGATACGTGTCTCTTAAGAAAATTTGACTATATCTTGCAAAATTTGATTCTACATCAGTCTGCCATTATTAGGATTACATTTCTTATAAATAATTCTCTATATGAGCAGAGCAGAAAGGACCCAAGAATGTTTAGGTGGAAGAGTGTTCACTCTTTTGCCATTTTAGAGACATGAGATTAATAAGAAAGTGGAGATTTTAAAGCCAATCATCACATGTTAAATAATTCCCAGGGAGATCCTGACATTTGTCATTGCTGGGCATGTCTATACAAAATATTTTACTGTAAAGTAGCATAATTTACTGTACTATGTGCACATGCTTACTGTGCAGTAAGCCTTAGTACTCACTAATCATAAGTAAATTTGTTACCTGCAAATGCAGGAGCATCTACATGTGTCCCTATGGTGCCTTTGATACTGCACCATCATTTAGTACTTCATTTTAGAATTACACTAAATGACAGAGCAGTAACAGCTCATTCTGTGCCATGCTGGCGGCGCATGGTTATTTTTAGCCTCTACATCGCTGTAGCAATGCCCTACAATGACTGTTTGTTGCTATGGTGACATAGGTGCTGCACCACAGTTTGTGCCCATTAATGCTACGTCACCATAGTGTGTTGCTATGGTGATGTAGCATCACATGTCATGATGCGTCATGTGTCGATGCACCCTGCAGGTAGCAAATTTACTCTCAAGTAGTTACTGCACAGTAGTGCTCGTGTAGACACCTGACTGCTCCAAGCCCCCTACTTTGAGATTGTGATCCTTACCTCTCAGCCCCCGCTTCACAATTGTGATAAGGGAGTGGGGGCTAGGAGATCCTTATCTCCTAGCCACCCCCCTTGCCAGCACCATGGTCGCAGAGCTGGTGCTGGGAGATAAGTCTCTCAGGCTGAGCCCCATGACTGTGGACTTTAGCCTGGGAGATAAGGGTCTCCCAGCCAAATAAATGAATCTTGTATCAAATACATGTGTAGACATGCCCATTGTAAAGTAATGTTGATATGAGCAGGTTTCACATTTGCTTCTGCTATTTGAAAGGAGCAAATACTGACATTAACAGTAATTCTTGTAATTTACAGTAAATTAATTGTGGCTTTTTTGTGATCCCCAATAAAGAAATTGTGGGTAATGGAGAAAGATCTTCTTATTCCGTTTTAGAGCACCTGTCAGATATATTGTTTATTTACTGATGTACTTACAAATGTTATAATATTAAAGAGAATATGACCAGTCCTAAATTCATAGTTTCATAGTTGGTAGGGTCGGAAGGAACCTGAGGAGATCATAATGTCTGACCCCCTGCCATGGCAGGAAAGAGTACTGGGGTCAAACGACCCCAGCAAGGTGTTCATCTAACCTCCTCTTAAACACCCCC
>NW_017728886.1:47485551-47509134 GCF_001723895.1 Crocodylus porosus
CCTTCCTAACCGCGTCCCCACACTGCCAGCCCATGTTCATTTTGGCATCAATAATGACTCCAAGATCCTTTTGTGCCTCTGCACTGATGAGGGAGTTCCCTAGCATGTAAGTATGCTGCTGGTTCTTCCTCCCCAGGTGCAGCACCTTGCACTTGTCAGTGTTGAAATCCATCCTGTTCTCATCTGCCCGCTCCTGTAACCTGTTCAGGTCCAATTGCAGCCTATTCCTCCCTTCTAGCGTGCTCACTTCTCCCCACATCATTGAAATTGTTAAACAAGGTAAAATTAATCCACTGGGAATCCTTTCCAAGTTCCACTTCGCACTTTAGAAATCATTCTTAAGTCTTCTACAGATATGCTGGGGGGAAAAAAAATACTTCAAGTGGCCTATGCCAAGAGATGGGCATTTGTTCCTCAGTTACCCAAATTTATTGACTATGGACTCTAGCATTTATTCTAGGATTTTTTTTTCCTTCTGAAAAACAAAAGGCAGTTCTACAGATAATAAACTTTTATTTCACCATAACTAAGAAGCTGTGTCACATCAACAATAGTGATTATCTTTATAGGAATGAATGCACTAACTGACAAAAGCCTTCACACATTTCATTGTTTCTATAGATTTTATGAAAGTCTGAGTTTTCATGGTAATGATATCATCTTGCATTTATGCACATCTTTCACTCTCAAGGATACCAAAGCATTTTATTAACTTACTACTTAATATATTATAGTTATTCTACCTGATCCCATATAAAAGGATCACTTCATCTATCACTGAAGTACAGCTGTCTGGGATAAAACATAAGTTCATAATAATGTAAAGAAACATAATATTTTAGGAACCAGGACTGAATCAGGAAAACAAGAAGTAGTACTCTCCAAGGTCTGATGGACTCACACTGTATGTTAATTCATCATTTACCATGTACTGCCAGGCTCTGCTGAGTTTTTTGAGCTCTGTCTTTATGGGTTGGGGAAAAAATAAGGTGTATTACCCCCCAAAAGCTTTTACCTGGAAGTACTAACAAGACAGAGCATGAGTGCATTGTCCATGTCGCTTATCTCCTCTATCCTTCTTTGCATGAAGAATAAAATAGTTAATAATATTGGCATTTAAATTATCATCGCTGCACATCTCACTGAGGTTAATGGACCTTTTTTCAGAAATGTTGTTCCAGACTCTCTATTGACACTATTTTCATTGGTTACACTCAGCTGACATACCTGAACTTTGCTTCACAGACACAACAGCAGACTCTTCAAATGAAAACAGAGAATGCAAAGAACAAAATAATAGCTTTAAAAGGGTCCTGATATGAACTGTCACTGTAGAGTGCCTGCTTCTGGATCACAATAAGAGGTTAAAAAAAATCTGTTATCCCTTGAGATGGCAGAGATCATTAAAGATGGATAGAATATAATTACTTAGATATAAATTTGCTGCAACCCTAGAGTTGGCAACTGGATTTTTATAAAAAGTTGCACATGAACTCTCTTGCCATAAATTTCCAGGATTTGTTTCATATCTTCAGGACAGCAGCTCCACCAGCTAAAAGCCCTCCATGTTGATGCAGTGAGATAATATTACTGACTGATTCATCAACACCATTTTCTGTGTGGCATATTTTTCTTAGGCCTTGTCTAGACATAAAGGATTTACTAACACTCTTCTAGTGTAAATATTGGTGATACCAGAAAAAAACATCCTGTGCTGGGATATCTTACATCAGTATCTCAGTTAAAAAAAATGATATCAGCAAAAAGGGTCCCCCCCCCCTGCCTTTTTTTAAACAAAATAACTGCATATCTACTAGGGATTTTGCCAGGTTTAACTGTATGACAAAAAAATATATAACCATTAACCAACATACTTAGGCTGGCACAATTTTCCAGTGCAGACCAGGTGAAGACACCTTCCACCTAAGTGTGAACACATGCTATTTCTGCTTATCTTTTTTGCCAGCAGAAGATGGTATTGTTAGAGTAAGTGGAAGAAGCTGCAAAGGTGAATTTTGCACAGTTTTTTGACAGACACGAGGTTTTCGTGGATACATCATGGTCTAAATTATGCTTCCCTGTAAAGTTTTTGGTTGCAGAAAAGATAGCTTAATTTTTAAATGATCACAAAGGGCACAGGCTTTCAAAATTGTCATGTGAGGCTTTCACATTATCCTTACTGCAAAGAGAAGGCCAGTTTGCATGACATGGGACTGGCAGGACTGTTTAATTTTAAAATGGCCGGATACTGTAACAGGGTGAGAGTAAATTGTAGTAAATAGGCAGCCCAAGCAGTTGCATAGTGTAGCAAAATACTCAGTATACATTTCTGGGTCTGAGATTATTCAGTAATCTTGGAAAAAGGTTAATGCTTGCCTGTTTCAGAATCATTATGCCCCACCTTGTAAAGGGAATAATTGATAGACTAGTTTTCAGATCATAAGGATTAGAGACACAAGGAAAAAAATGTGGCACCCATGAGTCTAGTTTGCACATGTATTATTCTTGCTCATTTAAATCAGGCATTTGCACAAACAAATCATCAGTTAAATGCCTGAAGGCATTTGCATACAGAGCTATATCTATGAATGCATAATTATGCTACTGTCATGTGTAAATCAATTCACATTCTTAAAATCAAGCTCAAAGCAAAATCAAAGGAAACATGCAGTTTAGCAAACTCCATCTTTCAAGGGTGGCATGATTTCACATGCTTTGTTTTTGTGCATATTGCCTACTTTAAAATTAGTACAATTAGTCAAATATGGGAAAAGCTGTTAGATAAGCAATGACACTTTAGAAACAAATGTGTCTTAGCTACATCTCAAATATATGTAATCTATATAAAGACAAATGGAGATTTGAAATACAGATATAAGTGAGTAGATAGCTAGTTACAAGACTATAATTTATTTTATATTGCCCAACTACACATCTAGTTTTTAATTAAATTTTGTACAATTTAAACCGGTTGAACTATAAGCACCACATTAACTACTTGTAATAAGAATTTATTTAAATGCTGTTGCTACACCTTTGGTAAAATTTTATTGGAAAGCTGCTCATAAAAACTTCCATTTCTTTCAGTATAATTTCAAATAACAGCCTTTAGTGATTTTTTAAAATGTTGAGCTAGAAATTGCCTTGTAAAATGTAACTGCTGCCTAATGCACAATAACACTTCATTTAAAGCTTTCTGTGACATGTTGTGGGGAATATTTAAAATAAAGAATACAGTTTATTAAAATAGTCTCTTCCCATGCTTCCCTAGTGAAAAAAATGCACCATTTGTCTTGTGTTTAAATATGTAACAGATTTAGGTCGTCTGTTAAATACGGGGGGGGGGGGGGGAACACCAGATACTTGTGTCTTGTTTTACCTCATTTTAAATTGTCAGGTCTATCATTTCAGCATATGGGGTGTAAAAGTTCACACACTATTTTCAGAAGTCTAACACTTCTTGGTACTGTAAGAGTAGATGAGCTAAATAAAGAGTCACAGCTTTAACTCTGAATTTCTCCTGAACCTGATCTTGAGTTATTGATCCCTAGAACATCCCACAGAAATCAACATCAGCTCCACTCATAGTCAGATCCATTGGCTTTCATATCATCCTTAATGTCCCTTGAATGCACCAATAGAAAATTCATTTTCCTTAAGAATAGGTAAAAACAGTAAATTATTAATGCCCATTAAAATATATATTGTTTTGTAACAGTGACTTATTGCTATTACATTCAGTTACTTATGCCTTAATTCACATCAAAGTGTTTCAAGTACACTAAGATATGTGCTGATATATATCAAGTATTCTCAACTCATTTATAATGGACCTCTAAAGCTCACATCATATGATTTGAGAACATGAGAAAATCTGTGGTTACATGATACATTAACATTATTCCTTTTGAGTAATGTATCTGTATTAGGTCAGTTACAACAAGAGTGCTATTGAAGTGCCTATCTCAGCTTGCAATCTTGGGAGAGTTCATGTCAGCTGACTAGCAAACACACCTTAGTTCAACAGGAACAAAGTGGAGAGAGAAAAACTTCTTCTTTTGTATGGCTTTAGGAGCAAGAGCTATTGTCACCGTTCTAATTCCAAATTCCACAACCAGACCAATGCCCTGCTGGAAAGCAAGTGTAACTCCAGGATGTCACCCTCAAACTTTTATCGGGGCAGGATGTTATGTGCTCCATGGTTTGGTCAGTGTTTCCACAGTCACAGTCAGGCAAGGTTTTTAGGTGCCACTTATACGCTGGTTAGCTGGTGGCCACACCAACTGTATCCAGTATGTATCTTATTAAGGTTTGTTCACATGCTCCATGGAAGGTTGAAGCCCAGTTGTTCCATTGTTGGGTTGGAGACCAGGTGTCTATTTGGGAAAGTGTTTTCTGCCCAAGCTTTCCCCCAAGATTCTTCAGTGTGGTAGTATAGGAGTTCCTTGGTTCATGTCCAAAAAGGCTTTCATGAAATCAAGTGATGAGTTGGGAGATTTTGAAGATCTCTGTGGATGGGAAGGTCTGGATTACTATTAATATGCTTTATTTTTCTGTATGTTGCTGCATCCTGTCAAATACAGGAAGGAGATGTTTTAAAGTACTGGTAACCCCTGCACTGGAATTGATGCTGAAGTGCCAGAGAGAGTCCTCATTACTGAGTAGAATTGTATATCAATGAGTTTGGTATGTCGACTTGAAGCACAGATGGGTGGACAATACTCAGCTGTTGAGAAGACCAGGGCTATGGCAGAAGAGCATCCATACCTGAGGACAGGAGGGTGATCCAGGCGGATCTGGACAGACTCATGAAATGGGCGAATGAGAACCTGATGGTGTTCAACACTGAAAAATACAAGGTTCTCCACCTTGGGAGGAAAAACTTGGACCATGCTTATAGGCTTAGTAGTGCTACGCTGGTTAGCACTACAGATGAAAGGGACTTGGGGGTCATGGTTGACCACAAGATGAATATGAGCCTTCAGTGTGATGCTGTGGCTAGTAAAGCGAGCAAAACGTTGGCTTGCATCCATACTTGCTTCTCAAGCAGATCCCAGACCGTCATTCTCCCACTGTACTCAGCCTTGGTGAGGCCGCAGCTGGAGTACTGTGTCCAGTTTTGAGCTCCGCAATTCAAAAAGGATGTGGAGAAGCTTAAGAGAGTCCAGAGGAGAGCCACGCGCATGATCAGAGGTCAGGAAAACAGACCTTATGATGACAGGCTGAGAGCCATGGGGCTCTTTAGCCTGGAAAAGTGCAGGGTCAGGAGTGATCTGGTGGCCACCTATAAGCTTATCAGGGGTGTTCATCAGGATCTGGGGGAACAGCTAGAGCCCCCAAAGGGATGACAAGATTGAATGGTCACAAACTCCACTGTGACCAGTTCAGGCTGGACATAAGAAAGAACTTCTTCACTGTCTGAGCCCCCAAGGTTTGGAACAGACTGCCACCCAAGGTGGTTCAAGCATCCACTTTGAATGCCTTCAAAACACATTTGGATGCTTATCTTGCTGGGATCCTATGATCCCTGCTGACTTCCTGCCCCTGAGGCAGGGGGCTGGACTTGATGATCCTCTGGGGTCTCTTCCAGCCCAAATGTCTATGAAATCTATGAAATCTATGAATTGCAAATGATAGTGGCTTTTGCACCCCAGCTTGTGCTGGTGAACTTTCAGATGATGTTCACTTGTGCCTTTGTTTTCATGGCAGTCTTTTGGACATGATAATGGTATGTTAGGGAACAGTCAAGGGTCATCCCAAGGTAGGTAGGAGTTAGGAGTCAGGCCGTGACACACTTTTTCTCCACAAAAGAATTGTTGAGTTTGTTATGTGCCTTGTGATTGTCAAGATGGGATGTGGAGATGATGGAACTCATTGGATTTGGTTGTAGTCTCCACTTATGGAAGTATTCAGCCATTATTGATAAACCAGAATTCAGTGTGGCTTCAATATTCTAAAAATAGTTTGCTTGCATAGCAATATCACTGGCATAGATACATTTCTGTGATGATGCATAGGACATATGAAGGTCAGACTTGATGTTCTGTTCAGGTCCCTTCTGACCCTAGAAACTATGAAACTATATCACTTATATAGATGTTAAAAAGTGTCGGTGCCAGAAAACTAACCAGTGGGAGGCTGTTGTTGAGTATTCTTGAAGTGCTGACCTTCTCTCATAGGTAGACCTTCATACTTCTTTTGCTCATCGAGGTCTACAGTAGCCAAAGTATTTGGCATATGGCAGCAGCAAGGACAGTTTGAGAATTAGTCCGTATTTCCACACAGTATCATAGCCTGAGGAAAAGCCGATGAAGGTGGCCCCAGTCTTGTGCTTGTGGTGAAAACTACCCTCAATGTTTGTAGAGAATGCATGGACTTATTTACAGACAGCAGCTGCAATGGGGTCTTTACCCAGCCTGTTCTTAGGGGAGAAATAGGTTGATAATAGAGCTGATTCTTAGAAGGATGAACTGTTCCAGGAGCTTATAGGTTGTGCAGAGCAAAGAGATGGGACTGTAGTTCCCGGAGTCATTTACTAGCTTTCCTGGTTTTGGCAGGGCTATTACCATTGTCTCATGCCAGATTTGTGGAATATGGCCATTCTCCACCACTGTTGAAAAGAGAGTCAGATGTCATTGTTTTGCAAATGGGCCAAGATGGTGTAGGAATACCATCTTTTCCAGCAGTTTCCCCCTTCTTTGTGGATGCTAGGCCACCATGCAGTTCCACATGAGTGAAATGGCCTGACAGTCAAGAGGACTCTGGACAATTTGCCATTGTCACTCTGAATTTTTTCTTAACCTCCTGTTTGTGTTCTTTATCAAGGGATCCCTTTGAGTTTGCCACCAGTTTGACAGTGGCAGCATTTCTACTGACTCATGGGTTAGCAGCCTGTGCTGGGTTTGGTGTTCCAGGTTTTCTCAGGAGTCTCCAGGCCCAATGACTTGAGTACATAAAGTCTATAGATTCCATGCAATCCAGCCAACTTTGTTGCCAACAGGTATCCAAAGATTCAAGTAGTGCTGTGGCTGTTGCTGGATCTCCAGATTGTTTATATTGATGGAAAAGGGCTTTGGAGTGGAACTGCTGCATCTGAATCCCTCAGAATGCTGAGGGAATTAGCAGAGGTCACTGTGGGACCCCTAGCATGGCTTTATGAGCATTCGTGGTGCTCTGGCATGGTGTCAGTGGACTGAAAAAGGGCCAATGTGGTTATCATTTTCAAAAAATGGAGGAATGAGAACCCAGTAAACTATAGGCCAGTCAGTCTTACCTTGATCCTGGGTAAGCTTTTTGAGAGAATTATCCTGGTGCATGTCCATGAGGGGCCAACACGGAAGATTATGCTTAGGGGCAATCAACATGGGTTCATTAGAGACAGGTCCTGTCAGACCAACCTGATGGCCTTCTATGACCAGGTCACAAAATCCTTAGACGCAGGTGTACCAGTGGATGTAGTCTCTCTGGACTTTAGGAAGGTCTTCGACACTGTCTCTCACCCCATTCTCATTAAAAAACCTACACAGTCAAATGGGTCACTAGTTGGCTGGAGGGCTGCACCCAGAGAGTGGTGGTGGATGGGTCTTATTCGACCTGGAGTGATGTGAGCAGTGGGGTTCCACAGGGCTTGGTCCTCGGGCCTGCACTGTTCAACATCTTCATCAGTGACTTGGATGAGGGGGTAAAAAGCACCCTGTTCAAATTCACAGATGATACTAAGATGTGGGGAGAAGTGAGCATGCTGGAAGGGAGTTTCTGTTTGGTTGTTGTAAGACCGGAGGACCGGGCAAGGCTGTAGGGGTTGAAGGAGGCCTCATGGGAGCTCCCCAGTAGTGGGGGGGGGTTCTGGTGCTGGAGAGGGTGCTGCATTTTGGGGTGTCCTGACCCCGGCCCCAGTGTGGGCAGTATCGGGAGGAGCCCAGTGTGCGCGTAGGCAAGAAGCCCCAGTGGGGCATAAGACCCAGGAAAAGGGTCTGGGGGCCAGGTAAGGCTGAGGCCACCTGAGCCCCAATTGGAAGAAGCCCAGTGGGTGTAGGACCTGGAAAGGGGGTCCGAGGGCCAGGTAAGGCCGAGGCCGCCTGAGCCCTATCGAGGCACAGGCCCTGGGGTGGGGGCGAGAGTGCAGGGAGTGCGAGGCACAGGCCCCGGGGTAGGGGCAGGGGCAAGAGCGTGGGGAGCGTGAAGCACAGGCCCTGGGGCAGGGGCGAGAGCGCGGAAAGCACAAGGCACAGGCCCTGGGGTGGGCTACGAGAGCCATGGGAGACAGGCCCCGGTGTGCTGAGGGCTGCATGGGCAGCAAGGGGGCACCCGTGAGGGCGCAGGTGGGCAATTGGACAGAGCCCCGGTACAGCAAGGCACCGTGCCAAGGAGGGCAAGAAGGCAGCCTCCCTTTAATGATATTTACCAGCAAGACGTGGCAGACGAGATAGAGGGTGCATTCAGGACCCGATTTGGCACAGTAGGTAGGGGTGCTGGGGAGGTCACGGCACCCCTAAGGCTGCGCTGCCACAGGGTGATAAGGAGGCTACAAGTGGTATGCCTGGAAATCACCCTGCAGTAGGTGAGACTGAAGCCCTTCCATGATCTTGAATCCTAGAAGATGCATGGGACTAAAGCCAAAATGTTTAGAAGCTGGGGGTAGCAGCATGGCAGAGTCAGGGAGTCAGGGGGCTGAGCCCAATTAAAGGTCCCAAGGCCCTGTTAAAGGGCCAGGGGCTAGCACAATGTAACGGCAGCCTTGTCAGGGGGCTAAGACAATGTGAGCCTGGGTCAGGGACTTGGAGAATGAGATGGGGTCAGGGGCCCAGAGTGGAACACAGACAAGATGAGGCCATGAGGGTGGAGAGCCTGAGCCTAGTTTGACTGAAGTCAAGGGCTCAGGCTAAGAAAGCTGGGCTACAACATGTGGGCTCTGGCTGGAGACCTGCAGCCAGAATAACAGTAGGCTAAGGCCAAGAGGGATGAAGCCTAAATAGGAAGGCAAATGTTGATAGAGAGGCATGGGCAGGACTATAGAGGACAGAGGCCATTATTTTAATCCTTATGACAATTAGAGCCTGAGGAGTCTGATCCCCATGTAGAACCACAGTATCCAGAAGGGTCATAGTACCCCAGGAAGACCTGATGTTGAGGCAGCATCAGAGCCCCAGAAAGACTGTGTGTGGGGGAGGAGAGGTCAGAGCCTTGAACCAGCTGACCAAGTTGACCCCAAGAAGGGACAGAAACTAGGAAGAGCAGCCAGAGCTCACCAGCCTTTTCAGGCAGCCTCTCTTTCTGTACTGAAACCATCAAGGTGTGGCAGATGAGCCAGCAGAAATACAATTCCTAATTCATGTGAAGATGAGGCAGTGAGGACCAGTAATTGTGACCATGTTGCTGCTGAATCCTTTTGCTTTGCCTATAGTATAGTGCCTTGTTCTTGGGTCATTACCTTGCATCATGTGATTGCTTTTAGAACTGGCCCAAGTTTGCAAAACTTTGCAAATGCTTTTTAATTAGTGCAAAAGTATATTTGTATGGAAAATAGCTGTTGAATATGCATTCTGTGCAATGCTGTGACTTTATTCAATTTCCTAGTTAATGACTATAAAAGCCACTAAAACAAGGAGAAAGTTAGTATTAAGAACTTTGAATTTTTTTAGGTACCAACATTTTTCCAAGAAGTTCTCCGACAGCACGCTTCATAAAGTCAACATGATAAAAACATCTGGTTTCTGGTCACGGTTACCCTGATAGGACTTCTTTCATCAGAGTGATTCTAGGTTTACAAGCAGTGAAGGACCAAGATCGGAATCTACCGCATACATCAATAGTGAAAACTAGTTTGTGACTTTTACAATCACCCTTGTGTAAGGGGCAACACAAGGGTGTATTGCCTGTATTGCAGAAAACCAATTACTCTAGTAACTTATCCTCAGAACATATTATGACCCCTGAGTCATTGGCCAAGGCTACTCCCAGTCCTCACTGCTCTGCCCCTCCCTGTCTTATAGCTTGCAGTCAGAAGTAGCAATAAATATCTTGTATTCATCCCTTCATAATGAGTCACTATCAAAGCAGGACTATGGTTTTTACTTTCACTAGCTGAATAATGTAGACATCTAGCCCAGAAACATTTTAAAAGTCAGAATAAAGATAAAAAATATTGGAAACAAGAGGTCACTTGGTATGACTTTACAAGTTGGACACACATACATCTGGAGCAGTTTTAAAAGGGCATCAGCTATTATGTTGTAATTGTTACATAGGGACAAATTGGACAAAACACAAATGTAGCAAAACTCCTGCAGTGCATTTATGCCCTGGAATAATGAAGGATTTTCTCTTTGTTTATTCTTTCACATAACTTCTATTTTCATATATGCACTCCAAAGGGTTATAAATGGGTTATATATTTTTTTCTCATTGCAAGTCATTTGTCTGCTTTAAAAAGTGAAAAGAATAAAGCTACCACTCAGATTTGGTGTGAATTCATTACTCTAAACTTTTCAAAACTAATTAAAAATGGAAGCTTTATATTCAGAGTATTGACTAAGTTATATTTATTTATTACCATAAATAACCAAAAGGCTTGTCAAAAGCCAAGGGATACTAAAAGTATCATTTAATGATCTATGTACTAAATCTGAAATGCACATTAATGAAGCACCAGTGAGTCTGACAAAATGCCATGGCATAATTATTTGCTAATTAGCTAGTGTAGTCAAACATGTAGGATTTACTGCTACTTACATGACTTTTCGTTGTAGAACTCAGAAAGGGAAATGATAATGACTTCATGCTGGAATGACTATTCTTCTCATTTTTGGTTCATCTGTTTAGGTAGTTTCAAAATGACATTGAGTGTTGAAACACTTTATGTTTAGTGTCATCCTTTATTTCATTTTGAAATCTCTCCAGGGTATGAAATACAAAATGACATTTATGTTAAATTGAATAATAAATGTGCATTACAGACCCATGTTCCTATGTTTCTGGGCCTGGGTTCTTAATCCCAAATCTTTATTGTAAATCACACTGATGTATGATTACTATGAACTGCTAAGGTTTTGTATTCACAGAGTCTTTGGGAATAAATCACTTAATCATTCATGATCACCATCAAATGTGCAGTTTAGAAATGAAATTCTGCTTGGAAATATTGTATTCTGAAAAGATTACTCTAAATTGTTATGAGGGCTTTGGTTTTTAAAGTCACCAAATAATCATTATTTATTTTCCTTTAATGGGAGGGAAAAATGTATAAATATTTGCTAAAAACAAAACCTTTCTGGAGAACCACTGCTGAAATGAGAGACAAATTTAGAAAATGATCTGTAGAGCTGTCATATTATCAGTATTGCATTCTTTAACTTACCAAACAAGGTATGTTTTTTAGTCATTTTTAGTAATTAGTAAACAAGGTACAAGTAATTACCCTCACACAAAACGTAGGCTAAAAGAATGACACCCTGGAAGTGTTACAGGTTTATGAACTGAGATAACATATTTATATGTTAAGAGCATATATTTGTGTATGAATATGTACACACACACACACACACACACACACACATATATCTATATATTTATACACACACACACATATTAGATATATGTATACATATGTATATGTATAGTTATATGCCAAGAGCATTCACCTAGAAAACAGAAAAGTAGGCTTTAGAATACTTGAGGGAGACAGGTAAGGGGTACCTAGAGACCATTTTACCTGTCACTGGAATGCAAACACCTCTGTGCTGCACCACAGAACCTGTTCAGCAGCACACAATGACATTAGGACAAGAAGTAAAGAATATTGTATGGTGGAGGGGACTTTAGAGGTAAGCAGATGGTAATTATAGGAGTTGGAATTTATCCAGAATATTAGAGTTAGCATCTCTTGTCCTAGAGGAGGCAGGATGGGATATTTAATACCCACAGGTGGTAAAGACTTCCTCTTTTCATTTCATCTGAACAATGGCAAGTCTAACACAGTTATATCACATCAGAAGATATAATGAATATGGTAATGTAGTATTAGATACTAATATTAATCAGTAATATATTTCCTTCATTTTATCTTTCAGTACTACAGTATATATCCAATTAAGGTATGCAGCTAAATACCTTAACAATCAGTCAGAGTGGAAAAAAGCTCCTTATACCATTGCCCCCACCATGGGATACGATGTGGAAATTCAGACAGGATCACTGTTTGGCTAACAGAAGCGCTTTATTTTACATGGCCATGGGAGAATAGCAAGGGGCAGCTTGTTCTCGATGAGAACAAAGCAAAGGCTATTTTATATACTGATAAATCACATACAGATCAGCCCACCCCGTAACATACTCTTGGCAGTCTGACAGCGACTTATCCTGGTGTCTTGCTGAACAAAGCACACTTTCTCAAGCTGTTCCCTGATAAGCTTATCCTGAAGGCCACTGTGTTGTTCTCATTCAGCCTTCAGCCACACCCCTGCATCCTGTCCCAACAGTATACACTCCTTTCAGTACTTTTCCATTCCTCATCATTCCCCATTTGTAAGCACTTGTGCTTACACCTCTATATTCATAAGGCCTTTGACATTTTCCTGTCATTCACACTCATAGACCACATTCCTGAGCACCATCATCTGCAGCTTGGTCTTAGAGAGCCCAGAAACACTGTGGGCAGTTTTTGATCAACAACAGCTTAAGCAACAGAGTCATTTGGATAATAATGAAAACGGCAAAAATGCGTAATAAACTCAGAATACACCATTTTAGCAGGGATTTCAACCATCCTTCTACATCTGGTAGCCACCCCCACCAATCAAAGCGTTTCTTCTCTGCAACCGCATGGGTAACCTGCAACTGCCTTCTTATGGTGTGGAGGTCTTTTGCCACTCATTGGTGGTGATTGATCCAGGTACAGCAAGTGTGACTAATAACAGCACAGACCCTACCTTGGCCAGGTAAGAGATAATCTAAAGCCTTATGGTTTTCGGTAGCCACCTGTATCTGGGTGATTTCATCATTAAGAGCTCCTAAAGCATCAGTGCTGGCATTAAAAAAATTTCTCCATAACTCCCAAAATGTTTACAATGATTCTTTCTAATTCAGTTTCCCACAACCAAGGGAGAAATGCCGTAGTAAATTGATGGAATCCTGTGGGTCGGCGAACCAGTGGGTTTTCAACAGCTCACCTATGCCTGGGCAAACCAGGTGGAAGATTAGACACCTTATTCCGAAAGAAGCTTGGGTGTAAATCAAACTCTGGGATGAGTCTCCCCAGGGTACAGGTGCTGACTCAGTGCCATGGCAAAATCTTGTGGGCATCATTCCTGCATAGCCAGAATAAGCCTGGAGCGGCTATAGTGCTGAGGTCCCTACAGGTCGTGCTCCCAATTTGGCATTTTTGATTGATCTGTAAGGTATAGGAAGGGGCATGCTGGCTCCCTACCAACCTGCATCAACATATTGATTGGTTACAAGAAGTAGAACCTAACAACATGTAAAATTCAGATCCATTCAATGCCAGATTATGCATGTCCTCTAGGGTTCTATGAATAGTGAGAGACCCGTTGGTGCACTGAAAGGACGTGTTTCCCAGCAGGATCCCAGACGTATTATGGGAGTGATAATTGAAGGTTATTCGACATTTGGGGTAGTGCCCCACTGAGTAACCAGCTTTGCCCATCCTACCACTCCCATTAGACCTAAACAGAGGACTGCTTCAAATCTAAAAGATGGTCTCCAGTTATCTCGAGTCTTTTTCCACAATTGAGGGATCAACTGCTGCGTTCTACTAGAGTGGGAGGAACATCTCGGGGCCTTCTCGAGTGGTGTCCCAAACGCTACTATACCTTGGAACTTCGAGGGGCTACCCTTGACTAAACTTTTGGCCTCCACCACACTACTACCAATAAAATACTGACCACAAGAATACAGAACAGCATTACCCCCTGGGGAATTTCTAAATCTATGTAATTATCTGCGACCTCCCACGGGTTAGTGTAATTCATACTAAGTTACTAAAGACAATACTAAAGGGAATTCAACATATAGAACAAAAGTTCATACCCTCAAATAAAAATTGGCTAGTCATGCAGGCTATTTTTGAAATTTTGTCTGATCTTCACTCACAAGGAACCTCTTTTGAGATTTCATCATCTGATCTTCACTCACAGGAACCCTCTGTATCTTCACTGGTGAGAGAAGCCTTCCACTCCATCAGGGTGGTTACCTTCTTGCAGTGGGAGGTATGGACCCAAGCAGAAACCTCGGCAACTTTCACAGCAGTTGGGGTGGTTAGCAGGACCTGGAAAGGCCCCTTCCATCAAGGCTGCAGGCAGTCTTTCCTGTGATGGACCTTAATCAGGACCCAATCTCCTGGTTGGACCGGATTGACAACTGATCTACAGACTAATGTTGCACTGTGGCTTTAACCTGCAATGAGATAACCTTGAGGGCCTTGGTGAGCCCTTAGCAGTAGCTTAATAACAAATCATGGAGATGAGTCAGGTGTTGCAGTGGAGGTGTGGCAAGTCCCCTCATGGATCAACCCATAACAATCTCAAAAGGGGTCAGACCTGAGGACCTCTGAACAGAATTTTGGATTTGGAAAAGTACCAATGGGAGGGCCTCTGGCCACTTTAGACCACTTTGTTCACAAGTCTTTGCCAAGCGAAGCTTAATATCAAAGTTTTTCCGTTCCACTTTACCCCCACTCTGAGGATGATTTGGGGTATGGAGCTGGTATCAGATGGAAAGGACCTTGCAAATGTGTTGGACCACCTGGCCAACAAAATGGGAGCCATGGTCTGAGTCCAGGGAAAGGGGTAGACCAAAGCAGAGCAGCTGGTCAAAAAGCAGTTTTTTTGGCCATGGTGAGGGCATCAGCCCATCGGCAAGGGTACGCCTCAGGCCAGCCACTAAAAAGGCAGACAATGACCAACACATACTTCCAGGGCCCCAACATGGGCAACTTGATGAAGTCCATCTGGAGGTGGGAAAAAGGGTAAAGACCTAAAGGTCTGTGGAATGCATGTGGATGGCAGGGTGGGCAGCCTGTATTGTGTCGCTGACACTGTGGACACTGGTGACAAAAATGGGCAGCCACGACAGAAAAAACAGGGGCATACTAATGACAGCCAACTCGGTCTACCATCCCCCCATTGGCCGAATGGGCCACTGAGTGGGCCATTTGAGCCAAGAGGGATAGCAAGGCCCTGGGGGCTACAAGGTGACCAGACGGGTGTCGTCACAAGGAGTTGGAGTGGAGAGAGCAGCCCATGAAGATCCAGGCATCCTTTTCGGCATCTGGGCGGCATCCTGGAGAAAGGGGAGGTCAGGGGAGACAGGGGAAGAGAGGTAGAGAGCAGCCTGAAGGACTGGAGCTGAGAGTTCTGACAGAGTGGTGGTCTTGGCTGTAGCATCTGCCCTATCATTTCCCAGAGACACAGGATTATCATCAGCAGTATGTGCTTTGCACCATAGGACAACAAGGGTGGAGGGAAGGAGGATAGCAACCAGGAGAGCAGTTACAAGGCAATGGTAAGAGATGGGAGTCCCAGCAGAAGTAAGAAAACCTCGCTGTTTCCAGATCTGTCCAAATGAATGGCAAACACCAAAGGCATAGTGAGAGTCTGTATAAATATTAGCAGATTGTTCAGTGGCAAGGTGACGGGCACGAGTGAGAGCAATGAGTTCAGCAGCTTGAGCACTAGTAACAGAAAGAGAAGCAGATTCAACAACAGCATAATTAGAGCAGACAGCATAGCCAGCTCAGAGAATTCCATGATCATCTCGAAAACAGGAGCCATCAACCTAGAAAATGAGGTCAGGGTTAGTCAGAGGGGTATCGGAAAGATCACGATGGGGAAAGGAAACAAAATCCACAAGCTGAGTGCAGTCATGGGGTTGACCATCTGAGGGTGAAGGAAAAACAGAGGCAGGATTGAGGGGATCACAGTGGACAAGGGTCACATGGTCTGCAGCCAGGAGAACCACCTCATAGTGGGTTAGATGGCCAGGGAACAAGTGCTGAGTTCTGCCACATTGGAGAAGGGCAAGGACAGCGTGTGGGACAGCAACAGTAAAGTGGTGCCGAAGGACAACATTGTCAGTTTTAGAAACCAGCAGGGTAGCAGCAGCAACAGCATGGAGACAAGGAGGAAACCCAGAAGCGACTGGGTCAAGGGAAACACTATAGTAAGCAATAGGACAGTGTGGGGAGGGTCCAAAAGGCTGAGTCAAGACACCAGAGGCAGTGCCCTGGTGTTCATGGCAGAAGAGAGTGAAAGGCTTAGAATAATCAGGCAGACCGAGAGCAGCAGAAGAAGAAAGGACTTGTTTGAGCTGACAGAAGGCAGATTCATGGACATCTTCCCAGGACAATGGGTTGGGGAAGAATCACAGGTGAGAAGGGTGACAGGCTTGGAAAGTCCAGAAAAATTAGGAACCCACTGTCAGCAGTAGTTGGCAGCACCTAGGAAACCATGGAGTTGGTGTTTAGTCTGTGGATGAGGGAGAGAGAGAACAGCAGAAAGACAATCAGGAAACAGGTGACAGGTACCGTGAGAAGTGGTGTATCCCAGGTAAGTAACAGAAGTCTGACAGAATTGGAGCTTAGAGTGGGAGGCTTTGTGGCCCCGTGCTGCAAGTTGCTCTAAAACAGTGACAGAGTCAACTTGGCAATGAGGGAGAGTATCAGAACAAAGGAGCAAATCGTCCACGTATTGGACTAGCACAGTACCATGAAGCAACTGGACTGGATCGAGGTCAGACTTGAGAAGTTGGCTATATATGGTGGGTCAGTCACGAAATCCTTGAGGCAGATGGGTGAAAGTGTATTGCTAGCCCTGGAAAGTAAAAGCAAATAAATACTGAGTCAGGGTGAACTGGTACAGGAAAAAAAAAAGGCATTACAGAGATCCATCACAGAAAAAATAAAGAGCAGAAGCAGGTATTTGAGAAAGTACAGTGGCGGGGTTGGGTACCACAGCTGTCAAGGGAATCACAAAATTGTTAATAGCGCGCAAATCTTGAACAAAGCAATAAACAGGCAACCCCTCAGGTGCACACTTCTCCTTCTTTCAGACTGGAAGGATCAGGGTATTACAACAAGAACGGGTAGGTACAGGGACACCCTGTTCTAGGAGACCTTGTATAACAGAAGCAATGCCTCAGGAGGCAACAACTGATAATGGGTATTGCGGGATCGATGGGGGGGACACTCCTGATTTAACCTTGATAGAAACTGGGATGACACCCTTGAGAAGTCCCACATTGGTGGTCGAGTGGGACCAAAAGGACTCAGGAAGAAGAGTCAGTAGTTCCTGTTGCAATGAGGAAGAATTGGGTCGGGTTCCTGTTCCATTAGTGTCATCTTCAAGGCAGAAATTTGAGTCTGGGGTAATGTGATGAAGACCCCATCTGGAGAATAGTGAACTGTTGCCGGCAATTTGCAGAGGAGGTCTCGCCCCAACAGATTTACAGAGGCGCAAGGACTCAGCAAAAAGGCATGTTGCTCAGTAAGGGGACCAAAGGTAAATGAAAGCATCTGTGTAACGGGGTGGTCAATGGGTAGATCCCCAATACCTACAGCAGTGATTACTTTACCAGAAATAGCAACCTTAGAAACAAAACTAGAGCCAAGCATAGACAAGCACCGGTGTCGACAAGAAAAGGAACAGTTTGTCCTCCCACAGTAACGGGTATGGTAGCATCGGAAAAGGTAGAAAGTAAAGGGGCTAGAGTCTCTGGGTCTTTTTGGCTGTCTTAATACTGATTTTCACCTTTGAAGGACTGGAGAGGAGCTGGTCCGGGCGGTGGAGCTCGGTGGGTACCTGACTGAAATGGAGGGGCACTAGCTGAGTGTGGGGGGCCCCCAGGGTTTATTCAGGCACTCATTCTTCCAATGGTCTTTTTGCTTACAGTAGTGACAGACATCTTTGGAAATGTCAGAGGAACTGGGTGGTTGGGCTGAGCGAAATGGTCCTGCAGGGCGCCATCGTTTGGCGCCACCCTGGAGATTTCTGATTTGCAAAGCCATCATTTTGTCCTGAGCCTTTGATTTTTGCTGGTGGGCTTTAGTATAGAAATGAGTGGCAGCAGCCAAAATTTCGGTGAGGGGTTTGGCTTCCCACCCGATCACAGTGTTTTGCAGGGACTCAGAGATCCTAGGTAACAGCCCCAAAACAAAGGTCTGAATAACCATGGCAGAAAGGCTAGCCTCTGGGTCCTGACTGCCAGAATGTGCCTTAAAGGCTTGGATCAGGAGAGAATAGTAGTCGGTAGGATGTTCTTCTGGCTTTTGCTTACAGGTGGACATTTGGGACCAGTCTGTTTTTTGTGGGGAGACCCTGGGGATGGCCTCAAGGACCTGCTTATAGAGGTTCAGCAGATAGTCTTTGTCAGGGTCTTGAGGAGGCCAGTTGGCTGCTTTAAGGAGGGTGTCTTTCTGGTCTCCAGGAAGAAGACCACTGAGGAGCATCTGAATATTGCTGTTGGTCAGCTTATGAACCTCAAAGTGGGTTTGGAGTTTTTGAGCAAACCCGGTAGGGTCATCACAGAGTTTAGGGAAGGTAGTTGACCAAGAGACGATTTCTGATGGTGAGAAGGGGACATGGACCACCACGGTTTGCCCCCCCCGCCCCAGCACAGGGTATTCTCGGAGGGGATACTGCGCCCCAACAAGCTTTTCACCCTGGCTTTCTTACAAGGGTCCTCTAGCAGCCTACCTTGGTGGTAGCGTTATTTCGCTTCCAGAGGGTCAATTTGACTGGGGTGTTCTGCCGATCTAGGAAAGCTGAATGTATGGTCCACCCATCTTGAGGGTCCAGGGGGACATCAATTTCGAACTGGTCCCCCATGGGAGAATCAAAAGTAACAGTGGTAATGGGAGACAAAGGACTGGGTGTAAGTGTTGGTGGAGCTGTCGGGGAAGCCAACGCAGTAGACGCAACAGCACCTGAGGCAGTGATGGAAATGGGACCCACTGATACAACAAGTCGTCTTGGGGTGGGTTATCTGGTGGTGGAGGCAAAGCTGGGTAAAGTCTAGCTGGGTATGGTGAACAAGGGGCAGACGGGGTCAGCCCTTGACACTGGATATCTTTAACCTGATTCTAAAGGTGATCGATCTGCTTCTTAAATTTTTCTTCATTATCCTTATAGGAAGCCACAAGGGAGGGCTTATGGCGCCTTTTGGACTCATCTTCCCATAGGTACCAGTCTTCTATTTGAACAGGGTGCTTACTTCCCAAATTTTCTCAAAGATGTTTGAGGATATGATGATCCTATGACCCATCTAAGGACCAGTGCAATTTAGGGTCACCATCGGTATACTGGTTCCATTTAATTAAGTACTGTGTTGACCGGGGCCCATATTTTAGAAACATAAACTGGGTGGGATCCTGCGGCGGGACCTTATAGGTCCTGCTACCCATTGTCACGCCTAGGACTTACTGACACCGAAACAGGCAGGTACTCACCCTGGCCAGGAATTTTTCCAGTGCCAAACAGATGGATGGTAGATCAGATACTGGAGTGTCGAAGCTGTAGAGCTGAAGAACTGAGTTGAGGAGAGCCTTCTCGGAGGGACAGAGTGAAAGAGCCAAGATGGAGGTCCTACTTGGGGCGGTCTGTGTAAGGACACATCCCGGCCAAGCCCCCAGGATATTGTAGAAATTCAGACAGGATCACTGTTTGGCTAACAGAAGCGCTTTATTTTACATGGCCATGGGAGAACAGCAAGGGGAAGCTTGTTCTTGATGATAACAAAGCACAAGCTACTTTATATACTGATAAATCACATACAGATCAGCCGGCCCCATAACATACTCTTGGCAGTCTGACAGCGACTCATCCTGGTGTCTTGCTGAACCAAGCACACTTTCTCAAGCTGTTCCCTGATAAGCTTATCCTGAAGCCTGCCGTATTGTTCTCATTCTGCCTTCAGCCATGCCCCCCCATTCTGTCCCGACAGTATACACTCCTTTCAGTACTTTTCTATTTTTCATCAGATACTTGAGTCAGTCTTTTACTAAACAACAAGCTGGTCCATGCTAACAGTTGTACACACTGGCAGTGCAACAGAGACAGAGGCTAGTAGTGTCAGGAGTAGGCCATGCAAACAGAAAATGGGGAAGCCATAAATGTGCAGTAGCTCTAAACTTGGCTTACTAGTAGTCATTGATAGTGGTAGGTAAGGGTGCTCAGCTCATGTTGGAGGAAAATACTAATGGCAGTAGGCAACATTAAGTACTATCAAAGACAGAAAATGGTATTTTTCTTTGGATGGGATTGTAGATTGTATTTGAATTCATTCTGAAGGAAGAGACACAATTGCTTAGCCTATGCATAAATCCATTATCAAGTGTGACTTAAAAGAAGCAATAGAATTCTGAATGTGATCTTAGGAAAACCTTTTATTTATTTGTTTTTTCAAGGAATGGAAGCAGGCAGCATTTGAGAAGAATTCAGGGTGGGGAGGTTAGTTGTAAGAAATAAGATAATTCAATAGTTATTTTAATCAACGTGTTAACTTCATCTTTTGCATAGTACTTCAGGATCCTGTATAAAGTGCTTTGAGACCTATTGACAAAAAGAAGTATAATAGCCAGGGTACATCATCATCACTGTTGTTTCAGAATATAAACAGACAGACAAAAACAGACTATTTCACTTATTTTTTTGTACAATGAATAGTGGCAGATAGGGATAAACTATTTAAACCCCTCCCGATTTGAATTTTGAGGGTTAGGGGGCAGGCAAAAATGCTAGCTGACAATTTTTCACAACTATAACCACACCCATTTTATACAACTTGTATAGACTTCATAACAAATATCTGATTGCTTTGGGGTTTTTATTTTTTTTTCTTTATTTGTTCAATTGTTTGTAAGATGCTATTTTGCAAATATTTTTATTCACTCAGAGATTTGCATGCAATATTACAGGCTAATGTGACACGTAATATAGTTCACAACAGTCAGCAAAACCACCACTAGGTCTCTCAGTATTTCCTCCCTCTCCCTTGATAATATAAATAATTTGTTTCAGGATGATCCAAGCACTATATTCTAAATCAAATTGGCAGTGTCCATCCTTTTTCAGGTATATGTAGATCAAAGTGAAAATGTAATTGCTTTTCTATTTAAAAGAATGTCAGACTTAGTCACATCAAATTCTAACCAAGAAGTGCACATGCACACCGTACCAGAGATTAAACAAAGAAACAACCTGACAAATAAGCTCCATAAACCATGAGTGGCACTCTACCTGGCAAAGAAAACAAGTAGCTGTTTCTCCTCCTTTTGCTTTAATGCATTGACCTCGTCTTAATTTTTTCTAAGTTATAAAGCAATGTCATGAGGAAATATTTATAACAAAAACTTAATGTCAACATCACTGCTATCAGATATAGGATCTGTCTGCAATAATCTGCTGCTAAAACTGAGGTCCCGAACTCGATGGCTTCCGTCTATACACTGAAAATACAGGATACATCATTTAGCCAGAACCCCCACAGAGATTCAGGAACTGTTCTTAAAACACCGTACGCTCTTCTAGAAAATTCCCACTACAGGAGATTAGCATGCTCTTCCATTGTCCTCCTGTTCTTACTGCTTCCCCCACTCCTCTGATTTAATCTACATCTGTTAATATAAATATTATATAAATATCCCCATGCAGGAAATAACCCATCACTTCTTGGTCTTTCCCTTTCTGCAGGAGAGAACTTTTTTTTTCCTCCATCTTTGTTATGGCAGCCTTTCAGTATTTCCAAGACTTGTTTTTCCTTTCTTTTCTCTAACTAAATATACAAATTTATTTTTCAACAGTTTCTCTCATGGCTTGTATTCAAACTCTTATAATTTTTGTTCCATTAGTGCAAATTGCTTTAAAAAAAACAACTCCCAGACATTGCTATGCCTAACTTCCCAATACCTCAGAAAAAAATTAACTGAAAGATTTTGAACTAACTGATAGACTTTGTCTTTCTGACCAAAGTAAAAATATAAAGTAAAAAATGTCCAGTTAAAGGCACAGAACCCACTACGGGGGTAGGCACAAAAACAAGCAAAAAAGAAGAAGTCAATAAAGTGACCAGGAAGAAATCCCTTCCACCTCCTTTGTTTCACCTACTCATGATCATACTTTAAAGATCAGATAACTTTCTTTCATAGTACATAGGACCCCCTTGAAGGATCAGTAGTTTGCAAAGCAGTGTCCATGCTTTGTCTGTGTGTGTGACAGAGATAGAAACTAAAAAAAAAATTCTTTTTTATAAAAATATGAAAAATAACAAGTAAAAGTGCAAAGTTATGTGATCATCCCAGGAGCTAAGCATGAAACACTTGTCAACAACAAAAAACTACAATGTCACCAGAGATTGAAACCCCATTCCCCCATACCCCTCATAGGCTTACACATATAGATCCACAAGTCCACCTTCTACTTTATAGAGGGGCCTTTTGATGGCCCAGCATGACAGAAGCTCATTCAGATTTTGTTGCAAGATGAAGTGTCCATATTCAAATGTGACACATGCCTGGACCAGGAAGTGGAAGAGCTGGATGACATTATTAAAGCCAACCCCTGCAAACCAATTTCTTTGGCTTTTCAGACACCATCTTGGCCTGATCTAGCAGGAAATTGACCAGGCAGGTAATGTTTCTCATGGCCACTTGGTATGTGGTAGAGAAGATGTACAGAATCTCAGAGAATCCCAAGTCTAGCATCCCAAAGATGGATGGGCAACAAAGAGTGCCTGGAGCCAAGGGTAGTCCAGGAAGGCATAGAAGAAACCATGGAGGTGTGGAAGCTTCCTCCACCTCCTCCTAGCAGAAAGGGCAGGCCACTGATTCTGCTAGGTCCAACTGGTGGACTAAGATTCCAGTGGCCCCATGAAGCAGCCATCAGTGTAGGCCCATTTCTCTTAGTAATGGGAAGCTTATAAAGGGTGAGCCAGGCTGGACAGATTTACTTTGGTGTTGCTGCCATTAGGCACCACCTCCAAGTCAACTCAGAGCAGATGGTGAGGAAATGGGCATGATGCCTTTTCACTGTTAGATCTCAAAGTATATCCCACCACTATTGTTGTTGGGCATGGGGAGGGGCAGCAGTGTACCAAGCCCACCACTCTCAACGCAATCTATGGCTGGAGAAATAGACAGTGATGAAGGTGGTCTATCTAGTCAAGAGGCATGACACAAAGGAGGCAGAGTTCAGGGCCTGCCAGTAAGTGATAGCTTTGGTCGAGAGCCAGGTGGAATAAAAAAAGTGGATCAGTTTGATACTGTATGAATGGACCAAAGAAGCAATGAGTCTTCCAGAGTCTTGGCTTGGTGCTTGTTGCACCAAGTTAAGGACTAGGGGCTCTTGCAGTAGCTCTGGAAAACACAGGAACATGTCCTGGGGTCTCAGTCAGGAGTATGTCTTTCAAACTAGGTGAGTGTGTGGGAAAAGGGCAGCAGGGCATCCCAGCCTAGGCGATCAGGATGTTCCCAATCAAGTTTGATGTTCTCCCAACATGAAGTAGGAAAGCAAAGGCCAGCCATCACCAGGGAAAAGTTTCATCATCAGAAAGTAGGTGCTGAAATGAAAGAGAGACCCC
>NW_017728886.1:47509234-47526905 GCF_001723895.1 Crocodylus porosus
AAAGTAAAAATATAAAGTAAAAAATGTCCAGTTAAAGGCACAGAACCCACTACGGGGGTAGGCACAAAAACAAGCAAAAAAGAAGAAGTCAATAAAGTGACCAGGAAGAAATCCCTTCCACCTCCTTTGTTTCACCTACTCATGATCATACTTTAAAGATCAGATAACTTTCTTTCATAGTACATAGGACCCCCTTGAAGGATCAGTAGTTTGCAAAGCAGTGTCCATGCTTTGTCTGTGTGTGTGACAGAGATAGAAACTAAAAAAAAAATTCTTTTTTATAAAAATATGAAAAATAACAAGTAAAAGTGCAAAGTTATGTGATCATCCCAGGAGCTAAGCATGAAACACTTGTCAACAACAAAAAACTACAATGTCACCAGAGATTGAAACCCCATTCCCCCATACCCCTCATAGGCTTACACATATAGATCCACAAGTCCACCTTCTACTTTATAGAGGGGCCTTTTGATGGCCCAGCATGACAGAAGCTCATTCAGATTTTGTTGCAAGATGAAGTGTCCATATTCAAATGTGACACATGCCTGGACCAGGAAGTGGAAGAGCTGGATGACATTATTAAAGCCAACCCCTGCAAACCAATTTCTTTGGCTTTTCAGACACCATCTTGGCCTGATCTAGCAGGAAATTGACCAGGCAGGTAATGTTTCTCATGGCCACTTGGTATGTGGTAGAGAAGATGTACAGAATCTCAGAGAATCCCAAGTCTAGCATCCCAAAGATGGATGGGCAACAAAGAGTGCCTGGAGCCAAGGGTAGTCCAGGAAGGCATAGAAGAAACCATGGAGGTGTGGAAGCTTCCTCCACCTCCTCCTAGCAGAAAGGGCAGGCCACTGATTCTGCTAGGTCCAACTGGTGGACTAAGATTCCAGTGGCCCCATGAAGCAGCCATCAGTGTAGGCCCATTTCTCTTAGTAATGGGAAGCTTATAAAGGGTGAGCCAGGCTGGACAGATTTACTTTGGTGTTGCTGCCATTAGGCACCACCTCCAAGTCAACTCAGAGCAGATGGTGAGGAAATGGGCATGATGCCTTTTCACTGTTAGATCTCAAAGTATATCCCACCACTATTGTTGTTGGGCATGGGGAGGGGCAGCAGTGTACCAAGCCCACCACTCTCAACGCAATCTATGGCTGGAGAAATAGACAGTGATGAAGGTGGTCTATCTAGTCAAGAGGCATGACACAAAGGAGGCAGAGTTCAGGGCCTGCCAGTAAGTGATAGCTTTGGTCGAGAGCCAGGTGGAATAAAAAAAGTGGATCAGTTTGATACTGTATGAATGGACCAAAGAAGCAATGAGTCTTCCAGAGTCTTGGCTTGGTGCTTGTTGCACCAAGTTAAGGACTAGGGGCTCTTGCAGTAGCTCTGGAAAACACAGGAACATGTCCTGGGGTCTCAGTCAGGAGTATGTCTTTCAAACTAGGTGAGTGTGTGGGAAAAGGGCAGCAGGGCATCCCAGCCTAGGCGATCAGGATGTTCCCAATCAAGTTTGATGTTCTCCCAACATGAAGTAGGAAAGCAAAGGCCAGCCATCACCAGGGAAAAGTTTCATCATCAGAAAGTAGGTGCTGAAATGAAAGAGAGACCCCCTTCATCACTGTCTATTTCTCCAGCCATAGATTGCATTGAGAGTGGTGGACCTGGTACCCTGTTGTCCCTCCCTATGCCCAACAACAACAGTGGTGTGTGGGTTATACTTTGAGATCCTGTCTTTGAGATCCAACAGTGAAAAGGCCAGGCATCACTAGGGAAAAAGTTTCATCATCAGAAAGTAGGTGCTGATGGGATTGCAGAAAGACATTAGTACCTTTGGGTGTAACTATGCCATGCTTGTGGTGACCCTGGGAAAGAACTTACAAAAACATGACTTGCCTATCTGTTTCTTCTTAGCATACACCAAAGGCCAGATATTAGGCAGTTTGGAATGGCTCTGAGCACATTCTATGAAACATGTCCAAGAAGAAAAACTGGAGTTTTGCTCTAGATACAGAGGTTTAACTAATTAGCTTTTGACCCTAGGAAAAGTCCCCTGTGGTGAAGGAAGGGAGGTGTCAAGTGTAGGAGAATGAGAGAGGGAGGAAGAAGAAGGGTGGTGTTACCTGCCCAGGATGTCCTATGAATATGGCTCCTCCAGCCAGGTGATGCCAGGTTGTTCCAGCCTGATTCCTATACCCAAGTAGTGCAAAACTGCTGTAATAAAGACTAGCAGGGGTCAGCATTCTGGCATGCCCTCTAAGTTGGCATGTAGGGCTCATGCCCTATTCAACCTCACCCATAGTTACACTATTGTCTGGGCATTTACTTATGGTTATGCTACATTGCCTAATTTCTATGCTTTACATGCACTCAACAGAAGCTAGTGGGTAGTGTGTACCGCTTGATAGTGCTCATGCACAAGCCACAGAAGGTATGTTGACAGACATTTTATTCCCATTTTACAGATGGGGTAACCAAAGCACAGAAAAATTCATTGACTTGCTTAAATCACTTACTTATAGGGTTAGGAACAGAATGTAGGCCTCCTGAGTCCCAACAGAGTGCTGTATCCACTAAGCTGCATTACATACTACCACTACTACTAATTATTATTATTATCTATGGTAATAATTGATAGATATGCCAACAAAGAATATTCTTTTATTAAAAAAGAAAGACTGCAGAGAGATTTTCAACAGATAAAATCAGAGTTAGTTTCAAGTTCCATTGACTTCTGGAATCTCCTTTCAAAGCTATTATTTTCTAAAACTTGTCTTTTTATAAAGCATTTTTAAATTCAGCTCTTTGATTCACTGGGTATCAAAATGCTCCTTTGAAAATCAATGTTACATAACATTGGGTTTGAATAAATCTCACTTTAAATATATACGTGAATTTTAAAGATGTGTTGTTTCCACTATAGCCGAAACCAATGCATCAATAACTGGCCCTTGAACACTGGATGCAATGTATGGGGGACTGGTATTTCAAAATCCTTTTTGAAAAACCTTTGAAGGAAGCTATGAAAAACTGACTTTCCAGTATAATATTGGTCACCACTTTCAGGTTTCCAACCTCCGAAATTTGAAAGGACAGTTTTGCTTTTTAATGTGTGTGCATTTTCCTCAGCAGGGGAGTACATTTTCCTATTTATAAACTCAAGTATTTCTACAAAAGATTCTGTAACCTGCCTACATGAGTCAAAGCTTATGCCTTTTTATAACTGTCTCTATGGCATAGCTTATCCCTAGGTACACTTGGAAGGGCAGGGTAAAAATATATTCTAATACGCACAAGCCAGTTCCTATCAGACAGCTGTCCTGTGGCTTTACACTTTTGTTCCATTTCAAGACAAAATGCCAGTAAATGCATTGCAAAATGTCACCTGCATAGCTGAAATGGCCAATGAAGGCAGGGTAAATATGTACCTTATAGACTAACTAAATCAGGAATATATAGCATAAGCTTTTGTAAACCTGAGCTCACATCATCAGATGCTGTGAAGGGACATGCACAGAGCCATATATAAAATGGAGAGCGTGACTTGAATACATAAGACAGAAGAGAGAAAAGGGAGAGGAGCTCACACTCATGAAGACTTACGCTATGTATCTCTGATTTAGTGAGTCTATAAGGTGCAAATATACCCTGCTTCTGCCTGACTTCAGTTTAACAAGGTTAACTAACTCAATCTGTCTGAGCCATTGTAGCTTCCCCACAGGGCATGTCTACAGGTGCCATTAATGCACCTTAAGCTTACCAGGCAGTAAAATAAGGAATAGTAAGCTTGCCCCAAGAACACATCTACACGTGTGTCCTCTCAGGCACAGATTTGCTCCGAAAAGGAGTAGGCAGATCCAGGCCTGCTTCTGCCCATCTCTGCCCTCCTGTAGTACCCAGGGGGAGCTGCATGTTCTAGCCACAGTTGCCCAGATGCCAGGGTGTTCCAGAGGCAAGCTCAGGCTGCCCAGAGGCTTGGGGGGGAAGACTCAGCCTGGCAGGGACTCTGGGGGGCAAGATCAGCCTCATAGGTAGCTCAGGGGACAGGCCTCTGGTGAGTTGAGTCTCAGCTTGGCAGGAGGGGGTGGTGTGCAGCCTCAGGCTGGCCAGGAGCTCTGGGGGGAAAGCTCAGTTTGCCAGGGTGTTTGGGGGAGGTAGGCTCAGCCTGGCCAAAGGCTCTGGGGAGGCAGGTTCAGTGGGCTCGGGGGAGGGGGGAAGGCACAGCCTGGCAGGAGGCTTAGGTACAGGCTTCTGCCAGGCAGTGCCTCAGGGGAAGCCTGTGGCCAATATGCCATGGATGCTTCCCACCCTCCCCCCCAGAAGCAATGGACAGGGCACCATGTCCATAACGCTCTCAGATACCACCTCCTCCACCACCCCCTGCAGTAGGGCTCTTGGGTGGCCATCTAGGAACGCCAGACCCACCAGGTAACCTCAAGACCAAGCACACTATGGACACTTTCAAGCAACAGCCTTTATTTCCCTCTACAACACCAGACTCCTAAATTCATAAATTCATAGATGCTAGGGTCGGAAGGGACCTCAACAGATCATTGAGTATGACAAGCTGCCTAGGCAGGAAAGAGTGCTGGGGTCAGATGACCCCAGCCAGATGCCTATCCAGCCTTTTCTTGAAGACACCAAGGTAGAGGAGAGCATCACCTTCCTTGGAAGCCCATTCCAAATTTTGGCCAGCCTTACTGTGAAGAAGTTTTTCCTGTCAGTTTGTGACCATTGTTCCTTGTTACCCCAAAAGGCACCCTGGTTAACAGAATATCTCTGATTCCTTGCTGTGTGAATTTGTAGGAGGCCACAAGATCACAAAGATACAAGGACTCCTTTCCACCCTCCCTCCCTAACAGCAAACCACACATCTAACCCCACCACCCACCACCAATAAGGCACCATCTTCCCCATACAACTATATGCAATAAACTGCACAATATACTTACAGGTAAGACAGAAACAGATCCTGCACTTACCTACTTTTGTTATGGTAACATCATAACCTTTCCAGATTTCCCTCTTGATTTTATTATAATGCATCCAAATCTCCCTGATAACCTTACATATCATAATGATGGCTTTTTCTTCTATATTGTTTACAACTCACACAGTTAAAACTACATTTATTATACCATGTGTCCAGAGTCCAGAGGAGAGCCATACGCATGATCAGAGGGCAGGAAAACAGGCCTTATGATGAGAGGCTGAGAGCTATGGGACTCTTCAATCTGGAAAGCGCAGGCTCAGGGGGGACCTGGTGACGGCCTATAAGTATATAAGGGGTGTGCATCAGGGGAACACCTGTTCACCAACGCACCCCATGAGATGTCTAAAGGTCATAAACTTCTCCAAGACTGTTTTAGGCTGGCCATAAGGAAGAACTTCTTTACTGTCCGAGTCCCCAAGGTCTAGAACAGGCTGCTGCCAGAGGAGGTGGAAGCACCTACCCTGGACTCCTTTAAGAGGCTATTGGATGTATATCTTGTTGGGATCATGTGACCCCAGCTGACCTCCTGCCCTTGTGGCAGGGGGATGAACTCAATGATCTTCTAAGGTCCCTTCCAGCCTTAATGTTTATGAATCTATGAATGTGTGCATTTTTGTGTGTATGCTCAGAGTCAGTCACTGGGTGCAATATTACTTACTGAGGGTTTGATCCTCATAAGATACTCACATATGCATTTAACTAGAGTTTGTCAGCTGATTTAAAGGGAATACCAAATCCTAAGCAGTAGTAAAACAGGATCACACTAAATGGACTAGAACATTGTCAGCCATTACCAAACTTGATATACCAAACTTGATATAAAAAGGTAATACGTACTCAGGAGAACTGAACAGTTACTAAAAATAATCAACTTTTTAATGAGAGATGTATTCCTCAAGATGATTGTATACTAAAAATGTTTTTGAATGAAAACTTTCAACATAAAATAGATACATTGGATATATTTCAAAGTTAAGAAGAGTCATGTCTCTATGTTCTTGCACAGAAAACAATTTTTTCAGCTGTTTATGTAAAGAAATTACATAGCCATCAACATAGCCAGATAGACAGCATGCAGATGAGGCTTTTGAGGCACTGCAAAATGCATGCAGAGTACAAGGCAGGGTTCTCTGCGCTGCATATTTATAACATGGAGGCAAAATTAGATTCCAGGAACTCCCGGTATCTAAAAAAAAGGAAGCAAAAAAAAGCAGGGCCACACACGGCTGCAGCGCGCACTGCCCAAAACTGGAGCCTGACCAGCCACTTTCCAGCTGCCAGCCAGGCTCCATGTGCCTGAACCACCACTGCTGCAACCCTGGGAGGCCCCCAGGACCTCAGGTAAGGCTGCTGGGCGTACGCCACCTGGGGAAATCTACTGCACACCAGAACACGCATGCAGAGGTGTGCCCAAGGACAAGTAGCAACAGCACAAATATGGGGATGTGTCCATAGGGTTATTTCATTAAGTTTAGCTATCTGAAAGAGTTTTTTCTTCGTGGATGGAATTGGAGAATGGGGATTAGGTTAACAAAGCATTTTTCTATTATTTAGCTTTTTCTTTTGTTGAAAGAACATTGAATTGCTTAGCAGATATTGAAATACTGCCAGGGTGAGTTGATGGTAGTATACTAAGATTTATAAAAGAACTTACAACTTCCCTTCTTCTCTTCCTTTTAGGAGTACAAGAATCCCTAAGTGGCTGAACAGTATCATCCACTGCCACTAAGTGTACAGCTTCCTCAATCTTTCTTCATCACAAGAAACTTTGGGATAGAAAGGTCATGTGATGCTATCCTCAGAAATCAAGTATACCCCAATACGAAGCAAAAGAAAGGAAAGACAATGAGGGGAGGGGGGATAACAGAAATTAATATAAGAATTTTGGGATTTCAGACAAAGGCAGATTAATTTTACAGAGCAATTTGTGTCCTAATCTTGATTTTGCTTCTGTATTTCAACTCTTCTTATGTACCCAGCCCCTGAATTGAAGCTGGAGACATAGCTAGGGCGTTTTCTACTCTCTCTCCTTCTCTTCTTCCCTTCTATTTACTTGTTGTTTAGGGGGAGGATAATCAGAAAATTAGCTTCCACCCATTCTCCCATTTTCTGCAGCTACAGTCTGACCTAGCCAGGTTGAGCAATAGGGAATAAGCTTTACTCTCTCTCACTTCTTTGCATGGAAAGGAATGGCTGTAACAATCTAACCCTTAGTGATTACTGGAAATGGGGACATAGATAAAAAAATCCAGGCTCAGGAATAATGCAAATTATGTGCAAAAGTAGCTGTGAAGACTTAAAAGAAAAATAAAATAAATTCATTACTATTATGTCAGCTTTTCTTTCCACAAGAGACCTGGCTTTTTTAATCCCTTACAAAATAATTTATTTTTTTATCTCAAAGCATTCAATCTCAACTTACTTTTAATAGTTGGCTTTAGTGACTGTATTTGTGACTGTATCGTGATGGTAGAAATCTCAGAGAACACATTGCACTGATGCTGTAGCTCATGAAGAAACAGGAGCAGCATAGTGTATCATGACAGACTGAAATGGAATTCCAGCCATGTGAAGGTAAATTTTCCAGCTGTGCTAGCACAGATTGGAATAACTCACTCATGACTGCTGCAGAAGAAAGTGTCAGTCTATATCTCAAACTGTAGCTATCAACCACTTTGTACTGCTGCCTGCAGCAGACAGGGAAAGATTCCAGAGTAACAAGGTGAGATTAATGCATTTCTATAAAGTAACTTACAGCATTTAAGCATTTTTAGAATCTTTACCTTTTTCTCGCAATAGTTCTTGCTCTGAGTCCATGAACATTTACATTTTTTAACCTGAGCTTGCTTCTTCATGCATGAACTGTATTGCAGTGGCATTCTTTCTTCTTATGTGTTTGCAGCTTTATGAATGTCTCCTTCATGCTGTTGAGGATATCGTGAGCAACTAACCAGAGCAGCAAGGAACATCAGAGAGGTTCCTGGTAAAATTGGAAATGGCTGTAGATTGTCTTGAAGGATATTAACCTGGGAAGATTTCATATAGCACCTGGAATTTTACAAACTTGTCATTATTTCTTTTTAAAATGTCACTTATAAAAGAATTATCAGTGCATTTTTACTGTATTTACTTTGGAAAAGTACAAGTGAACTTGGTGTTCATAAAAGTGAGGAAGCAACAGCAGCAGTTTTAAGCAGGCAAAATGTAGATCCTATGAAAGATACAACGTATCGGCACCAGTTATGCAATTCCATTAGAGGGCACAAAATGTGCTTCTCCCATTACTTAATAACCTCATTGGCTAGGAACAGACATTCAAAAAGTCAGAAGTGGAACCAATCTAAGTTAAGTGGTTTTCTGTAAATGGAGTAGTTTAGATAACTAGTGAACAGAACACATTCACCCTTTGGTGGAGGGAGAGGTACAAATTGTAGACTGGGTTCTGCCATTTTTAAACTAGTTTTGTTCTGTTACAGTATAGGCCAGTTTCCAATCAATTATACTGGTAAAAGTGTAATATTTGTATCTGGCAATAAGGATTTACTATTCATAGGGAATGAGGTACTGCACCCAAAATTAAAATTCAGCACAAGACTGGTCCAAAGGACTGAAGACAGTCAGGAAGGAAGACCACAAAAGAGTTTAAACAACTTACAACATGAGATAAGTGGACACTAGGTCTCTGGGGTAGAGTTTCTTCTACAATCGTTACTTCAGCGGTGTGTTTCCATTCTACTTCACACTTACCAACTCAGCAGTATCTGAACAGACTAAAGTGGAGGGAAACTGAACATTTTGTTACTTAGTTCTGTCAGTATAAACTCATTACTGATTTATAACCCTACTTAATTCTCATTTCCCACTTAAAAGGAGATTTAAGAGGTGTGTTAGATTGCATGCAATGCGTGTATATAGGAAACCCATTTTAACTTACTTGTCATTTAAAAATTCAGGTGAACACAGGTGGTAAAGAATAATGGGCTAATATACCCATTAGCTGTCACAGAAGCAATTCTACCCTGCTATATGACAGCACAGGTAGCACTCTCTCCTCCTGGGCCCAGAAGCCAGAGACCAGCATCCACCCTTTGCAGGCAAACCAAATGTGGGTGGATGCTGCTTGGAAACCAAACATTCAGGGCCTTACTGAGAGCAGGTAAAATATGGGCTAATATGCTATATCGAAGATATTTCATTGTTCTCTGTAAAGCGTCTAGTTTGGAGACTAGTAGGATGTAGAGACTATGGCTGTAAAAGTAAAGGTTTTGTTTTTGTCTGTATTGAATGTACATTTTTTGGGAAAAAATAAACACTGAAATTTCCACAAACTTACAAATATTGAATTTATTCTTATTTAACTTTCATTTGTTCCCATGCAGTAATTTCCTACCCCAGATGCATATTTTGTGCAGTATCTTAAATTTAATTAATTGTAAAAAAAAAATCTTTTTAGGACATTGTCACTGGCACCACGGTGCACAATATCCCCAAAGAACAGGCAGCTTACATGAATGGTTTGCTCTCTGTAAATGAAAAACTGCCCAGGTATGAATGGGTTTTTCCATATGGAGTTAACAACTTACCCCAAGCCCATGTTAACTTGTTACCCCAATGCAATTTCTGTATAAATGACAGGCCTAGACCTGTCTGGCCACTTTGGGTGGATGCATCTGAAAGGTCAGCATTCATTTACACCTCATTCGTGTCCATTTCATGTATCCATGGTAACCAATGGATGGCCATCCTCCACTCTGCTTCTGTAGAAGAGGTGATAATCCCTTTTGCTAACAACTTTGTTTGTAGGCTGCAAGGTCATGAAAACACCCTGCCTTTTGCCAACCCCCCCACAACCCTCTGTCACACTGAAATCCACCTCTGCTTTCTCTTTTCATGGCAAAACTCCACCTCTTCTGCCCCTCTCATAACATATTATCTAGTTTGCCCTGCTTTTGTTAGAAGTCAGGACAAGGAGCAAAGAGATAGAGAAAAGAAATAGAACAACATCATAGTGCAATACAGCATATATTATGGAGTCCCCTTCAATGGAAAGGGCTTGATATCCCCCATGACCTTTTACCTGCTCTTAATAAGCCCCTGAATGTTTGGTTTCCAAGCAGCGTCTACCCACATTTGGCTTGCATGCAAAGGGTGGATGCTGGTCTCTGGCTTCTGTGCCCAGGAGGAGAGAGTGCTACCTATGCTGCCATAGGGCAGGGTGGAATTGTTTCTGTGACAGCATAGGTGGACAGACTTGTCTTTGATTGTTATTTATACGCATTCAGCAGTAATCAATTATTTCTTTTTTTTCTGGATGAGAAGCCAGTGCATATTCAGTGCTGAAACCTGTCTTACACAGGTAACCAGGGATGACAGTGACACATCCACTGATGAAATCTTATCCGAAGGCAGTGAGGATGCTGACTGTGTTCCAGATGAGGAGGACATGGTGCCACAAGCAGAAGTGATGCCAGCACTTCTAGTGGGAAAGGGAAGAAGACCATCCCGGGGCCACTGTAGAAGACCAAGGAGAGCTACAGCAGGATGTAGAGCAGAACCACTTCCACCACCCCCAGAATACATTGCAGATGATGACAACTTTAGAGGAAGGAATAGCAGAGCGTGGGGAAAAAGTCCACAGGTAATATTGAAGAACAGCCAACCATGAAAGTGCTGGGCCAACAAAAGAAAGTAATAAAGACAGTGGTGGAAACGTTCCACCTGTTTCTCTCACAAGATATCCTGATTGTTATCATAAAAGAAACAGGCACAGAGGCAGAAATAAGTTTCAGGGAGTGGATAGCCATCCTGAAAATAGAAAGGAGTGGAAAAATCTGGATGAAATAGAGCTGAAAGCCTACATTGGCCTCTTACTGCTGAGTGGTCTATACTACAGTGGTCACAAGGCACTGGAGGAGTTGTGGGAGCAACACACTGGGTGTCCTTGCTTCCATGCTACCATGAGTTTAACATGATTCTGTCAAATCACCAACTACCTCACATATCAAGAAACTGGCACATTAGGAAAGGAGAGCTGTGGACAAGCTTACTGCCTTCAGAGATATTTGGACATAATTTGAGCAGACCAGGAAATGGTATATTCCAGGAATGCACCTAAAGATTGATGAGCAGCTCATTGCATCTAAGGGTTGCTGTCCCTTCAGACAGTTTATGCCCAGCAAGCCTGCCAAACATGGCTTGAAAAGTTGGTGGTGCTGTGATGCAGCAACATCATTCCCCCTGTCTGGAGACGACTATGTAGGAAAGCAACCAAAAGCTCCATGCCAAGGTAATCTTGGTACCCAGATTGATGAAAAGCTGGTTCATCCCTGGTACAAGACAGGAAGGAATATTGTGGGTGACAATTTCTTCACAAGTACTGACCTGGCAGAAAGACTGTTACAGCAGGACTTCACCTCTGTGGGTATGATTCAGGAAAACAAGGTCGGTATCCCAAATGAAATTGAATCAAATCAAAGAAGGGAAACTTTTTCATTCATTTTTGCTTTTGATGGAGAAATCACCAGTTTCTCATGTTCCAAAGAAGTCTAAAGTTGTCCTGTTGCTGTCAAGCATGCACATGACCTGTCAGTGGGTGGAGGGCAAAAAAAGCCAGGCACCATCCATAACTACAATAAAAACAGGTTTTTAAAAAAAGGTTGGGATGGATAACCTTGACCTTGACCACTTAGTTCATATGACCACCTGCAGATAGAAAATCAACAGGTGGCCAATTACATGATTTTTCAATATGCTGGTTGTGACCGCCATTGCTAGCCTCATCATTTGGCTAGGCTACAATGCAAACTTAAAGGAAATATCACATTTAAGAAGATGGTGCTTTTTTTTACAGGAGCTTGGGGAACAGTTGATCGGGGGACAAATAATACAAAAAATGATAGGTACACGTAATATGTCAAAGTCTGTCAAGTCTGGTATGACTGCCCTAAATTACTGATTGCCACAACACACCCCAGTAGAACTATCTGCCAGCATGAATGGATGTTGTGCTTTTTGTCCAAGGATAGATGACCTGAAAACCCAAAAACGATGCAAAGATTGTAAGTGAAGTGCTTCTGTGCACCACAGTACATCACCGATGCTTTGTGAGGATTGCAATATTTAATTAAAACAGGAAATGTTTTTGGAAGTAAATGTTAGTTTGAAAGCAGTGTGAAATACAGACTTAGCAAATTGTTCATTCACATTTTGAAACTCTAAAAAAAGGTTTAAATTTTGTTCACAGTTCTAGGTAAATAATATTTTGGGTTCAAATCTTCATAAATACTCTTTCAAATAATCTTTATGTTTAAGAAATATTTTTTGGTACATTTATACTGTAGTCACTGGTTCCATTTTGTTTATGAGGATGGGGTAACAAGTTACCCCATGAGAAGAACAGTGATTACAGTTTCATGAGAGTGGATGAGGGTTAAGTATGATCAGGTGAATACTGATGTCATATGTCAAGTAAAATACAATTTTTATCTTCTTTTCCTGACCATCCTAGAGTTACACAAGGATCAAGCACAATAAGCCTTTTGTTTCTCAACATAATGCTAATTCTTTCCCTTCAAAAAAATCCCATGTAGGCATGGCTACATGTGCACTTTACTGCACAGTAGGCTAATGTGTTGCTCAATAAAGCTATACCATCTATACGTGTGTAGCAATTAGATCTGTGTAGACTAATTTACTGCGCCATGAGATAGTCCTGTCAGACACAAGTATTATCTTACAATGGAGTAAATTACTGTGCTTAAATGCACATGTAGACAGTGCCATCCAAATGGCAAATAGTTTACTCTGGCTTAAATTGTCCCAGAGCTTATTCAGGCACATTGATTGCACATAGAACTGTGCCCTGTGTTTCATGCAATTTAACTTATACTTACTAAAAGGAAAATTCAGAGTTGTCTGGTGGTTGGTGCCTTCTAGTCAATCTAAAATTAAATTCCTATTCTTCCATGAGTAGCATTAAACCAGCTCTGATCTGCTCTTCCCAGGTCCCTCCAACTAGTCCCATAATAACTAGCTTTTAGCTGGCTACAATAACTTCCTGAATAGGAGTTCAACTCCCATCAGACATAGGATCAAGCTTCTACTACAACTGATGTTATTTAAATAAATGTCCTTTCCTTCCCCCCACCATAGGACATAGAGGATTAGAGTTTAATGAGATCCCACAGAAGTTCCACATCACTACGCCACAGCTGTGATCTCTCAAAAACAGATGCATGTAGCTTCTTCCAGAGCCTGTCAACATCTGGTCAACTCAAAGGTATCACTAGAACAAAGGATTGTTCCTGACTTTGAAAAACTGGAAAGCAAAATTTAAGTCCTATTATATATCAGTGTATAGAACCAATGAGACAGCTCTCAAGTAAAGGTTTAAACAAACTCAATTGTAGTATTGGTCTCAAAAATCCCTATTGGTGCACCCCTAATTTTTTGTCATTCTATGAAATCTTCTTGGAAAGTTATGGAACTCTGAAAGTCTGTGAAACCTATTAGTTTGGATGACTTAGTTCCTGTTGGCACTGGATTTAGGACCCAGAGGCCTTGTTCGGGGGGGAAGGGTGAGGGCCACCCTCACACTGACCATGACCTTTCCATTGGGTAACAGGCAAATTTATTGATACACAGTGATAACAGAAAAGAAGCAATACAAACACACTCAAGCAATTCTATATATCTAACAAATCCTAGGGCTGTTGTCAGGGTCAAAATACATTTGGTCAGGATGCAGTCTCCACTCTGAGGCTCTTTCTTAGGTGTCAGATGTCAGCATGTCAGGAGTCTGGAGGTGGGCTGCTGAAACCTACACCACCCCACCCTTTCAGTGGGGTGGATGAGATGGGCTGGTCATGTACCCTCCATAGTGGCCTCAGGGGTCCTTCCTAGGGGGTTGGGGGATGGGAAACTTTCTCAGGGAGAAGGGTGGGAAGGAGGAGGAACCCAGGGTGGGTTAAGACAAAGGGAGGGACTCTGTTACTCTCAAGTCTCTGCTTTTGTGTTCTCCTTTCCTCCTGATGATTCTTGATCTGTGGATATCTCTGGTTGGTTGCCTCTCTGTGGTCACACATCCACATAGCCTTCTGGGCCATCTAATATGGTATGTTCCCCCAAAATGGCACTCAAGCCCCCCTGCTCTGTGGCTTTGTTAGCTCCAGTTGATCTCAAGTTATGGGACAATATGATATATAAGCCCAGTTCCCAGGCTGTTTTCTAGACTATGTGTCCTTCTTGTGTTAGACAGCCTGTCTGCTTCCAGGGCTGTGAGACACTTTGTGTATGAGACTCAAGCTTTTTAGAAATCCATTAACACATGCTGCCCATTTTGAACCATTCTAATATACATTTCTATACCTGTAAGCCAATTCCCCAAAACCAAACCTTTAAATACTATTTCTAAGCCAACAGTTCCAACATACTAAAAAGATGGTTTAGGTTAACAAAAATATATAATTTCAACAATTACAAATCATTTCATTGCAGTGTTGAATGGTTACTAATTATATGGATTTCTATATTTTTTTAACAATTAGCTCAAATTTCAAAATGAAAAGAGAAAGTGGGTGCATCTACATGAGATGCTACATTGCCACAGTGATGAGTTACATCACTGTAGCTCATTGCTATGGTGAGGTAGCATCTAAAAACCATGTGCCACTTGGACTGTACAGTACCAGCAGTCTGCTGGTTGCAGTATCACCCTATGGACTGCTCAGTACGCAGCCTACAGGCTGCTTAGTACTGGCTAAAGCCCAGTACTAAGTGACTGTGCAGTACCAAATGTACAGTCGGGGCACACGTAAATGTGCCCAGAGCCGTCCCTTGAGTAGGGCAAACTGGGGAGACTGCCCCCGGCCCCATGCTTTGGGGGGGCCCCTGTGTACCTGGTGAACCAGCCATGGCCCCTCCAGTGGGGCCTGCCTGGAGCTGGCTGCTGATCCCCACACCACGGAAGAAGCATCTGGCCACTTGCACCCCTGCCCCCCTGCCCAGTTGCGTGCCGCTAACTTTGCATCCACTGAAGAGCGGCTCGTCTGGGGCACGCAGGATATGCTTGGCCCCAGATGCCATATTTCATTGTTCTGACACTACTGTGTCCTGCCTTTGTGGTGGTCCCACAGCCCCACACAGTATTAAAGGGGCACTGCACAGGCTGATTTGCCCTGGGCCCTTCACCCCGCTAGGGTCAGCTCTGGACGTGCTTGTTGAGATCATGAGACTGTATGACAGTTTTGATTTTTTTCCAAAATCTTTCAAGTGGAGTTACTCTTTGGAAATGTTTTTTCCTCCAAAATAGTTTTGGTTTCAGTGAACTGATATTTTCAATAAGAAAAGATTTTGCAAAGAAATAGCATACCAGTTTTGATAAGGAAGTCCATTTTTGTACCACTTAAATAAAGCTAACTCTGTAGTTCTTCTTAGGCTCAGAAAAAAATATATTCCAGAAACCCTCAGAAAACCAAATTCTGTTCATCTTTCATTTACCTAAGTACTATGTTCTAGCCATGCAGCTGTAGTTTTGAGACGTTGTGGGTGCATCTGCATGTGCAATTAATTTGAAGCAATAAACTCCAGAGCAGTTTGAGCTACAGTAAACTATTTCTTCGGGCAGTATCTACACACGTACCCAAAGCAGCAGCAATTTGAGCCAGGGCAGAGTAGTTTATGCCAGAGCCACTCAGCCTTGGGGTCCAGGTTGCAGCATTGGGTAACAGGGTCTGGCTGGGGCATGAGGGTGCTGAAAGTCTGGATCCATCTGGCTTTCCCCCCACAGCTGGCTGGGCTGACTGGACACAATTTACATCCACAGTCAGCATTTACACATATGTTTAATCATAGTAAATTACCCCGGCGTAAGATAGTAATGTCTTAAAATAATACTATTTTAGTGAAGTGTTAATTATTTCACTGTGGCCTAATATCATTGCACATGTAAATGGTGACACTTTACTCTGCAGATAATTAATCTACTTCAAAGTTAAGCACATGTGTAGATGCTGCCAGGGATTCAATTTCCCTCTGTAATGAAAAAGAATACCCCCTGCATGAACCTGCCTGAAATAAAAGGGAGGAAAAAGCCTGATCTACTGCACTTTTCAGTAGTACATTTTTTGCCACTTTGGGATCAGGGTCCAGGTTAAACATTCAGGAAACCTTTTTTCTAGGGCAGCATCACTGTGTAATACAACCTATGGTTTGTACTCTTCTTCCTGGTCTTACATATCTTATCCTCTTGGCTTCCCAGTGGGTCACTTCAAAGAGGAGGAATACTGTCAATGCCTAGTGTGTACCATAATGGTTAGAAGATTTTACTAGGAAATAGAAGATACAGGTTTAGTCCCCACTTGGGGTGATGAGGATCTAGAACATGAATTACCTGGTTGGTAGGCAAGTGTGATAACAATTAGCTTCTTGGGCCAAAAGGCCCTCTTTCATATTTAATACTTACTTTTATATTCCCTTTGCTAATATTTCAGGGCTTGCCCAACTTTACGCACATACCTGAGTGATCTTGTTTTCCCTGGGCACCTGCCTTACTGAAGCAAAGAACTTCTGAGTATGCTCATTAGATGAATAGAGGAAATGCTGAATTGTGAACTGTGTATAAATGCTAAGCACTACAGTTATGTAGCTGCCTACCTGCCACTTAGATTATGTGAAGGTAAGTAGAATGTGTCCAGGAATGAGCCACCATACTTATTCCTGTATGTAGTCTAGAGCTAAATTCCCACTCCTTCTGTCTTAATTGTATATACCTGTGAGATTAAAGATGTTGGGTTTCAGTCTATTGGGCCTTCAAAAGTCAAATATAAGGCATGACATTTGATCTATGTTTACAAAACAAGGTAAGAGAAGGAAATTCCTATCTAAAATATTTTCTAACTGCCTTATCCTGTCATATCATAGAAAAGTCAGTCAGTTGGTCAGTCAGTCATATTTCAGAACCATAGAAAAGGGTTAGATTCAGGGGGTTGTCTATTTGCCTAATGTTTATCTTACCTCCTCCTACATAGTATAGAGCTCAGGTCCCTAAAAACATATTGTGTATAAGGCAGTGAAAGTATGGAGACAAATTACCTATGGCTATATAAAGCCTTTGCACCCATGTCCATCTGCTCCCATTTTAGGGCCATATTAAAGGAATGGTGGGTTACTTACTTGAACCACTGCCTTTAACTAGCCTTGCTGGAGCAGTCAAAAATATTCAGAAGGCTTGGGGGAGTATTCACCATGACATTTCCTTGAACATGTCCCCAGTGTACAGTCCAGATAATTGGAGATAAAATAACCTTTTATAACATACCTTGCAAAATTCCAGCATTCCTGTCACAAAAGCATGCCCTAGAAGGAATAGCTCTTTGCATGAAATGAGGTTAATAGTGGGTTGCTCTAAACATAATTCATTGATTACTAGGTGAAGTATTGTTCTGTATATGCATTCATAATTTATTTATCCTATTCCTTTTTAGATGAACTGTTCTGCACTGAAGACAATATTCATTTTAAACCATTCACAGAGAACCATTGGAATGTTGTCTCTACTATTCCCTATCCTTTTCTTAATATTACCTAACAATTATTTTCCTGTTTTGACTACCATTTCACAATGACCTGAAATCTTCACTGAGTTGTTCTTTCTGACTATTAATCCTTATACCTAAAGAATTT
>NW_017728886.1:47527520-47528620 GCF_001723895.1 Crocodylus porosus
TTAGGTGTTACCAGACACATCAGGCTCTCTTATTTTAAATATGTATGTGTGCTGTCAGGATACTGTCTGTGATGTCATGCCCCTAACAAGCTTATTATTCCAAGAAAGAGCCTGCAGGCTTCCATTCTTAGTAACAAAATCTTAGCCTGGTTTATTGTCCACAGGCAAACCTAGACAGTAACATCCATGACGAATTGATACATGGTGCTAGTCAGATCATTTGCAGGCATGGTACAGGTGTAAACATTACTTTTAAGCACAGTACAAAGTGGGCACATCTATACATCGCCATACAGTGATGTCGCTACAGCGCTGTGCTTTAGCATGCTAAGCATGGTGCGCTAACCACTTGTAGTGTGCCGTGCGTGCAGTGCATGGTTAGATTTCACAGCTATGTTGCCTCAGTGGTGTGTTATAATGGGAGCGCCACTATGGTGACATAGCTGTTGATCACATACAGATCCACATGATTGCTACATCACTGTAGGGTGGTGATGAAGTTTGCCGGTACATTGCCCAAGGGTAGCCTGTAGATGCACCCAATATTAAGTATTCTGAGGCCCTTTTTTATACACAGATAAAAACAACCTTGAGTTTAGAGCATGCACATCCTAGTTTTCACCATTTGTTGACACATATTTAGGTGACATCATCCACAGCCAACTTTTCAGCAATTAAAATGAATTAGCTACTTTTCCAGCATTTCTGTGAAAGCTATACATGATCTTGCCTAGTTTTGTGTTCAGTGGGGCCTATTTTCATTCATGCTGCTAGCAAGGCCTCCATGTGATTTGTATCTGCACTGACCAATGAATCCCTGTGCACTACAACCCCCAGTAAAAGAGGATAATGACTTCCATTCCTATTTGTTTTGCAGCAGCACGTAAGTGCCAAAATCAGGATTTAAGCAGGTGCTAAGTACAGTAGCACCATGTAACAAAAAGATGGGTTCTGAGACAAAATATTATAATCTACAGTCAATTGAAACTTTTTGATTGAAAAAATATTTCCATCAGAAAATATTGTTGCACTAGGTTTGAAATTTTCCTTGGGAAAATGTCTATTTTGATATTTTAAAAAATAGATCCATCTGAAAAATG
>NW_017728886.1:47529305-47560022 GCF_001723895.1 Crocodylus porosus
AATCATTTTGCTGGAAAAAAGTGTTTTATTTGCTGACCTTTCCTCAGATATCAATATAATGTTGAGACACAACTTGAAATTACCATTATAGCTTGCAGTTTTAAAAAAGACAAAAATGTGAAAAAGCACCACTTTTGAATACCTTGTTCTTCTTTTCAAAGGTCTTGTGGGGGTGGGATGTGAAATTACACTGAGAAATAAATCTTAACACGGTTACGCAGTTTTTATTCAGTCTTGATGTTAGCAGAGCCACATTATAGATTATAGAAAAGTAAATGTTTTGGGCATATGATTTTGAGCAGAGAAATAATGTTTTGACATCAATGAAATATATTTTGGGGTCACACCATGAAAGGCACTAAACATCTGCAGTTCCCATGAAAGTTACCAAATTCATCAAATGAATCAAGGCTTATCAAGGAGTTAAGCAGTGATGGCCATTGAAGTGTTCTGTTTTGTCAGCCTCTATAGTTTCAAAGTTATCTTCCTCTTCCTTATTTTATCATCAGGGAAACATTTACAATATGTGGTTTCCACTTGGTAGCTTTAGAAACAAAAGGAAAGATTGTGTGACCCACCATTCTCTACAATCGTCCACAAGTCAAATGGATTTGACCCTTTTTCACTGCTTTTTGGTTTGTTGGTCATTTATCTTGGTTGTCAGGGCTCTGTATTTCTTGGTGATGATGTGAAATGTGAAAGTGCATCTTGTGCTGTGGCTGCTTTTTTATTTTTTAAAGGATAAAAATAGATTGAACCTCCAGACTCTTCTACATTCATGGGGGGGAAAAAAACAAGAAAAAGGAATAAAATGTTCCCTTGGGCTCTATCAATAGGCTGCATTCATTTAAATTGTCCCTCCAAAATTAGCATAGTAATAGGTTGAGCAACCAACAAAATAATTTGTTCAGTTTGTGATGTATGTACAATGAATTATTACTATGTTTGCACAAATTCTGTTTGGGAAAATGTATGACTGTACCATGTGTATTTTAAAATCAAATCTTGCCTTTGATCAGTTTGTATACTGTCTTTACATATTAATTGTCTTAATTGTTTGCACTGCCTTGTAAAAATATTCTTTACTCAGTTTTAGCTCCGTACCAGCAACGCAAAATGCAGTGTGAACTTCTGCCTTTTATCTGACATCGAAAACTATGGTAAGTGTGCCCTTCATCTTCCCAGTTGTCTTTCTTTCCAAACACTGAAGTCTGATTTCATTACCTCTAAGAAAGAACCAGTACCTTAGGGCACAGTTTCTCAAACTTTTTAGATTCAAAGTATCCCTCGTTAGACTTAAGGTACTACTAGAAAAATGCCAGCTCTTAGTTTTCATTTGTTTTTTTTGGCTACAGAAAAATAACAGGGCAATTCTTCTGCTGCAAAGAACTCAGAAAGACCACAAAAGGTCAGAATGTATTTGACATTATGGATTCCTATCTGAAATTTTTGGCCACACACCCTGGCTGAGAATCACTGCCTTAGAGAAATGCTCATTATTAACTATTTTATTAAATCATGCCAGAATCTTCTTCATTGGAATACCATAGATATCAAACTATTCAAGGAAACCCATAAATTCCCAAGTATTTTCTAAAACCATCTGATCTCAAGCTTGCTTTACACTAATGTAACCATTGACAATTGTTTTCTTTGCATAGAATAAACAATCTACATAATGCAACTATGGGATTTTCTATTATAACAAGTAGTGGTATGCAAAATGGGCCCTACTTGATCTGGATTCAGATTTGGCCCGAATTGGGGACAGTGATTCAATTCATTGATTCAGATTACTGTCCCTGATTCAATTCGGCTGAATCCAAATCTGAAGATTCAATGAATCAGCAATTCGGACATAGATTAAAAGTTTTTTCTACATACCTTGAGGTAGCAGGGGTGGCTCATGATAATTGCAGTGCTGGGTGGATGGAGAGTCCACAGGAGCACAGGGGGGCCCCCCATGTGCTCGGCGATGAACCTGGTAGTTGGCCAGAAGTACTTCCAGTCCATTTCCGGGTCTGCCGGGGAGTGTACGGGCCCCACCCCGTGCCCCTCTGGCTCAGTGATCAGCCACAGGGGGACAGCGGGTGCCCCCCAAAACCCAGAAGGCACCAGTCACCGAGCTGAGGGGTGTGGGGCGGGGAGCCCAGCATGCTCCCTGGTGGACCTGGAAATGGACTGGAAGTGCTTCTGATCCACTTCCAGTTCTGCTGCCAAGCATGCTGGGGAGCACCCCCCTGCTCCTGTGGGACACTCCGTGTGCCCCAGCATCACAGCATTCACAACTGTCTGGTACCTACAGGTATGTAAGAAAAAACATTTAAAGCTGTGTCTATGTCCAAATTGCTGAATCTTTCTGAATCTCTCTGAATTGATTCAGAGGTTCCAATTCAATTTGGAGAGATTAAAGGGTCCTCTGGTTCAATCTGAATTTAGAGATTTGGTCACCAAATCAGGTCAAATCTCTGCTGAACCAATTCAGGGACTGAAACTTTTCACAGCCCTAGTAACAAGTTACTTCTTGTTAGAAACTTTTTTTATCAAAATAAAAAGTTGGCTATTCCATATGTGTAGAGTTTCAAAAATATTTTTATGATTATTTTCTATTATATTAATTCACTATAGAGTGAAATTTGATTAATCCATACTTACTTATAGCTATAATTCCCAATTTACATTCATCTCTATCACATAGGTAGTTCTATGTATTCCCAAAGGTATTGGGAATACAAAAGTAGTTGGTGCATTTGTGCTCCATCATTTTTTTCCTAGTTAAGCAATTGATTTTAGTCAGGGTCTTGCTTTAGACATAGCTCAGTATGAGTAGATTACTCAAGAAAGAACTTTGTTCAGCAAATAAAAATGTATTTAGCTCACGTCCACAGATATTAATTAAAAAATGAATTGGTCATATATGCATCTCTCAATTCTTGCGGTAAGTATTTTAACACCCTTTTCATAGGCAGGGAACCACAAAGATAAAAATCAGGACCTAAGCCTGTACATATATATGTGGTAGAGGTATCAGATGTGTGAGGCATTAGCAACCAGACTAATCATGGGAAGAAACAAAGACAGAAGTCCTACTGGTTGAAACTCGTAAGGACGATAGAGTCTCTTCATGTGGATATTTATTAATTTTCTGTAAAGTTTTGCATCACTTCAGTAGCTACAATAGACAAACACATGAATCATTTTCTGTTCTCCGTCCTCAATACTTTTCAGTCAGGTGTGTTCACAAGCTTGTTTTCAAATGGAGCAGGTGGATGTACATACACTATGTAAACAACACAGTCTTGGCAAGGACAAGCATTGCCATTATTTCTTCTAGATACCAGACAGAGCTCGGGGAGGAGGGCACCAGTTACTGCTTCTCCTAATGCCAGACACCTGTTCATTTTTCTCCTGTTGCATCTGCTTCACCTTCTGTTGCTCTATCAATTGCTCATAGGTTATGGCATAATTCTCTTCAGCATGATTCCGAAGATTGAAGAATGTTTTGGCATTTCAGGTTTGGTTTAGATTTCCAATGCATTTGTTCCTTAAGATCAGTCATTAAGTAAGGTGTTTACCTGCTCATAGCCAGAGAAAGGGAAACATAATGTCACCTTTACAGGAATGGAAATGCTTGTCCATTATATGGTGAGATCCTTCAGAGCTCTGTGACACACTCATGACTGACATTGTCTATCACCAATAGTTACTGTTAGAAAATCTGTCAGAAAGTCAGCTACCTATTTAAAAGTCCTGGAGCAGAATTCTATTTCTCTTTGTGAATCCAAAGAACTGCTGTCTAGCCATGTAAATGGCATTTCTGGCACTTATACACACAGTGTTCTTCCCCTGCAGTTTGGCTGCGTAAGCATGCATGCATAGATTGAACATGTGGAGTAGGCTATGCACTGGCTTGGGAGCTCTGTGTGCACATTGCATTCTGGACACAAAGCAGCATCTAAGTCATGAAAATGTAGCTGGCCAGATACTCCATAAAAAGTGGGCATGGGTCCCTCTATTTTAGCTCCAGTAGCTGACTGGTTAGGGCAGTCTGCTTGGCTGTACTAGCATATTCATTAAATAAAAGTCTCCAAAGATTTTAGCAGAAGAGAGGCTGTATTTTTATGTTATCCCCAGAAATACCACTTCTTTTAAACTACCCCTATTCCTCATGTGCCAATTAGATGGAATAATCTCCAAAATTATCACTACAACTATCATGATTCTGGATATATCAAATTTCAGGAAGAGGGTAGTCATTAATTCAAGATGAGGGGTAAATGTATGTAATGACCCACAGGTTTTTTTTTATTTAAAATTATTTCAGATATCTACGTATTTACTATGCTAGATTGGCTACAACAAGTAGCTAATATAACATACAATTGGTCATTTAATTCTTTATTTGAGAAGGCATCCTTATTCAGGACAGCACTTACTTGTGCATTTAACTTTAAGGAGATGTTGAAATTCATTTTATTGGAATCAACTCAAGTGTAAGTTCATAGGCTTTCCTGAATCAGGGCTTAAATCATGAGGAAATTACATTTAAGTAGTAAAAGCTGCACTCCAGGCTGCCTTTGTTTTAATGACTTTTTTCCCATGCTACTTCCATTTTTCTGATTTTTTTTTTGCCTGGTCTTTGTTACAGATAAAGTGAGATAAGAATATATTGTAATAAGTCATAAAGAAAACTGTATAACTTGTGTACATCAAAAAATATAAGGTTAGATTCTGGTTATGTAAGAACAAGATCAAATATTTTCTTCAAAAATATAAATATAGATATATGTATATGTCTATAAATATATAAGCATATATAAGCACATATACACATGCATAATATATAGAGAAAGCTGATCGGAAGTGGGTGCAGGGGCAAATCAGCTCATGCACGGACCCACCGCTGCCCCAATCCTGAGGTGGTAACAGGTCCCCACTCAAGCTGATTTTCCCCAGATCCTGCACTGGACCAGATTGGAGGAGGGTGAGTGGCCAGGAGAAAATCAGCTTGTGCAGGGACCCACTGCTACCTTGGGATCAGGGTGGTGGTGGGTCTCCACGAGTTGATTTGCCCCAGGCCCCACACCAGAGCTGATCTGAGGAGGGAGGTAGGGAGAGTCAGGGCTGCTCTCCCCGCAGAGCTGAGCCACCTAGGAGTGTGGAGCCCTTGGAGTGTAGCCCTGGCTCTCCTCTGCCTCCCACCAGTGGACTGTCTTCATTTCATTTTGAAGCTGTTTTGAAGCCCTTCATTTTGTTTTGGTTTTGCTGTTTCGAGTTTGAAACAAGTTGAAACAGCATTGAAATGAAACATCAGTTGAAGCTTCACATGGCCCTAATAGATAGATCGATCGATTGATCGATTGAACTATCAATAGATAGAAAGATAGATAGATATAGATATATGGTTCTTTCACTGAAAATATAGCAAAAGAGTTTCCTGGATAAAAGGTCTTGCCTCTCTGCTTTGGATAATACTATACACACACACACAAACTGAGTACACATACACATATAGACACACACCACAGTAAAAGCTTTGTTATCTGGCACCCATAGGGAACGGGGGGTGAAGGATAACAAAATATACTGGTTAATTGAGCAGCCCGAACAGGCATCTTTGCCTGTTTGGGTCAGCACCTCACCTGCCATGTCTGGGGCATCACCACCCCTCCCGCTGCATTGCTGTCCCTTCTGTGGGCCCCTTGAGCCCCGAGGGGCAGGGGGGGCGCCCACACAACCCACACAAACTGCTATGCCCTGGGCTGTAGGGGCCTGGTGAAACCGGAAGTGCCACAGTGGGCACTTCCAGCTTCACTTTTCCCTTACAAGCCAGCGTGCTGGTTAGTAGAGCATTCCGGCTTGTAAGGTGCTGGATATCACAGCTTTTACTGTGTACATATATATATATTTCATAGTGTGTGTGTGTGTGTGTGTGTGTGTGTGTGCATGTGTGTGTGTGTGTGTGTGTGTGTGTGTGTATATTAGGGCTCTGCAATGCTTTGAGTGCTGATTTGATTTGGAGGAGATTTGGCCTGATTAGGCAACCAGTCTCCGAATCTGAATTGAATTGGGAGACCAATAAAAAGGTCCAAATCAAGAGTGGGGAGGGGACTATGGGGGGACCCCCACCAGGCCCCATCCCCTGCCTGCTCCCACTGACTCCTGCCTACTCTCCCAGCCCTGTCAATGGCTGCTCCGCCTGGCCCCAGCATCACAGCTCTTTAAAAAAAACCCGCAAACCCTGCACTCACCACCTGCTGCAGTGGCCATCAGGGCCTTCAGGGACTCATGGCAGAGCTTCCCCACACAGCGCAGGGCAGTGGGGGCAGTGGGAATTGCTCCCCCTCCTAGCAGGAGTCAGTGAGTGAGTGTGGCACTTTCTTTTTTAAAGAGCCGGGATGCTAAGGCCAGCTGGGGGATAGGGCCTGTTTGATCTGGAGATTCAGCCAATTTGGTGGTGGCTAAATCTCTGAATCAGATTTGGCTGAATCAATTTGGGACAGTGATTTGAATCACTGTATCAAATCCTGTCCCCTGAATCAGCTGAATCCAAAAACTGAAGTGAATACTAGTTGCTTTACACAGGCCTGGTGTTTATATATGTTTATATATTTATACTCATATGCATATACATATACATATATATTTCTATTTTTGACAAAAATATTTGATCTTGTTCTTACATGCCCAAAATCTAACCATATACTTTTTGATGTACAGAAGTTATATAGCTTTGTGTACTACTTATAATTAGTATAATTAATATTACTTATAACTGCAAAATATAATCACTGTATCTTTAAAGAAGACTAGGCAAAGAAACATCAGAAAAATGGAAGTAGCATGGGAAAAAATGTACAGCTATATCTATACATACATAAATATATATACATATGCATAGCTCTTTATTTCTATATTTCATACCTAAATATAACCTTTCTTTTGTTTGTGAGATTTAAGAAGATTTCTGTTATGACACTAGGTTGTTATACATTTGGGGCCAGGTGTGGGGTCTATCTTTCCTCAGACATCAGAGTATCTAATTTTGCAAACAGTTCAGTGATCTCAGTGGGATACTTACCAAACATGTTTATGTCCATGTGAATAAGGATAGCAGAATTAAGAACTGTTATTTTATTAACTTTTGCTAGTAGGTCAAGTTTCATAATATAGCTTTATGCTGATTTGTTTGAAAACTACTTTTGAAAACTTGTGTACAAGAGTTTCATCAGCTCACTAGAGAAAGTTAGTGCAGTTTACACTTTACAAGATGGCAATATTATAATGTGTGTGTTTTTATGAAACACTGTTATGAAAAAGTGTCTTAATAAAAATGGCTATTTCAATTCATTTTTTTCAGTTCTCACATACTTTCTCTCATTTAGATTTCCCCAAATAAGTTCAATATTTCCCTCCTCACCCAAAAAGAAAAACAGACCTATCCATTAAAGAGCACATGGGACTGCACCAGCTGAAGAGAACTGCTCCCTTAAGTGCTCTCCTGCCTATTTGAAGGTGTGGGGAGGAGTGAAGGGGGAAAGCACTGTTGCTGCAGGCACTAGAATTGTCTATCTTGTGTGACCTCAACAAAGCCCCATCGATAGGAATAGAAGAAAGAAAAATATCTGCTAAAAACGGGGTCACTACCCCAAGACAAATTTTCTTGCTGACAATATGCAAACATTTTATTGATGTGTTTTTACATAAGTTAAATGTAACCCTTCTAGATGAGAGCCATTTTCAAATTTAGGGGTTTAAGACGAACCATGATAAAAAAAATGCAGAATATCAATAAACATTCTTGAGTTGGCAGTTCTGCTTGACTGCAGTAATGATTTTACACTGTGCTGTCACCACCTCAAGGGGCTCTTACCCTCTTACTCTCATGTTTCCAACTGCACCCTGCACTAGGCTGCCCTGCCTCCCAATCTTACCCCCACTGGCCCTAAAGAAAAACTACCATCTGCCTACCTGTAAGGAAAGCATCATTACAGGCACACAGGACATAGCTACAACAGCACATGGCTGATGTTGGGGAGGGAGATAAGGAAAGTACTGTGAGCCACGAAGCATGGACAAAAGCTCCCTTTAGAGAGCTGCATTCCCACTCAGACACCAAGTGGTGCTACTCTGCTCTGCCTATCCTTCAGTGCTGCCTCCAGCTTGTTATCAGTAACGATGCTTCAAGCTCCAGTTACTTAGCTTTTTACAGATGGCTCCATTTTTTCTGGATGCTACTGACAGGTATTTTAGTCTTATATTTTTACAAAGTATCCATAATTTATGTACATAATTTATGTACAGTTTACGACCCCATCTGAAAAGGCAAAGCAGTGAGGAGCATAAGGGACAAAAATAGAAATAGACAGGGAGTGACAGGAGTAGAGGAGGACAAGGTTAGGCCCAGTGGCATCAACAGAAGTCAAGGGGGTACCCTTGCACTGCAGTAAATAAGGTTAGTCTATACAATGATGGATGAATATAAAAATTAATATAAGAACTGTGATAATTTATCCATGCTGTTCAAGGCCCTGTACAAAAATTAAAAAAAAGAAACGACATAATTAAAGGCTATTATAATGCATATGCACAAGGGGAGCTCAGATAAAGTAAATAGTCAGTCTGTATTCTGGGCTGACTTCTGAATTCTTGACTTAGTTATTTTTACACATTATCTTATATATAATATTGAACACAATTTCCACAACATATTTAAAAATAATGTGAGTCTATTTTATTAAAATGTCTGTGTTTAAAACACTAGGATTCAAAAGATGCTAGAAAATATAAATAATAATTAGGACTTATTGAAGACTCATCATCTAGTTTTAGATAGAGGTTATGTGATTGCTGGAAAAAAGAACAATTTGTCATTACCTATTATATGTAATTAAAAAACAAAAACCTGCATTCCACAAAAGAGACAGGTAGCCTCATAACTATAGTGACTACTACACAGCATTCCTGAAGTTTTCAGTACAGTTTGGATCAAACCTATAATGCACACTTTCACAAGGCAACTGATTTTTGCTTCTCATTAATCCATTTCTATTTTTAGGAGAAGATATATAATTAAATATGGAAAACACTTGACTCATCTACACATGCCCCTATGGCGCCATTGTTACTGTGCCATCATTTGGTACTTCATTTTGGAAGTACTAAATAATGGCGCAGTAATGGTCCATACTGTGCTGTGCCAATGGTGCACAGTTATTTTTAGTTGCTACATGGCTGTAGAAATGCACAATAGTGAAAGAGTGCATTGCTACAGCAATGTAGCTGCAGGATCACAGTTTGTGTCCGCCTACGCTATGTCACCATAGTACTTTGCTACTGTGAACAATTTAAGTCACTTCATTTTCCCAGTGAAAAAAAAAGTTTTCTTCCCCGCCCAGTGAAGGCCAAACTTATTTACCCGGTGTATAAAAGTCCACAGAGAACAGTACTGTATCACATTGTTTCTGATTCTTGCTCTACAGTAATGTACAATAACCCAGTCTGAAAGAGGGTAGAGTCTGACTGAATAGGACAGCTAGAGCCTCCAAGCAGATCAGAGATTTGAACCTGTGTCCTTTGCATAGCAGGTTAGTATTTTAAGCAGCAGGCAATGACATGTGAAAGAACTTCTCTGTGCCCCTTCCTCCAGTGAGAAACATTTCAACACAAACCAGTGAGAAACATTTCAACACAAACTTCATCAAAAGTTAAATGTCTCCATAAAATGTTTGAGTTTGATGAAATGTTATTAATTAAACATGTTCCAATCACCTCTACAAGAAGCTACCTTTAATAGGCAGCCTACTGTTTTAATACACTGCCCAAATCTATCTCCAAATGAGTTGAGTACTGTACTGCTCTAGCTTCATTAGCAGACAATGTATGTTGGCAGCCAATTTTTGTAGCTCCCACAAGTGGTTCCATAAGTCCAAATTCACTGATAATTACTTTAATAAAATCTTTTTAAACATAAAAGGTCTGATTTCAGAATGCCCTGCATTTTTCTACATTCAGCCTTGTGCCAGCAAATTTCTACGCAGGCTCATTTATGCACTTACGGGTCTGCTTTCATGGCTAAAGCTAAATATGCACATAGGTGGTGGAAGGCCGGGGCTAATGAGACTTATATCCCCCAAACACAGGGCAGCAGTGGCAGAGCAGAGGGCTGCAGGGCAGCCTGGCTGCCAGCTCTGGGTCTCTGCAGCAGAGGGTTGGAGGGGGGGTATGCACAGACACAGATACGCAGCTGCAGCAGCCTATATGCTGCTGCACATAGAGCACTGCTCACCAAAGCAGGTAAGTCTGTTGTGGGAAGTGGGGGGCAGATCAAGGCCTGCAGTGAGGGAGGGAGTGGCCAGAAGCAGGGGTAGGGGCAGAAGCTGGGGTGAATGGGGCCCTGGGGTTTTTGCTGGGGCTGGGATGGGTTGTGGGATGCTTAGAGCCCAGGCTGCCTGTCCAGGGATGTGGTGGGGGATCCCACCGCTTCCTGCACCACAGTGGTGGCCCCAGGGGGCACGTGTCCCCTTGATCTGTGCATGGAAGGAGCCAGGCTGCTGTTATGGGCTGGGCTCTGCACCCAACTGCTGCTACCTCAGGAGCAATGCAAAGCCATGTGCCTGCTGCATGCTGACTGTGTAGCATCCCCTGTCTGCCCAGTGGCAGCAGGCACATTTTCTCGTGCTGCTCTTGAGGCAGTGGCAATAGTGCATGGAGCTCAGTCCACAGTGGCAGCCTGCCTCCACCCTGTACACAGATCCAGGGGTACCCTCTGCCAGGGTGTGCGTAGTGGTGGGAGCCCACCTATGCCCCTGGATGAGCTGCCTAGGCTCTGTGTGTCCCACCACCCACATCTGGGCCCCACTCACCCCTGCCTGAGCCCCACTCCCTCCCTCACCATGACTTTGCCCCACAACAGACTTACCTTTCTGTGTGCACACACATGCACCAGCGCACATGCTGAGGCTCCCCAAAATAATATTTCCTCCCTCTGCCTATGAACATGCATAAATGTTTTGTGGGATCAAAACCTAACATCTATGTATGAACTTGATGGGCTTCATGTATATTCATTAAACTTCTACAAGCAAATGAAAAGTTATTTTTATATAATTTTTTAGTAAATGACTATACAATTTCATTTGCATAGATGCAGGTGATAGATTTGAAAAGGGACTGTGATTTCACTCAATATTAATAATAATTAATAAAATTGGATTCCCTCAACTTTACAAAGCCCTGATCTCAAAATTCATCATTTCATTCAAGTTTCTACTGGGAGCAGGTCACAAAATATAGGTCATGGCAAGCAGTGTTTCTGGGATGAACATGTGCCTTTGTCGAAAGTCTACATTTTCCCCCAACATGTAAGTTCTTGCTTCCTGTATACTTGCCATCTGTTAACACAGTAATCCAGCAGTTAGAAGTGCTGAACTGAACTCTGAACTGAGCTTGTTTCAGAGCTAAGTTAACAGCACTTCTCATAAGTCAGTAACCCAGGAATTAACTGTCCCCCACACATACTGATCACCTCTGTGCCATTGTGACTCCCTGCTGGATAGAGCATGAGAAGTCAAACAGCAGGTTTCAAGTGTCTATGGTTGATTAATTTAATGCCCTTGTAATCCTACCTTCTGTCATTTATTTATTTAAAAATGTAAACATAAAGGGCTGGAGATATTATATTCAGATGTGGAAGTTATTTATATTTAAAGAAAAGATCTTAACATGTCTTGGTGATAGTTGGAAATACTGATATGAAACCTAAAGGTATATGAAACTAACTTTATTATTGACTTCTTGAACACATCCATTAGGCAAGCAGGGAGAGACTGAAATCACTCTGAATGCAGAGAGCAAATGTTCAACCTGATCCAGGGTTCAAAAGCTGGTAAAAGAATAGAAGACTCATGCAGCTATCACTGCCTTCCTTCCTTGCTATTGCACATCTGTATGCATCTTTCCTCTTCTTCTCAGAAGATGTTTCCCTGATCTTTTTACCTCCCCCACCAGAAGTCCCTACCTCTCATAACATTGCTTACCATGTGATGGCTCCAAGAGAAGGAAAGACAGCACTGTAAGCCCTTAAGCGTGGCTTCCAGCAATAATGTCTTCTCAGGGAAGACTTGGCCTCTTCCAAGAAAGGTTTTGCTCCCTGAAGTGTCTCTTATGATGGAAAAGCAGACTTATTTCATTCAAGAAAAGTCTTCAGGGCAGATTGGCAAAATGGAAGAGGCCTTCCCATCCTAGACCCTCCATGAGCAGATATAGGTTGGAAACCTTACTCGTCCGTTTGCTGAATGTCAGCCCTTCAGCCCTAGGACTGTGGCCATCCAGAATTCAATGGGAAAACCTTATTTGCCTCAAACCAAGTGTCATCTAATAGTCCAGAGTAGGAAAGGGAGATAATTCAATTGACTGCTCCAGAAGAAATTATAATGAGAAGCAAGGGACAGCGACGGTCCCAGATCCTGCACACAGTTTAAGCTAGTGATTTGAATAAGGAGAAATGAGCCATGCTAGGGAAGAATTTGAGACTGTTACAAGGATGTTGGATCAGGCATTGCTCCTTTTAAGATGTGGGGATAGGATTTTTGTGTTGGTGCAAGCTTTATTTCACCTCCCTGAGACAATGGGTAGGAATCCACTCCTTACAGGTTACCTGGAAAGGAACTTACCAAGAAACAGGAAATAATCATGCTGCAGGCATAAGGTTGATCTGCACAACAGTTAGTATGAATTCACCCTTCCCTAACAAAGTTACATTCTACATACTGCTTATCAAAAAACAGATTTTTAAAACCATTTTTTTCCATTATGGAAAAAAAAACAGGTCCAGAACAAGTTGTTCTGCTTGAAAGCCTTCTGTGAGTCTGATAAAGCTTTGTACTCATGTGCAAGTGTAAATTGCTAAATCCTGCTATCGCCCACCTTTTCCTGTTGTTCACAGACCTCTACCCTGCCCCCCCACCCTTTGTGATGTATTCTCTCCCAGCTAAATAGGGCTAAATAACCTGTTCCATGCCAAGTAACCCCTTTGGCGAGCAATATTGCTGGCCTGTAATTTGTTCAAAAGTGGTGGATTGCTGAGGGCCTTTCAAGCAAGCTGCATGAAAGCCTCCACAAATGAGCCTATGCCATTAGTAACTGGAGCCCTAAGAGAGCCATTGTAGTGACTGAATGTATATTATGGATCATTCTCTGTAATTTAATTCAGGAACTGGGAATCTTAGATGGAATATGAAGAACTGATGAACTGTTCTACCACCTCCATTTCACTTGTGCTCTCTCTGCCTCTGTCTCTCTTTCTCTCTCTTTCTCTCTCTCTCTCTCACGCACACTAAAGGAAATCAATAGGAGAGATGTCCTTGCAGCCCTGAATACATATACACATTGGCATTTATGAGAACTTTTGCTCCCTGTAGGGGATGGAAAATGTGGATAGAGGAAATTAGAACAGCCTGACACTGATGCAATAGCCCACCCTGCAGCACAGGTTATGATTGACGTGCCTCTTGTAAACAGAGAACTTAAGAAGGGGGAGGCATTTAAAATTACACATATAGTGATTGAAATGACATTTAAAATGCCCATTTAAACAAGAATGCATTTTTGAATTATTCACTTCAGGAATGTGCTTTGCATCTCTACGTCATTTACAGAAAATTCATTGTTTTTCATAAGAAGTCTTGTTGTAGAGGATTGGGGGAGAAGGGTGGTACTGAAGGGAAGACTGATTAAAATATAACTGATTTATCTAGAGAAGAAGTGACTGTATATGATATACTACACTTTACAGCAAATGCATGTTAATATTAGGCCAAATGTTTGCAGAACACTTTTACATGTAAATATGACTAGCACGTCTGGGCTAACTGCACAACTATAAGAAAGAAGAGCAAGTGGTATTCCGAGTACCTTTACAATTAATTTTTCAGACTTAATATTTTAGGTGTAGCCTTGCTAAACTATGAAATTATTGCAGAAGTAAACAAAATGTGTAAAAACAAATTAGATTAATTAGAGGAAAGATCTCAGACATTCAGTGGGAGAAAGTTAATCTCTCCTAGACTGACAACAATTTTTGTTCACAGTAATTACAGTCAAAGCTAATAAAAACAATTTTGATTTGCACTGAAGATCAGCTAGCTAATTTGCAAGAACAGAAGAATTTCACATTCACATTTACATAGCACACAATGAATCAATATCAAATTTGCAGGGCATACGCTACAGTTTTCATAACAGTTAAGCATCAAAGGGCACCTGTTGTGAGTTGTGTGCAAGGATTTACAAGAGCTTTCTACTGGAACGTGGTACCTTTCTGTTTTTCTCTTTGGAAATGTGCATTATCACTGAGATCTTGACAGCAGTTGCACCAAAAAGCAATTCCCACTGTAACTTATGCTTTGACAACTTTTTGCCAATGGTGACCACAGCTTTCCATTTAGTTGCCATTAGGCTGCTAGTCCCCTTCTGCCACCCCATTTGTACCTGCCCCTCCCCATAATGTAGCATCTGTCAACAAATCTGTTGTCAAGCAGTGTAGTGAGCGACAATATGGAATGACTAATTTGGGGGCAACGGCAAGCAGAGGCTGCAGTGGAGGAGCAAGAAAGCAGCCTTCTTTCTGCACAGAGCAGGGTGGCTGGGGCAGCAACAAGGGATCAACCTGCCATTAGTAAAACATGGAATGAGGAACATGGGTCATGTTAGATGGTTGGGTCAGCAAGGGATTGGCATACCATGAGCAAAGATGACAGAATCAGACTTTCATGGGCAGAACCCAATCTTTTTGTGGGCTGGATCCATCCCACAGACAACCAGTTGCCAACTTCTAACAAGACTTGGTGTATTGAGATACCTTTTTTTCCCTAAGGATTTTGTTTTATTATTATTTTTTTAAAATGTGTTTTCAAACTATTGAAGCTAACAGTAACTGCTAGAAAAAAGAGCTGTCTACAGCAAAATTCTCTCCCACAGTGAGCACAGTCTGGAAGAACGTAAGAAGATACTATGTCAGCAGGGAACTGGGATTCTCCAACATGATCATTTAAGAACAGAGAGACAATGAGTTAGGTGGTGAGAATCCCCAAGAATTTCACAATTTCTCTGTATTCATGTCTACCAGTATTAGACTGACATATCATTTAGTTTTTTTCTCCCATAGTACATGTGGTGAGATTTTTATGGTAAAATTTCACTGGGGGAGGAAGGAGGAGGGGAGAAAATCGTTAAATTTAAAAAAAAAAATTAAAAAAAAATTTCTCAGAGCCCTCAAACATGACCTGTGCAACTTGAGGCGGTGGAACCCAATATTCTGCCCTCCTCTCTCTACTCCTTCAACAATCAGCTCAGTGGAAGAAACCTGTAATTCACCTCTGCTATCTTCCTTTTGCTTCTCTTTTCTTATTGATGTAGCTGGCATATTCAGCTGCACAGCTGCCTCAGCACTTCTGTTCTGCTCTCCTCCTTGTAGACTGACACTCAAACAGCATATTAAAGCTGAAGAGCGGCACTAAGATACAATGGGCCTGACAACTTCAGGAAGAAAAGCCAAAGAGCATGATTGGAGAGGTTTCTGCCATCTACTTTAGGCTAGTATTTTGGAGGCAAAGGAAAAGGGACAGACAGAAACTGTCAGCTGATACATAAAGAGGCTTGGGATTAGTAACTCATTTGCTTGCAGTTTTCATTTTGAATTCTTTGCATGTCAGGTTTTGAAAAGTATATTACAAACCACTCCTGTACTTCACTCTTGTTATCCTCTTTGCAGTGAATCAAAGTATCAGATCTTTATACCAAGAACAAAGACATCTAGTAAAACAACATATGTAAGAGATGCAGAGAATGACTTCCAGCAGAGACAGGGTTAGGGAGGCTCTTATTTGTTGGCTGAAAGGAAACTTGATTCTGGCTTATGTAGTAATACTCAAGTTTGCACAGGGGAAATGGGTTGAATTGCTGGATGGGGAAATTTGGCATCTGTCTCAGGAAAGTGATCCTATTACATCCAGAATGGCACATCCTATTCTGCCCTGAAGAATCACAGCAGTCTCTGATTCTTTCAGTGTGCAACCTTATGCATCCTCAGAGGTAGATGCTGGGAATCATAGAATAATAGAAAGTTCAGTTGGAAGGGACCTCAGGAGGTCATTTAGCCTGACTCCCTGCTCAACCCAGGACCATCCCAAACTAGCTTTGTCTAGCCAAGTTTTGAAAACCTCCGGGAATGGAGCTTCCACCATCTCCCTGGATAACCTGTTCCAGTGTTTTACTACCCTCCTAGTAAGAAAATTCTTCCTAATATCTATCCTGAACTTCCCTTGATGCAACTTCAGACTGTTGCTCCTTGTTTTATCATCTGCCACCACTGAGAAGAGTCTAGCTCCATCCTAGAAACACTTTCTGAAACAAACACCTTGTTTCTGACAATGCAACAACCCGGCTTCAACCTTCCATGGAGCATGTGGATAACCCTTAACGGGTTACACACTGAACATGGTTGGTGTGGCCACCTGATGTACAAGAGGTGTCTTACTGTGACTGTGGAAACCTTGACTAACCCATGGAGCACATAATAACATCTGGCCCCAGGTACAAGTTTGAGAATGACATCCTGGAATAACACTCTCTTTCCAGCAGGGCATTGGTCTGGCTGGGGAGTTTGGGATTAAAACTGTGACAATAGCTCTTGCTTCTAAAGCCATATGAAAGAAAGCTCCATTTTCGTTTGAACTCCACTTCAGGTAGTTGAAGGTTGCTATCAAGTCCCCTCTCAGTATCCTTTTCTCTAGACTAAATAAGTCCAGTTCCCTCACTCTTTTCACATAAGTCATGTCCCCCATCCATTTTTTTTGCCAATCCAACGCCACCATCTTAGGATCCAACTTGATCCAGACCAGTTGGAAAGTAAACAACCTGTTAGGGTCCAGTTACCAAGATCTAATTAACAGCAGCAGTGATTTTAATTTAATTGAAAAGGAATGTCTCATCTTTTGCCCATTAACTGGTACAGTCATTTGCCCAGGAATTAGGACCCAGGCCTTGCACTTCCCAGGTAAGTGCCTTAATTCCTTGGTTATTACAGAAAACAGACACATACTCCTTCACTCTCAGGCCACAGCTTTGAATCTGGTGTCTTGGCTTGGCATCACAGCACTCATCCCAGCCTACCAGCCATACCCATTAAAGCTGGTGAGAAGCCTCTAATAGAGCCCAATCCTCCATGCACTCCCTGGAGTGGCAAGCTGGGGTTAGCTGACCCTCTACTTTCTTCATATGAACCCATGGCCCAGAGCAGGAAGTGTCTGGGCAACAAGCTGTGTCTGATCTCATGCTGCTTTGTTGTTCCCTCTGGCTTGTTCTCTGACTTTGCTTTTTGCTTGATCCACTGGCTTCCTGACCCATTTTTTCCCTAGATGCATCCCCACCCCTGTCCATCCCTTGGATTTACCTCCTGGCTCCTGGCCTGGATTGTCCCTGGATTGTGCTTGTTCCTCCTGACCTTGGTTGGTACTTAGACCCACTGATGGTCCCAGACCTGCCCACCACTCCTCCACCCCCAAACTGATGTGACATTTAGCTGCTTCTGAAATCAATGCTGAGTTCTCTCAGTGCAACACCTCCTTTGACTGAGCTAAATCCCAATGAAATGTCTTCCCTTCTCAGCAAATTAGATCAAACTGATCCCAAAATGACAGAAGCATGCAACACTATTGATAATTCTTCCCAATTAGAAAATGGGAGAGAGAGCTGAGTCTCCCAAGGTGAACTAGTATTGCTCTTTGAGTGTGTATGAGGCTGTATGCTGCTAGTTGCCATAATGGGAAAGCTGTGTATATGTATTTGGTGGTAAATGGTGGGTCTGTAGGGATATACTAGTCTGTTGACATAATGAAAGACATAGGCACATTACTAGTCCCCTGGGGGAAATACACAACTTTAGAGTAAATTAAAACTTCCAGCTAAATCCTATTTCAGTTTTACACACTGAAGTCACTTTTTTCATAGCTGTGCTACTGCAATATTTGATACTTAAACACATTTTCAGTTCCATGTAGTTATGCTCACCCTTTTGAGCGTGTTCAGTGGGCTGGACTCTGACATTGTAGGTATGTGGGTGAGGATGTGGGGGAAATAGAATCACCCAGGCATGCACTCATCCTCAAACTTTAGTCATAGAAAAAAAAAACATGGCTAGTGAAGTCAAAGCATTCATATGGTAGCTGGAAATGTGGTAAGGAAAGGGGAGGAGGGGTCCTAGAGCCTAGGTCTCTTGATCCATGAAAACATGCCTTAGTCATTAGGCTACTGGAATAAACACAGAAGGCCAGCCTCCTTCACTTTACTTCTAGCATGTAAAGTGGACAGGGTAAGTCTGCTCCATCACAGGTACAAACAGACTTCAAACTGTATAAGTGCTGAAAATCACTGGCTACACAAGTACCACTTAGGCATCTGTTGGTGAAACAGGATTCTCCCTAAGTCCATAGATGTCCAATAGATGTAATAGGATCTGGGCCACAGTAAAAAATCAATCAGGTATGAAAGCAGTTCAAATTATACAATTTTTTTTTTATATTTCCTTTCCTACTTACCTTTCAAGAAATGGTTTTTCTCTTTGCTTGTTGCCCACTAGCTTGAGTAATTAATTCAACTAAAACTCTTCAGGTTATATTATTGTAAACTATTGAAGAGCTAACACCTCAACAGTAAAATAAAAAACTTAGTTTGGGCTTTTTGCTTGCCCTTCAAGTATCTGGGCAAATCCTGTGTAATCTCATGACTTTGTCCATTCCATGTCAATTCCTATCTAGATGGTATTCATATATTTAGGCAGGTCCCTAGGACTTGCACTATACTCTTTTTAGTCACTGATTTTCTGCTTTTCTGCTTTCCTCCTTGGCGGCTGGTTTCTGAATGTGTTTTTAAGGCTCTGTGTTCTTCCCTTGGATTGTCAGCTGTATTATTTTTTCTGCATTCTTGCCCTTGTGCACTTGGTTGTCTTTCCTGACTTAGAACCTTGGCAGGGGTTTTTTAATTACTATTTCCAATAGAAGAGATAAGTACTCTTATTCCTGGTAGTAGCCTATGATTCTTTGCCTGATTAGCTTTTCCTGTTCCTTTAATAGTTAATACTCTTTCTTCATGGGTGTTATAGGAAATTAAACCTTGAAAGCATCCCTAGTTGAAATCTTCAGTTAATGACCAGAGCCAAAGTCTAATGCAAAGCCCATTAAAATTAAGGGGAAGGGATTGTTTCTATCAACTACACTGGGTTTGGGATCAGGTGCTTATGCAGCAGTCTGAAACTGTATTTGGGACAGTCTTAAAGTACATGATCCTACAGAGGTTCTGGGCTAGACCTTCAGAACCACTTCAGTTTAGGTGACACAGGATACACTTAGTCAAGATGCTACGGTGCAGTAGCAATGAGCTACTGTGCCATAGCTCCTTGCTACAGCACAGTAGCATTGCCAGACACTAACCATGTAGTGCTGATATCATTGTGTTTCCTCTAAAATACACCCTGTTACAGTATGCAGTAAGACATGATCCAAAACCAACTGAAGTCAAATAGGATTCTACAATACCCCTGGGTCAGACCGTTAATTTCTAAAGTGAAAATCAGGAAGAGGTTAATTTGATCATGGCTGTAACTGCTGAATCCTAGAGGCTGCATTGGCTCATCTTTCTTGCATTAACACTCTCCAATTCAGGTATCAGGTGCTGATAAATAAGGTCCTTTTAGTGGATATGTAAGTGTTTATTTATTATCTTTTCCCTCGTGCATATGTGTGCAATAATGCAATAGAAAAAGGTGCCTTTTTAAAGCAGTAATAGAAAAATATTGCAATACTGGCAAAGTGAAATGGAGACTACAATACATTTCATACATATATACATATAAGAAATGGCTATTGAACAAATGCCAAGAATACCTGCAATGCAAAAAATATTGAAAAAGTTATCATATTAAGGAGCACACCATTGGCATGCATTTTTTTAAATCAAATTCTGATTGGAGTCTTTTTTTTAGCTACTGTCACTGATTGATTTCACATAAAGTAACAGCCTAAAAATACCACTTTTCTTTTTATTTCCTATCCACTTGTTCCTTGCTGCTTGCATTTATACACTGTAGCTCTGCCAAATCTTTTCAGATGTTTCAAACTCTCAAAAGAGGCTCTTAATTTTAAGCTAATCTTGCCTACGTGTCTCCCAGGTGCTGTAGCCTCATTTATCTTCCTTCTCACTGGAGCAATGTAACCAAGAACTGTCACACCCACCAATAAATCCAGCCATAATTGTGTTAAAACCTGGAACTCAACTTTCACTTGACAAAAACTTCTTTTCTTTTCCCTTCTTTCCTCCAACTTCTTTCCCCCTGGAATAACTGCTGTCAAGAAGCATCCAGAAAATGTGGTGAAGATGAGCAACATGTCATTTCTCCCTCAAAAACCTTAGACCTCTCAAAAGGTTTGAGATGAAGTTTTAAACCTACTTGTGCCTGTGATTAGAAATTAGAGATTAATAAGGATTGACATCAAAGTTTCATAAAGAATTTGTAATTATAGCTGTACAAATGAACAGGGTAAAAATACAAAAGGACCAATTGATGATGATGCCAGTCAGACACTGCCCCCCCTACCTCTCCCCCTTTTTTTAAATTACATGAAATGTTTCCAATTTCATTTTCTGGAGCTAATCAAAAAAGTGTTCTGCTGGAAATAAATCGAAAACGGCAAATATGCAGTCTTTCTAATCCACTATTTGCATTATGACACCCACACTCTCCATTCTGATCATGTTTTTATCGTTTTGGTCAGAAGGAGCTGTTATTAAATGTGAAAAGGGTGAAATGCATGAATAATACCTATTAATCATTCACTTCCTTAAATGAATAGAGGTAGGAGAGACCTTAGTCTGCCCCTGACACTATACAGCTTAACAGCTTACAATAGACATATATACAATACACATACACAAAGATTCATTTTTATTAGCTTGAAGATATTTGTCTTAGCTTACTGTCTTGCATGGGACTTTCCTTTTGGTCTCAATTTTTTCTTCCCCAAATATTTATTTCACAAGAACCAGTGCAAATGATCCTGTCCCCAACCATCCTTTAACAGATCATGGCACAGATGACTTGCAATGATAAACAGCACTTAAACAACCATTCTTTACTTTTATATAAAAGTGGATTTTAAAAGCTGGTACACATTGGCATGCCCATTTCACACAGATGGAATAACTGAGGCTTAAATCTATAAATGTGATTTGACCAATTTATAGAGTAAACTGGTGATAAAGCAGGTGAATGTGATGCATCTCTTAACTGCCTTGAAAACTTCAGCTCCTACTCCTACTCTGCTACCCTTTCAAGTGAATTATTTTGCTTCCTGATATATTTGCTTCACTTGTAAAAAAAGTTTTGATTTTATAATTTGATTGAACAAAGACATGACTTTTGGGGGAAAAAAATTATTAATGATATTTTATACCTGCCGGATCCAAAAGGCTCAGAATGGAAGTTATGAAGGAAACTTTCTGATCAGACTTTGTAGGCATGTCTAGATGAGTGTGGATGTGCAGCAGGTAGCACTGAGGGCCCATCTGTGGTGCCACACACTACTTATGCCACATATGCAGGTGTTCCCCGCACTAATAATTTGCAGTGCAGGAGGGTTGACCCCAAAGCCACGCCGACTGTCAGGCAGCCTTCCTGCTGCAGGTCCACCATAGCTCTGGCTCCCAGGATCCCAGGTAAGGCTGCTGGGTCCAGCCTCCCCTACGCTACATGGGGCAACAGGCCACATGCCAGAATCCACAGGGCATGGGTATTCTCCAGGGATAAGTAGCAGAAGCCAACATTGGGCTACTGCTCTTTGTCCCCAGAGAAATACATGTTCTCCCCTGTGGGGACACACCCTGTTTGGACATTTGCATGCATTTATCATAGATTCATAGAATGTAAGGCCAGAAGGGACCCTGGAAGATCATCAGATACAGAGTCATTTCTATGCCCTGGGTGGCCACAGTGGCTGCCATTCTGGGGTACCTGGGGCTAAGTGGGTACTTGGGGCTCAAATCTTGGTTGCACACCCTAGATACACTTCTGGTGTAATACTGTGCTAACTTCTCTCCCACTGGAGCAAGCTTCCAGCCTAGAAATTAGGCCCTACTCCTTATTATGCTGCAGCTGTAACAGAAATAAAAACTGTTCATAAGTGACAAAAATGCCATTTATGTGGCTAGCAAAATGCCATGTTGATTCACAAAGTGAAACAGAGGCTCTCACTCTTCCAACTTGTAGTAGTATTAGTTTAAACTATTTTAAAATAATGGACAGGTGCCTCAGAAGCATGAAATTGGTTTAAAAACAGGAGCTCTTCAGAATAATCAACCCCAAGTACTGTTTATGTATTTCTCTTTGAATACTAGAACGTGTAAAGTTCTTTCTTACAAACAAACATTTTTTTTTTAGTGAAAGCTGAGATTCTTAGGGAATAAAAAAGATGCAAGCATCCATGATTTAGAAAAAATGCCAGATCCTACCAGACTTGTGAAAAAAATGGAAGATTGGCAACAATGGTAATGAAACATTTAAATAATAATGGAATTATTGTTAAATACTACTTCTCCGTGCCTTCAGGAAAACAATACAATGGATATATTGCTGATATAGAAAGCCTCCAGACTCATTCGGTCTTATAAATTTAACCATTGTCATCAGTCAGTGTCAATTCGGGTCCTATATTTTTTTTAAATATATTTTTCATACATAGTTATCCCCTTGTTGAAGAGACCTAACATTGCTTCTGACAGTATTTACCTTTAACTTTATATATTTAACTCAAATACTATTTCTTAGCAATGAAAAAAAGTTTCTATGTTTTAGATGTATTGCATCAAATACATACTTGTAAAAGCAATCCCACCTCTTTTAATACTTTCAAAATGCTGCTATTTTCAAATTTCATTTTAAGTTCATGTCTCATTTCTATGCCTGCTTGTAAAGAGAATTATAATTGTAAAACCTAACTTTTTTATTATTGTTATGTTTAAGTAATGACAAAAAGTTACTACTGGTCACCCAACCATTTATATTGCTTACTGTAGGCCACCAAAATTAATAATTTAATGTCTCATGGTTAATAAAATATTGTTGATTTAAAGAGGTAAATTACTGCCAACAGGGAAGTAATTTATCTTCCAAACATACTTCATAGAATAATTTTAAGTATTAGGCAAAAAAAAAAAGTCATTCAGCCTATCAAGACTTCCACTTTTAATTTATTTCCACCCCCCAGGACAGTACTGAATTATACTTTCAACAACCCCTACCTGCCTTTGCCAAAACAGCAAAACAGTATTATTTCAATAGTGCCAAAGGATGCTAGCTTTTTTTCTGATTTTTTAAAATCAGTTTCATTTTACAGCTATAGTAACAATCTTCTTAAAGGCAATAGGTAATCATGTTGTTTCTTAAGGAAAGCTATCCAAACGATCTGATAGTTTTCTCTTCCTATCCACAGTTGCTACATCGTATTTTAATTCTTTCCTCTTAATGCAAAGAGAGGATTCTCTTTTCTTCATCACTGAATCTTTCAGCTTCTCCATCTCATTAGACATTGCCCCCCATCTACAGCCTTTGAGCACACTTGTCTGAGCTCCAGGCTTAGAATCATGCTGATTGCTATTCTTTGCAATTTACTCCCCCCAATGTCTTTCTCTTTTCACAGATTTTCTCTTTGGTGTTTGACGATGTTAAGCTCTCAGATGTTCTTTTAGATTCTCTTGACTTTTGGCCATAACTTCCCTTGGTTAAAGGCATCCCCAGAACATGTTATTCAACTATATATTATCATTAAAATACAGTCAGAAGTATGTCAAATGATTAGTTTAAGTTGTTATGGTACAAACAGGAGGAGCAGCACAGAAGAATCTTCCTCTTTAGAGGAGAAAGGAATATAACCTACTCTCTTAAAAAGACTCTCCCTTTGTATCAAAGACATAAAGATACTGATCTGCCTACAACCCCCTTACAGATCAAACCTGCTTTCACGCAACACTCAATAGTCCAAAGTGGAAAAACGAGCCATGTCCATTCCAGTCACCAGACAGACACAACCTTTGCTAGTGCCTGGAAGGACAACAGATTAACTAATCACCAACTTCTTCCTTGGAGTTCTTCCAAAGCTGAGAATAGGTAAACATGCTAGACATCCATTTCATCAGTTCATATCTGGAGTTTGATAGCAAATTACCTTAAACATAATAGTCAAAATTTAGACTAGCATCCAGCTGGTCTTCAGTAGGTCTGAATTTTATCTGAAGAAAAGAACTGATTTTCATTTTTTGTAGCTCTGTTGCATTTGGAAGTAGGGCAGCCCTTTCTCAGGCACTTTGCAAGCCCAGATACAGAAGACACAGGTTCCCTCCAAACTGAGCAGTTATCTTCTTCAGGTAAACCATTTGGGGCTCTCCTTTGGGACTCTCTCTCTCATGTTTCCACGGGGATGTGCTGAGGCAGTGAAACTATGGCATTATCATTGCATTCTTCATGGAGCCTCTGAGGGAAAATAAGTAAACTGCAATTCGTTTTAGTACCGTAGGTCTCAAGAAGCCATTGTGCCTATCAAGGCAAAATGCCTCTTGATACTGCTGCTAAGGTACTGTTTCTATGCAATCCAGCTATAGCACCCACAAAAATATGGTGTATATCTAATGTTACACAGTGGTCCATAAAAACAGGGAAAGAAATAATATAATGACACAGCCCCAGTACATTTGCAGGTAAATGTGCTATGGGATCTAATGTATGATCCACACAATCATTCCTCCTGCCATGCCACATACACATAGAAGAAGGTGTGACTCTGGGATCATAAATAAGATCCCATCATGCCTTATTGCTCGTGCAGTAGTAGCCTGATCCCACAGCTGAGAGATCACAGCAGCTGGTCTCCTAGCCTCAGGGTTGCATAGGGCACTCCCAGTCTTGCCAATTGATGGGGCTCCCATTTGCGGGGACATTGGTCCTGTGGCTGGGAGCCAGCATCAGCTGGGAGCTTCCAGGTTTAGGGGTGCAAATGGGCCTCTCCAGCTGGGAGCTCAGATGGGCTGATGGGACTCCCAGTCACAGGGGCAAATGAAAGCTAGATAGAAAGTTATTGCTAGAGACCACTGAAATTCATGCCAGAAGTGTGCTACGCGGCAGCTCCTTTACTTTTGCAGTTTTCCCTACATGTCCCCCTGCCAATGATGGGCAGAGGGACCCCATTGCCCTCACCACTCGCTAATCATCCCTTATAGCCAGGAGGTGAAAACCACAGTTTTAAAAATGCCTTGGTTTTTGCTTGCCATCTGGTCAGCAACAAGCAGCAAGGCTGCTGGGGCCCTTTTGCCAATCAGCAGCAGGAGGCAAACAAATGCAGTATATTTAAAACTTCAGGGCACACAGGGGAAATTGCAAAATTAAAGAAGCTGCTGTGCAGCTTTCACTTTCCATGCAAATTCTAGTGGTTCAAAGTTATTGCACATTTTCTGTGAATAATTTTATAGTTGGTTAGATCTTTTTAAGTCACTATAGTTCATTTGCACATGTAGACAGTCAAAATCAATTGCACAATTAACCAAGTAATTGTATAACACATATAATGTGTGGAGGGAACCATGCAATCCAACCCAAGAACCCACAAAAATGTGGTGTATAGATAAGGCTTTACCCAAACTGTGGAGGCAAGCAGCCAATTTTTGGGGCAGACAACTTATAGCCATTTTCATGGGCTTACCACAGCACCCCCCCCACCCACGCCCATTCCTCTGATTGGCTGAAGGGCCCTGATGATCCCACCCCACTGATTAGTTAAAAAAGTAATTTAATTAATTACTGTCTGTCAGTAATTAGTTAATTACTAATTAACTAATTACTGACTGTCATACAGCCCCACCCCTTACCACTGACTGGCTGAGAGGGCTATCCATCATGTGGCCCTGCCCCTCACTGCTGATTGCTGGAGAGGAGCTGGGCTGCACAACAACAGCCCTCTCAACCAATCAGCAGCAAGGGGTAGGGACAGCAGCCATCTTGCCTATTTTCCTTCATACCTGGAGCCCCCCTTCCCCCTTCCCCTCAGTGGGCTGCGTGGCGAGCTGCAGCAGCCATGAGGACTGCTGGCTCCCACTGGGAAGCCAGCATTTTATTTTTAGTTAGTTTATTTTTTCTCCCATGGATTTCACAGGCATTATCTGATTTCATGATTTCTACAAAATCCATGAGACTGTGATTTGAGTGGGCCCCTATGTATAGGGTAATGCCACACAGTGGTCCACAAAAATAGGGAGAGAAATAATATCATTACACCTGCAAGGATCTGCAAGGCAGGGGAACACATTGTTTTAGTCTATAAAATGTAAAACTCAGATGATATTGACAAAATATCTAGCAGTGCATAAGGTAGGAAGCATCCAGTCTGTACAGTTTTAGCAGTCTATCTGTATTGTACATAGAAGGATTAGCGCTTTGCATCTTATGAATACATACAAAGTAACAATATCATTGTTTCAAAAAAAGGACAAAGGTCTTAAAGAAGAAAACATTCTGTCTGCTACTAGATATTAAGTAAATAATATCAATATTAAAAGCACATTCTAAAGCTTAGCTATGTATATAACAATAGCTATAAGAATCCAGAAGGAAATTTAAAAAGAACCATGCAGCAAGCTGTAGTTCATTCTTCCTTCCCTGGTTACACATAGATTTGCATTATTAATAGCTATCCTTAGTCCTCAGATAACAACAATTATTTTGTGTGGGCCCTTAGATGGGGTCCAAAATGGGCTAGTTACTGTGCGTGTGCACATACACACACACATACACAATAAAAAAGAAAGCCTTACCCCAAAGAGCTTAAACTCTCTTAGCATAATATACTCAATGTATCGAACACAACTACTAGCAGTTCATTGGAACAAGCTCTCCCTTGTTGGCCAGTGATCCTGAGAGCAAGAGACTGTTACCTAGCAACTACTGCAAGCTGTTCAACCCTTTTGTCAGTGTCAGTAGCTAGCAAGGTGGATGGTCAAATCCCCATTACAGTAACTATTTAGTTCGGGTCAAATCTATGTTGTGAATAGCAGCAGTGCAAGGTGCTGGGCAATGTGTATGCTACATAGTGGGGTTGCCTTGGGAATCATTAGGCAGTTGCCACACAAGAATTCTGGTACATCACAGAAGTCCCCAATAGTAGGCCATGGACACTAGCACAGAGAACTATTATGGGACATGTCAGAATAGGGACTATGGAATTTTAAGTGATGTTTATTGGCATTGCATGGCAATGACCACATCCAGCACCATTCTGAGACCGACTCTCCAGGTCATTTGTATTTCTCTTGCATAGAATGAGATTATTGGAGCAGCTGAATGCCAATCTCCATCTGATTCATCTGTATCAGGGTGCTCAATCCCTGGCCCACAGACCAGATCCAGCCCCCACCATCTTGGCATCCAGCCTGCAGAGTTCTATATAGGTTTGTGGGAACCCCACAGGCTGTGGTCCTTTTGCTAGATCCCATATGGAGGGCAGCCCAAGGCCTGATTTGGAGTCCTATCCCCACACGTGAGGCTGGGTGGAGGTGGCATAGGATTCCAGGGTCCCAAACATGGCACATGGGGACAGGTGGAAGCTTCACATAGTCTGGGGCCTTGATACTGACATACAAGGCTAGGAAGAGGAGTTATGTGGTCTAGGGCCCTAATACTAGTACGAGGGGTGCAAACAGAGGTGGCACAGGGCCCCCGGGCCTGTATCCTTGACTCAGCAGGAAACTCTTCAATGAACTACAATGCAAAAAGGAAGCTTACAAGAAGTGCAAACTTGGACAAATGACTAGGGAGGAGTATAAGAAACATGGCAGGGAAGAAATCAGGAAGGCCAAAGTGCAATTGGAGTTCCAGCTAGCAAGGGTATGAAGTATAACAAGAAGGGTTTCCACAATTTTGTTGGAGATAACAGGAAAATCAGGGAAAGTGTGGGTCCCTTACTGAATGAGGGAGGCAACCTAATTTCAAATTATGTGAAAAAGGCTGAAGTACTCAAAAAGCCCTTTTCACTTCAGTTTTCACAGGCAAGGTCAACTCTCAGACTACTGCACCTGGCAGCACAGTTTGGGGAGGAGGTGAGCAGCCAACAGTGGCAAAAGAATTGTTTAGGGACTATTTAGAAAAGGTGGATGTGTACAAGTCCATGCAGCCAGATGCAATGAAGGAATTGTCTGCTGTGATTGTAGAGCTGCTGGTCATGATTTTTGAAAACTCACAGCAATTGGGAGAAGTTCTAGACAATCGGAAAAGGGAAAATATAGTCCTCATGTTTAAAAAAGGAAAGAAGGAGGATCTGGGGAACTACAGACCAGTCAGCCTCACCTCAGTTCCTGGAAAAATCATGGAGCAGGTTCTCCAGGAATCCAGTTCTAAACACTTGGAGGAGAAGAAAATGATCAGGAACAGTCTGCATGGATTCACCAAGGGCAAGTCATGCCTAACCTATCCAGCTGCCTTCTGTGATGAGACAATTGGCTCTGTGAATGCAGAATTGAATTTAGCAAGGTTTTTGAAATGGTCTCTCATGACATTCTTGCAAGTAAGCTAAAGAAGTCCAAGTTGGATCAATTGCTGAATGGACTGTAAGGTGGATAGAAAACCGGTCTTGCTTTCATTAGGGTGTTGGATGATCTCCTGATATCTCTTCTAACCCTAATTTTCTATGATTCTATGATTCTATGAGATGAGTAGTTATAGTACTGGATTTTACTCTAGAGATTAGAGAGGGCATTTCTAGGAATTAGTTCCTGAAAAATGGTGCTTTTTCAAATGGTGCTTTTGTGAAATCCATTTCATTTTTATATATTGATATTGATTTAATATTATTCATTCATGGTCATTTCCTTTCATATTTTGTGTAGCGTAGATTTTTGTGCTTTTCTGCAGTTAACTGAAGGAACTTTAAACTGGCTGGGGAGGAGGTAATAGCAACATTAAAGTATGTGCTGTGGGTCCCAAAGCATGTGTTCAAGTCCAGGTCTAGATTCCTGTCAAAGGTCACATCCACAGAAACCCACATATAAATGACATGTTGTTATCTGGGTTGGGGAGTTAAAGGCAGCCAGGTGTGCCAGTGGCCATATCACACTCTTGTGTGCTACTGGCAGCAGCAACTGGTATACCTGAACCATGGTAGCGACTTGAGATAATGTGATATAAGACATTTTCAAGGTTAAACCACAAATAATACAATAGCGTTTCTGCAAGTTAAGTTTACTCAGTCTTATGACAAACATGTTCCAGTGCAACACAGCTTGCTACTGTGCCCCTACTAGGAAAATGAGTCTTGTTAACACCCTTTACAATTTTCTTTTCTCAGCATTTGACATTTGTTGTTTCTTTCTGGTTAAAACCGTAGATTGGACAGGAATTGACATTGGTTCCAAAACCTTATTTTTCCCTGCAGGAAATCTTGTGCAAGGGTCTAGTCTTCAAACTGGGTAAATGCACTGTGATTTAGGTAATGTACAGTGCAGGTTTTCTAGCAAGAAATACTTTGGGTGTCCATTGCCTTGAGAAACGAGCGGAGAAGCAATGACTGAGAATCAGAGGACACTGCTGAAGAATATGTTTTATGCCTCCTTCTTTACTTGTTCAAGGCTCCAAGTGAACTGAAGCTTTGGCAAGTAATGGACATCACTCACAACAGGGGTTTGTAGGATTTTATTGTAACCCCTATGTTACATCTGTAAAAATGTTAAGGGCAGCAGTTAACCATCTACTTTGCCATTAGTACCTCAAAACGACAACTAAGAAAAGTTTTAAAAAGTCTTGGCCCCTTTTTTTTAGGAGTGTGGAGTAGAAATTAAAAAAAAAAAATCATTAATGTAAAAATAAAAGCTTATTGGCAAATTATGAAAAACACCTTGTATGTCCCAGTCCTATAACTGTCTCTACATGTTGTTGCAGTACTCAGCTGACTCTACATCATGTTGTTGAGTTCAGTGTAGGCTCCACAGAAACATAACTGATCTGAAGTCCATTAATCTCAGCACCAGTTACAAGATATGTTTCTGGAATATTTCTGGCACTTTAGGCTGAGGAAGATAAGGAGCCCTATTTCCAAAATGAAGCCCCTTCATTGTATACAAATAATTTGCCTGTGAATATATAAGTAAATATTTACATATATGCCCTCTTACCCACTTTAAATAATGAATGACCATTTCATAGCTAATGCCTTTCACTTGGTTTTGATGCATCATTAAATAAGATTTGGAATTTCAATACTACTGCAGTCTGCTTTTTCAAGGAAAGATAATTATTTTCATTATCAGGTGATAGCAGGTTTAGTTGCCACTAGTCACCTCTGACTCCCTCTGATTTTTATTCTTTTTAATAATATTTTTACTCTTTTACTATAAAAAATTCATGTGTTTCTTGTAAATGCAATGGAGGTTATCCATGTTTCTCTGAAGTCAGGCAGAAGATGGAAAAGGGTGGTAACTTAGGCCACTTGCAGACATTTCCTGGATTCAATCTACAATCATACCACGTACTTTAAGCAGCATAATTATAGATTGGGTGCCAATTGTACCTGTGTTTGCCTGTGCTGGGAGCCTGATTTAAGTAAGTTGGTGCAGAGGGAGAATAGGCAGGATTGC
>NW_017728886.1:47560787-47565660 GCF_001723895.1 Crocodylus porosus
TAATGCTAGGCCTTGCTTAGCATAAGCACTCTCTCACACTATGGGGGGGGATGTCAAGTGTGCTAGGGGGATAGGATGTCCACGGTGGGGTTGTCCATCCATGGTTATGCTGGTGCACATGTTTGGGTTAGGTTAGATAATAATTAGCTCAATCTACATGAACTAAATTTAGATTGGATCAGCCATTTTTTGTCCACTCTAATTTTCCCAAACATCTGTATGGATTGGCACTTTGATCAACCTAACTAGGGTTAGATCAATCTAAATGTGACATCTGTACATTCTCCTAGGGGCTAATTGATTCACAGAGGTATGAGCTTTAGTAGGGAACAACCTACTTTGTCAGATGCTAAATTTACATTCATTAACATACTTAGGAAACTTTTGTCATCCTTTTCCAGTGGCATCATTATACCAGGATATTAGGACAAAAAACATTCAAGGGGAGAGAAAATGAAAATACCAAGAATGTTCAGGGATTTGTAGGGTCTGAATTTGATTTTGAAGGCATTTTGGAATGGAGTGCTTACACTGACTTTCAGAGAGCTTGTATTTGAAAAAAGGATATCAGAATCCAGCTCATAATTTGCATATACATAGAATTGATGTCGTAGCTAGGGTTTTGTTTTGTTTTATTTTAATACATGAAAGTTCATATTTGATAGGTACTTTTTCCAGTAGAAAGACCTGAAGGCCAAAGAATGACTAATTATAAAGTTTGACTATGATATGAGGATAAGATTAAGTTTAAGTTGAGTACCTGTACACCTATACACCTAAGTTAAGTACCAGGTTGTTGAGGGAATTGGCAGGGGTTACCCCTGGCATGTGGGTTATCCCTGGCATGTGGAACCCCTGGCATGGCTTTATGAGCACTCGTGGTGTTCTGGCCAGGTGCCAGATGACTGGAAGAAAGCCAATGTTGTCCCCATCTTTAAAAAAGGGAATAGGGAGGACTGGGCAACTATAGGCCCATTAGTCTAACTTCAATCCTGGGGAAACTCTTTGAGAAGATTATCAAGGAGCACATCTGTGATGGACCAGCATCAGGGATGATGCTTAAGGGCAACCAGCACAGTTTCATTAGGGGCAGGTCCTGTCAGACCAACCTGATCGCCTCCTATGATCATGTCACAAAATCATTGGATGCAGGTGTTGCAGTGGATGTAGTCTTTCTGGACTTCAGCAAGGCCTTTGACATGGTCTTCCACCCCATTCTCATTAAAAAAAACTAGGTGGCTGTGGCATTGATGCCTACACAGTCAGATGGATTGCAAATTGGCTGAAGGGTCGTACTCAGAGGATAGTGGTGGATGGGTCATTTTTGACTTGGAGGGAAGTGGGCAGTGGAGTCCCCCAGGGCTTGGTCCTTGGGTCTGCACTGTTCAATTTCTCTATTAGTGACTTGGATGATGGGGTCAAAAGCAACCTGTTCAAATTCGCTGATGACACCAAGATTTGGGTTAAGGTGGGCATACTAGTAGGGAAGGACAGATTACAGCAAGACCTGGACAGGTGACAGGGGTGGGCTAACGAATATAGGATGGGTTTCAATACAGACAAGTGCAGGGTGCTGCACTTGGGCAGTAGGAACCAGCAGCACAATTATAAGATGGGAAACTCCTTCCTCAAGAGCACGGTGGCAGAAAGAGATCTTGGAGTCATTATTGACTCCAAGATGAACATGGGCCAACAATGCAAGGTCACAGTCAGTAGGGCTAACCGTACTACATCATGTATCCACAGATGCATCTCAAGCAGGGCCAAGGAGGTGATCCTCCCCCTCTATGCGACACTGGCCAGGCCACAGCTGGAGTACTGTGTCCAGTTCTGGGCCCTGCACTTCAGGAGGGATGTAGACAGCATTGAGAGGGTCCAAAGGAGGGCCACCCGCATGATCCGGGGACAGCAGGGCAGACCCTACGAAGAGAGGCTATGGGACCTTAACCTATTCAGCCTTCACAAGAGAAGGCTGAGGGGACACCTGGTGGCCATCTATAAACTCACTAGGGGAGACCAGCAGAGTTTGGGAGAGACCTTGTTCCCCCGAGCGCCCCCCAGGGTAACAAGGAATAATGGCCACAAATTGTTAGAGACTAGGTTTAGACTAGACATCTGAAGGCACTATTTCACAGTCAGGGCGGCTAGGATCTAGAACCAACTTCCAAGGGAAGTGGTGATTTTACCTGGCTGGGGTCATTTGAGACCAGTTTTCTCTTCTGCCCAGGGCAGGGGGTCACACTAGAAGATCTACAAGGTCACTTCCAACCCTACTTCTATGAATCTATGAATCTATTCTAGCATTAGCTTGATTTTAGTGGGCAAGTCTCCACCAGATGCTTTAATGCTCAGCAGGGCAAATTAATGCATAGTAAGCATCATCATCTACATGTGCAGACTACTGCACAGTAATTTATTCTACTCCGTAGCTAATTTTCTATCTGCAAATCCAAGTAGCAAATTAATTGCTGAGTAACTAAGGCACATGTAGACAGATGACTTGGAGCAATTTTAGTCAGATGCTCAGCAGGGGGCAGGAGATTGCCAGTAGTTGCCTGCTGCTGGGTTGGGGTCTGCCACCAGAACATGGGCAGGGACAGTGTCCCCCTGCCCCAGCAGCAGGGAGCTCCCAGCCCAGGCTGCATGATAACAGAGCCGGGACTAGGAGTTTCCTGCATGGGGAGAGTTCCCCACCCAACGTGGAGCTGGCTGGGACTTGCCCTAAACTGGGTCAGTTCCCAGCCAACCCCAGGCTGCATAGGGAAGTTTGCACAGGTTGCCTGAAGCTGCCTGGGGACTGTCCCATTTCCGAATCCCTGCCCAGCCAGGGGCACACTGTTAACTGCCCTACCAGCTGATCGGGAAAGGGGGATGGGACCTGCCTCTTCCCTGCAGCTCTTTCCAAGTCGTCTGGCCCCAAGGCCCCTGGATCTGGCCAACCCTTGTGGTGGGTGCTTTAGCCCTTCAATTGTTCTGGTCCTGACTCCAACATTGACCATTTGAGGGGTTCTCTGTTTAAGTTATTCAGCCACTTCCTAAGGCTGTACAAAACTTTGGCAGCTGTTTAATTTTGTAGGTGTTTCAGCCCATTTCAGCAGCTGAATCACCAAATCTGAATCAAAACTGAAGGCTTCAAAACATCTCTGGAAGGCTCTGAAACATCACGGACACAAAAACATCCAAAACATTTCAGAAATGTTTCACAATATTTTGGAGTTTTGGGGGTGGGCTTGCAGGGAAACAGATACTAAGAAGAAGGAGAGGGAAGGCGGGGAGGACTCCTCTGATATTGCCATCTATAGCTGGCCAATGGCTATGATTTTTCCCTGAGTTCCTTCCCAATCACAGTGCTTTGAGAGAGGGATGAAGAAACAACATATAAGGCTCTGTCTCAAGCTCTCTCTGCCTTTTCTGTCAGTTGTGTTTCTCTTCAGCACAAGCAGTAGAGCACACAGCATATGAAAGGTCTAGGTTTGCTTTGTAGCAGTAGGTACTTGTAGTCTCTTGCAACCAAGTTGTAGCAATCCTTTCCCACTTACCCTTGCCTACCATCCCTATTTTATCCCTTTCAACTAATTCTTCCTCAAAAATCCTATTATTTGTTCTTTTTATTTTTTCCCCAAACAAAAAGAAAGCTATGTGTGCTTTCCCTGGCAGTATGTTATTCATCACTGTTCAGGAAAGCACAACACATTTACATTATACACACACTTTCCAGCACACCAAACATGAAGCATGCTGGAAAAGCAGGTGCCAGGCCTTCTGGCAGGGAAGTGAGAGGGGGCAGAAGGAGAGCTTTAAATTCCCCACCCCACAAACTTAGATGTACCCTCTTTTCTACCAGGCATGAGGCTTCTACTGCTAATGGCAGCAAGAAGGTGGAAGCAGTATCTGCACCTGTACCACCTCCACTAACACCAGAAATAGCCACCCGTACCAGCATGACAGTCTCCTCCACCCCAATTTTAGCTCCTAGCATGAGCCTTCCAGCGCCAGAGGGCGAGCTGAATCTGGAAGCAGCGGAACTCAGTGCCATAGCCAGAGAAATTCTGAGGAAGGAGGGGGAAGCTGAGTTTGTGCTCCACATCTCTCAGAGTTCCCCTAGAGCCAGGTCTCCTTCTCTGAAAGGCACTTTAGAGAAGATTGAGGTTCTGCTACATGTGTGACCTGAAGGTAAAGGGGAGCATCTGCAGTAGCAGAACCCTCAATCACTGGACAGAGGTATGGTGAACAGAGGCAGGGAGGCAGAAGGCCAGAGGTGGGAGGATGTGGAAGAGGAGGATCCACTTTCCCATGCCAGCACTCCATCCACCAGCCAGTGTCCTCCATGTCAGCTTCTGCCAACGTGGGGCAAGGACATGGCTTCCACATTGTGGTCCAGAGGCATCAGACTCCAGCATCGGGCAGGAAGTGCATAGTCCTCGGTGGCTACCTATCTCACCGAGGATGTGGAACTGCTGCCCTGCAACCCCTTGATCTATTGGGCAAGCTGCAGGCACATGTGGCAGGATCTGGCCACAGTTACCCAGGAACACCTGTGCTGTCCACTGATCAGTGTTGTGAGTGAAAGAGTGTTCAACATTGCTGGGGATGTTGTGACACCCACTGCACATCAGGTTGCCATCTGCGAGGCATAGGCCACAGTGTAGGGACGGTACAGAGTTGCGGAACAGATGTCACCACTAGACATCAGGGGCCTAAATGGGCAGCCTCCTGCCTGGGTAACATCTGAATCAATTTTCCATCAAGGCATGGCAGAAAAAAGAGGGGTGGGCAGTTGGCCCAGAAACTGGTGGTGACTGTGCATTGATGCCTACACAGTCAGATGGATTGCAGATTGGCTGAAGGGTCGCACTCAGAGGATGGTTGTGGA
>NW_017728886.1:47566370-47575544 GCF_001723895.1 Crocodylus porosus
TGGGGGTCTTTAAGAGGAAGCTTAATGCCTACCTAGCTGGGATCATTTGAGCCCAGTTTTTTTTTTCTCCTGCCCTGGCAGGGGGTCGGACTTGAAGACCTATAAGGTCCCTTCTGGCCCTACTTCTATGATTCTGTGATTCTACGGTGGGCAGGATGAGATCTCACCTACACTGGGAAGGCCCCCTGTTACAGTCTACCATCCCTGCTGCGTTCATCCCGCTCTGCCTTAACATACACAAGGCAGCCAAGGTTCTTTGGGTCAATCTGATATCTTTTAGTAGACCAGCTGAATAGTTGGGGATATATATCTTAGCAAGCTCCTAGATACAGAAACTCGGGGACTCAATATAGACATTGGATTTATGACACACTATAACCTGCCTGACACCTGAGTCCCCAGGTACCTCTCCACTTTTACCTGCTACATCCCCCTCTACATACCCCCAGCCTGTCTCTCACCCCCTGATGCCTCAATTTACATTTTAACTGACTGGATTTCTTGCCTGCATTCCAGCCTCTGTCTTCTTTACTGTTCCTTCCATCCAGGAAGAGCACACACCAACTACAGATGCTTCCTCAGCCTGAGGAAGGGTTTTTAAACCCAAAAACTGTGAAGAACAATTTTTCCAACTATTTAGTTAGTCTAATAAAAGAGGTCACATTTACCCAAAGAACCTTGTCTGCCTATGCCCTTAGACTAACATGGCTACAACCTACATACACCCCTTAACTCACACAAGTGTCGTGAGTTTTGCTTTGAACAGTTTGAGGTGCAGTTTCACAGAAATCCCTGCACCTATCTCCTTGAAATCTGGCAGGCTTCATGGCCTCATAAAGGGCTACCATCCCTGCTGTTTTCACCCCGCTGCACCTTAACACACACACACACAATCACACGTCATGTTTTGCTTTGAACAGTTTGAGGTGCAATTTCACAGAAACCCCTGTACCTATTTCCTTGAAACTTCATGCCCTCCAAATGCACTACCATCTCTGCAGTTTTCATCTGAATCAGCCAAAAAATGACAAAGTTATAGGTATTTCAGTGATTCCCCATTATAGTCTATGGCCGAATATCTGAATTGGTGTCAAAATTCCAAAATGGATTTGGCCAAATCGGGACAGTACTCCAAAACACTGAATTGAATCACTGTCCCTCTGAAATGGCCGGATCTGAATCCAAATAGGAACAGATCCGTTTTGCACAGCTCTACAACTTACCCTTTTTCCTCACATGTGGGTCCGTCTTCTCGGGCCCCTCCAAGCCCATCTTACTCAATCACCAAGGCTGGCCTATGTGCAGTACTTCAGACCCACCCATGCAGACCTTACATGGCTCATGCACAGTCCTTCAGGCCTGTCTATGCAAACCCTACTCTGCACAGCCTTCTCACTTGATTCTACTGCTTTCTCCTATGTCCTCACTGCTCCCACCACTCCACCACCTCACTGGGGCTCTTGGCCTTGTGCCTCTTGGGTCTCAGGCCTGATGACATGCCTTGCATCCCTTGCCTGAACCCTCAACAGGGTAACCCACCAAGTCGTGGGCACTGAGGCTATACAGCACCCCATACTCACCTTTCACCAGGGAGGCACTGGTGTTTGCATTTCCTGGGGACCACCCTGCTACAGGCAACATCACCACACCATCCTACCCGAACAGGGCATATCTTTAGGTCATTCCGCAGGACCAGGAACCTATATAGTTCCTATCCATAACCTTCTGAGACGGAGCTGGAAGCAGAAGCTCTGGCTTGGCGATATTGTCTCACTGGCTCCCTGGAGCAACTGCCCACTTAGCTCTGAGGGCTTGAGTTTATATTGAGGCTGTCCAGCCCCATACTCTGATCCAGGAGCCCTCTTGCAGTCATGAGACCACCTCATTAAGCCACACCACACCTGCCAGCTGCTCCACAGCCTGCTCAAACCTCTTGAAGTGGCAGACACCAAAGGTGCCCTGCCACAGTTCATTTGCCTTATATTAGCTTTTTGCAAACTGCAGATATTATGTTATCTCATACTTGTGACTATATAAATTTGCCAACATAAAATCCTACTCAATTTTTTGACAACTGTTTATTTGTAAATTAGGAACTGTATGGCTTTTGAGCTGTACAGTGATTAAGTGCATGACAATTTAAATGATTCTGAGTTTTTTAATGTTTTTGATGGTTCTCAACACATACCGTAGTCTCTATGAAATCAAATTTCCATAAAGAAACTGTACTGAAGAGGCTTGGGAATTATATATGTAGTGGAATTATACAACTTTTTTATTTCAAGGAGTGGCTAAAATGACCCATTTGAAAAAGTGTTTAATAATCTGATAAAAATATCCTTGCAGTCAATTAAAATATTTCCATTTACTTGATTGGATTCTGAGACAGGGCACATGTAAAAAGAAGGAAAAATTAAAATTAAAAAATATGCATCTTCCTTTATAATTCATCTTGATAAAGCTCTGGGAGAATCATGATATATGATTTGATTCTACAACCACTCTGTTAAAATATTTGAACCTACAACATCACTACCAGTCAGGGTAGCATATTTTGTTATATATACACACACCCACTAGGATGTGGAGTTGGTTACCATTAACTCCACACAAAACATTAAGTAGTAGTGATAGATGTGCACAAATTGGAAAAGACAAGAGAACAAAAACAAAAAAATTAAAGGACTAAAAAAACATGACATGGAGGAAAGGTTGGAAGAACTGAGGTTATTTAGTCTGGAGACAAGACCGAGAAGGATTTGGTAACGTTCTTCAAATACAAAAAGGATGCTATTAAGACGATGGCAATCCACTGTTTTCTGTATCCACAGGGGTAAGGATGAGTAATAATTGGTTTAAATTTCACCAAGGGTGATTTAGGTTAGTCATAAGGAAACTTTCTAAATACAAAATTGACTAACTAGTGGAATACATTACCTAGAGAGATTATGGAATCTCCATCCCTGGATATTTTTAAGTAATAGAGAAACATTCATCTGGGAAGGCTTATACAGGTTTGTATAGAGGTTTGTTTTGGCCTCAAGCCAAAAATCAATGACCTCTTGAGGGCCCTTTCATCTCTACTTTTACATGATTTTTATAGGTTTTCATTCACTGCCCAGCTAACTTATATTCAAGCTAGTATCCTGGAGATGAAGGCTCCTTTCACCCAAGTTTGGATAACCTCAATTTCTAACTATTATTTTTAAAACATATTTTTAAAATAATTTAACAATGCCTTGGAACACCATTTATTTCTGGTAGGTGTCTTACTTTCCAGTTGATTCCTTTCTTGTATCTGTGATCTACACTGAAGTTAAGTAAAGGAACAATTTGGTCTAAAAACATTTTGAGCCTGATCAAAAACATAAATATTCCTCTTGATTCCAATGAGCTTTAGATGGCCTTTCTAACATTCATTCTTTACTCTCACATGTCAATTTCTAATGCAGAATCCCCAAACCCAGTCTACAGTCAAATGCATGGCACTGTATTCTAGATTTTCTTGAACACCAAATAAGCATCATACACTTCCAGATGTGAAAGTGTCTGTCTTTTAAGAAAATTGAGTCCTGTACACAAAAAATCCAAGTCTCACAAAATACTTATTTCTTTTGTGTCTTTACTCATTCCTCCAGCATAAAATTAAGAACAAAAGGGACTTCTTGATTAATGACCTCTGCTAATCATTCCAGTAGAATACACTGAGACATTTCTTATTTGATTCCGCTACCAAATTAAGTTTGCGTTAATCATAAATGTCACTTGCACACAAATCGCACATAAATATTCAGAGTGATCTATATTTTATCAGTTATAACAGAATGCTTGCCAGCCAGAGTGGGTTTAAACAAGCAATTAGTGAATAAGTTATTAAACATTTTAAACAAATGTGCTGTATGAAACCCAAATTAGAGGAGTTCAAAGAAATTTAATAGTGTCTTGATTACACAGGTGTCTGAGCTGGAGGCAGATTTGCCACATACAAAAAGATGAAATACGTATTATATTCCAGTGCTATAACTTTTATTTTTTGTCAGTTCAAACATTTAAAAAAAGTACTTGAAGACTTCAAATACCATTTCTGTGCATGCTCACCCAAATAATGTATTTTGATTTGTAGTTGTTTGGCTTTATACATGTCATTTTTTTCATTCATTCCCCATAAATATTGACACACTCAAGTTTATGAGCATATGAGTTCACAGAAAGTGTGTCTGAAAGTTGCAAGAAGAGCATAATATGGGGATTGTTTTTCTTTAAATATTCGTGTCAGCATTCACACTAGAAATGCTTCCATATTTAACCCAGTCAGGAAATAGTTATTATATTATGGTCTAAATTCTAAGGGTCCCTGTACATGAGACTGGGCAAAGTTAGTGGACTGTTTGAAAACCAAGAAGCAGAGGGGCTGGGAATATTTCTCTCAAAGTCTGATCTTTGTTGAGTGTATGCTGTTGTTGTCTGATAATTTTTCTAACTGGTTCCAGTGTGGGTGGTAAGTGACCATTAGGGATGTGCAGTCACAGAGGGATTTCTTTTTGTATTGTAGCAGGTTACTGCATGGTATTTGAGTGTCTTTTTCAAAGATATGGTCTATTTCTCTATGGGATTGTCCTTGTTGTATGAAGGCAGATTTTATGCTGGCCAAGTGGGCATCACAAGTGTTCTTCTCACAGTAGATGGTATCTGGGGGCCTGACTGTAGATTAAATATTTTTGGTGTGCTTGGGATGATTGCTAGTCTGGTAGACATAAGTATGGTGGTCCATAGATTTTTTTGTATATGGTGGTTATTAGGATGCCACCCCAGATTTCGATCCTGGTGTCTAGAAAGCTGATGCTGGTACATGAGTATTCCAGAGAAAATTTGATCAAGGGCTGATAGTTGTTAAACCTGTGAGTCCAGCTGTTCAAACGATGAAAATATTCTTCTGTAAGAACAGGTACAGTGCAGATTTGATGGTGCAATTTTCTAGTAATGTCTCCTGCAGGTGGTTTATGAAGAGGTTAGCATATTGAGGGCCCATGTTTGTATCCAAGCTGTGCTCATATATGGATGAAGAGTCTACCATTGAATGTGAGCATATTCTGGGTAAGAATGAAGTAGATGATTTGTGCAAAAGGCTTTTTATCCTAACCCTGAACTTAACAAAACATGTTGTTAAACCTAACCGTAACAAAAGCAGTGCATGATTATTCTTCAAAAATATCCTGTGGAACAACTGAAATTACATTAGCTGTGAGAGAAATCTGTAGAGGATTTTCCATTCTGAGTTTATGCTTGTAACAATAATAATAATGACCTAAGCATAGGGCATTTCCTGGAGATTAATGATTGGCTGGGGTTAATGACCCAGAGCACAGCCTTCAGCTATCAACTCCTCCTAGGCAGTCATCAATCTTCCAGAAATGCTCAGTTACTTAATTTGTGCTGCTTAATTAATATTAGAACAAATATGTTTTATAGCTTTTCCAGTATCAATGGGGATTAAAGCTTCCTCTTTCAACTTTTCACTTCTGATACATTTTGCAGTTTAGTAAAAATGAAAGCCAACCAATTGAGAGACTCTGGATCTCACATATTGATGATTAAGTGCTTGTCTCACTCTTGCTTTGAATCAATCGAGTTCCCCTGCTGGGCCAAGTGAGAGAATTAGGCATTTAGGTTCTAAAAGCATAATAGGTTCCTCAGAAAATATTGAACCAATAATCAATAAAGATCATGATCTCTGATAAATAGCATATTTAATGCCAGAATAAAGCATTTCTATGAAAGTGGGTGCTACATACCTTTTGGTTAAAAAACATATTAATAAAAAACTATTGCACTGCAAACCATATCAGCACAATATTAAGTCTGCAGTTTCTGCGGATAGAGTTATATATGCTGCAAAACTTATTGTATGCCAAACAAAATCAGCCCTGAGCAGGTGAAAAGCTCTTTTGGAAGATTCTGGAGTTCAACATCACATCTGAGTGCTGTTCTCTTATCTACGTAGGTCAAGGTGTTTTGATCTACCTTGGTATATAAAGAAGAAAGGTAACATACATTAGTTAATGTGGGAACTCATTCATAACAAGTAATGAAAATGAAATCAGCCTATTTCTGTATGAATTGTCTAAAAACAGATTATTCATTTCTCAAATATATCTTTATTCAAGAAATAATTTGTTCCTTGTCCTGGATCATATGTGAAGAAAGCTCTCTGTGAATGTGCAATATTAAAAATTTGATTTGGGTTCGGCATTTTGAACTGGCATATGAGGGCCTGACTGTAGATTATATTTGTTTTGTAATAAGATGAGCTTATTTTGCAATCAGTTTTTTTCCTGCAAATATACCTGAAATCAATATCATTTCTGTCTTTCTGAGACTATTCACCAATATCTATTTAAAATTCCCTGATCCCATAAACATGCCACCTAGTAATATTATTTGCTAAAATTCTCACGAAAAGTGAACACATGAACAGTCAAACACCTCAAATCCAATTGATTTGGGGATAACTATACCTGTAGGGCACATCATAATAAGTATTTATGGTAAAGTAAAACAATACAGGAATTTACAGTGCATCAGTTATTCATGTCACATACTTACTTTGGAGTAAATAAAAACTAATCATAGTAACTTAGCCCTCAGTGATTCTTATGGCTTTGAATAAGTAGAATTCATCTACTGGGATAACAGCATATACACAACAGTTACTAAAGAGCAGCTAAAGCACTATAAATCCTTTCCCCTTTTCTTCCTCCCAGCAATTATTTTATGTGGCCATTATCATAGTCTAAGCCCTGTGTCTAGGGCAGGAGGGAAATTGTGTATCCCATACCATATATACTTATTTAACCATTTCATTTAGTGGGGTGATTTTATACCAAAGCAGTTAAATCAGTGCAATCCCCAGTGTGGTATAATGGTCCTGTACACTTTCTATAGCTTAGTTTTGGAAGTGAAGGGGAATAAGGTAAGTAGGTAGAAGCAGGGATTCACTGCCCTAACCATATCCATTTCTGAGCCAATGCATTTTAGGTGGTACAAAAACTGTGTATAGCCTACAGTCATAATTCTATCCATGTTGTCTATTGCTCTAGGGTAAAAATAATTTACTGCAGCCCTGAAGAAGTTGCACTTTACTTCCTGGAGGATACACAATAAGTAAAGAGCCGTACTGAAAATGTACTTGTTATCTGTTAGTCTTAAAATAGTGTTGTGGCATGCAAGAAGTGGAATTTATTCCTTCACACCATGTCAATCACATGCCCTATCATGAAAGACATTCAAGATCTAGCACAGCAGGACACATGATTCTTGAGATCTGGGATAAAATTCCACAAAACCTACTGAGCACACAGACCTTTAAAGTGTGCTATGCTACCCAGCATCAGGGACCTGGCCCCAGTGTCAGGCTGCAAGGCAGTTTTAAATGTTCCTACATGTGGTACATATTAGCCACATAGTCCACATTAAACATGGAACATCTTTGTGGCTTGTTTGCCATTTTTATTTTTTGATAAATTGGTTGAACATGTGGCATGTTACAATTTATTGAAAGCATAACATGTTAACCATGCAAGTAATGTCACATGTGCCAGGGCCTTGCATACCCACCCAAAGCTAGTCTTCCAACAGAAAAAATACATACATATTCTTTTCAAGCATTCTATATTGTCACAGCACTTCAATTTATGAAGAACCAACTAACTCTGAGCCCAATGTAAAAAAAGGTTTGCTCATTAACAGTGATGCAAGTCCATGAGATAATGTTTTAAAATAATAATAAAAAGCATATAGATGCTATTAAAATAATATATCAGTTAAAAAGAGAAGAACACTTAAATTAAGAACACTTAAAAAACTAAGACTTTTTATGTAGACGTTAATATTGAATATCTGTAAATAATAATGAAAACTCTTATGCTAGTAGCTTTGAGGTTGTTTTCTCAAGCTGATTTATCAAAGTCAGGTGTTTTGCCAATGAGTAAAATTTTCCAAGGACAGAAAATAAACCTCCAAAATTGAATGCATCTGCAATGCCACTCTAAATCAGCATATAAAGAAATCAATATTTGGCAGTGAAAACTCCCTTTACAATTGGAAATCAAAAAGGAATAAACCTAAATATCCAATTGCACTAAAAACTTTTTGTGCATACAAGTACCTAAATACTAAAATATGAAATGAAAAAGCAGCAATATGAAAATTGGGTTTTAATTGCACGTACAATACTGAGCTACATACAGCATCCAGATGAGCCCACACGTGCCTCTTGCAATGTCTCAAATCTTTTTGAGATGCTGCAAGAGGCACGTGTGGGAACAAAAAAACATTTCCCCAATGCATATTTGCAGTGGGGGAGCAACATTAGAATCCTGGATATCCAAGGGTCAAAGAAAAACCTTGGGGGAAAAAAGCAGGTCAGGTCTCCAGCCCACTGCTCTTTCCCCTGCTTATCCACCAGCCCACCAGCCCACCTGCCACCTGTCACCCACTGCCAGGCCAAAGCTCTTGACCCAGTTAACCCAGGCAGAGGAGTACAATGCCTGGCAGGCCTACACCTGTGCCTGGTCACCTGATTCCTGGACCATGAGGAGTACATCATCAGCATATGCTGACAGGACCAGCCATACCACCGGCTCCTGGAGCATCAACCCCGCCACCTGCTTCCACAGGAGAACGAGGAAGGGCTCCAGGGCCATGGAATACAGCTGAACTGACAGCGGGCAGCCTTGATGCACCCCTCTCCTGAATGGGATGGGCTCCATCAGGGTGCAGTTGAGCTTGACCACACACTCTGCAGAGGCATACAGCACCTGGAGAGCATGCACAAAGCGGGGCTCAAAGCCAAAGGCCCGCAGTGTGCCTGTGAGGTACCCATGATCCACTCTATCAAACATCTTCTCCTGGTCCAGGGATAGGAAGGCAAAAGACAGGCCCTCCTGGTGTACTAGCTCCAGGAGGTCCCAAACCAGGTAAAGATTGCAAAGATGTCCAGACACCATGTATGTCTGGTCACAATGGATCATGTCTGTCAGCATGGATTGCAGGCACAGTGAGATGGCCTTCGCTGCCGCCTTGTAGTCTATGCAGAGGAGGGACACAGGATGCCAGTTTCTCAGGTCATGAGGATCCCCCTTCTTTGGCAGGGAGGTCAGCACAGCCCTCCACAAC
>NW_017728886.1:47576189-47589639 GCF_001723895.1 Crocodylus porosus
GTATATATTATGATATATATAATTAATTTCCCCTACTATTGAATTCAATATGCAATACTTTTTTACAGTAAATTCTTTAGATATTATTTATATGAATTTCATAGAGTTAAGCTGGATAGAATTATAACTAAACTTTTCTGGCCCTAAGGCTTCTTAATCTTGGCAGCATTCTGCTGTTTTCTATGAATGTTCAACTTTCATTACTTCTGTAACCTCTGAAAAAACCTTGTTAGTATTCGATGTTGTACTTTTTTTATTACTGACATCTTCTTAAAGATTTTTTTCATTTAATCTTATACAACAGTGCTGTTTTGTAAGTGGTTGCCACCTTGTCTCTCTCCTTATCTCAGATGTTTTCATGTTTAATATAGCATCACTCACTGGAAACAGCATAGTTAGGATCTGTTAAAATTTCCATTTTAAACTTGTTACTCAGGCTTTAATAACTCCACTGTAAAAATGTACTCTTGGCTGAAAGGTGGCATTAGAAATGAGTAAAACTGAGAAGACAAGTGACTTTGCCAGACATACTGGCTAAACTTCTCTCTCATGCAACTCTACAGGTTTGTGTATTTCTGATATTTACAGAATATTTACTTTTTGTTTACAAATATTACAAATAAATACTTTTTAGTTAGAAATATTTACTTACACACACATGCATCTAGGAAGTTCTATATCCAAGTATTCTCTTGGGTTTCATGGATACTCCATACATGTTTTCTGTCTAAGAAACATCTAGATTATATGTAACGTATCTAAAAGGACAATGCATAGTCTACAATATTAAGTGTGAGAAATCATTTCATACTTTCAAAGATAGGTTTCGATTGCATGTAATAAACACATGCAATCAGTATTGTATAAGCAGTCTCCATGACAATGGCTGTACTTCCGTAATTACTAGATCTAAATACTACAAATTACTTCCTTCACAGCACACATTGCCTACGTTAGCAGCTTCCTGCAGTCCTCCATGCAGAAAGAACATGGGTCAGGCATTTGAAGCACCCTTGTCCCCATCCTCCTGGTGCCTCCTGCCCAGGAATGTGCTCTGCTTTTATACTCCATTAAGGATACTGCCCTTACATACACCTATAGATACATACACATATAGAAATTATGCTACTACTATGCAAAAAGGGTACCCATTTCTCCCCAGTTTCCAGGTCTGACAATTTGGTAGAAGACAGGAATGAAGGACTTCGGTGCCTCACACATTTCTTACCTGCAATGATGAGGTTCAACAAGGACAAATGCAAAGTCCTGCACTTAGGACAGAACAGACCCATGCACCAATGAAGGCTAGGGGCTGACTGGCTGGGCAATAGCTCTCCAGAAAAGGATTTGGGGGGTACAGTGAACAAAAAGCTGAATATGAGTCAACAGTGTGCCCTTGTTGCCAAGCAAGCTAATGGCATACTGGGCTGCATCAGCAGAAGGGTTGCCAGCCGGTCAAGAGAAGTGATTATTCCCCTCTATTCAGCATTGGTAAGGCCACATCTGGAGTACTGTGTCCAGTTTTGGCCCCCCTACTACAGAAAGGATGTGGACAAATTGGACAGAGTCAAATAGAGGGCAATGAAAATTGTTAGGGGGCTGGGGTACATGACTTATGAGGAGAGGCCGAGGGAACTGGGCTTGTTTAGTTTAGAGAAGAGAAGACTGAGAGGGGATGTAATAGCAGCCTTCAACTACCTGAAGGGTGTTAAAAAGATGGAACTAGACTGTTCTCAGTGATAGCAGATGACAGAACAAGCAGCAATGGTCTCAAGTTGCAGAGAGGGAAGTTTAGGTTAGATATTAGGAAGAGGGAAGTTTAGGTTAGATATTAGGAAGAATATTAGGATAGCAAAGCTAACAAGTTACCCAGAGAGGCTGTGGACACTCCATCCTTGGAAGTTTTTAAGACAGAGCTTTGGTTGGAATGAGATAGTTGGGGTTGGTCCTGCTTTGATCAGGGGTTGGCTTTGATGACCTCTTGAGGTCCCATCCAATCCTAACTTTCTATAATTCTATGACCCCATGTTACAGTTAGGAGGAATATGCATTTAAGCAAACATATTGCTTTAGCTAACTCACTACAGATTTGTTAGGCCACTTAAAATGGAACAATGGATCAAACTAAGAATGCAGTAATGACTGAAACAATAAATCAAATCTCCAAATTAACATAACTGTTCTTTGCAATTTCTTCCTATATTTAATACCACCCTTTCTTCACCACAACTTAGTGTTTCCACAGGTTTAAAATAGGAAAGAGAGTTACATTGAATAAACAGCAAATTTTCAAAACAGTAGAGAGTTGATTACCCAGAAGTTGTTTATCTGGAAAGTCAGTTAACCAGAAAATTCTGCGTTAACAAAACCATCAGTCTGCAAGTGGGTTTTGCTTGTTGGTGATGCAACTGTGCGTTGTTTATCTGCTAGTACACTGAGATTTTAAAACATTACACAATACCATAAGTTTATGTCTTCTGTTTTTTTGAGTATGTCATAAATACAGCCCTCTTTACCTCCTTTCCCCTGGAAGACTCTCAGTTTTCTGACGGGGGTCCTGTCCTAATCAGTGGATTCTTCTTAGGGCCATATCATGATTTACAAGTGTCCATGGGTTTGAATAGTAAAACACATGCTAAGTATCATAGCAAAATTATGACTTTTCATGGGAAAACTACCTCTAGATCATATTAAATAACACATGTTCTGCTATCATTGGACTGCTCTGGAAGGATTATATGAATTCAAGATTCTGGTGTGGAGATGGGGCTGGGAGTGACAGTCAGCTGATCACAACACAGCAGGTTCAAGCTTGCTTGTCTTATCTCACAGACTGAGCAGAAGCTATAGATTCAGTGGCAGGAGAGGCACCCACTCCCAGGCTCAGACTCTCATGTCTCCCAAAAGTCACAGGCTTGGCTTGCCTGGGGGTACCCAGGCTAGAAAGTGGGAAGGGCACAGGATCTAGGCATGGGGGTTGCATGTCTTCAAGGGTGGATGTGCAAGCTGAGGTACCCAGTGCTGGGGTCAGTGTAAGGGTGGGTGAAGGGGATGGGGGGCATAGCCAATGCCAGCTCTGTCCAGAGGGAGCTGAGATCAGAGTAAGCATTACCATGTAATTGCTCACAACAGGATCCAGTTTTTAATACAGTGCAGTAATGCTTGCTACCATCTAAATAAAATACATGCTAAGTGCCCCATGTGACAGGAACCTTTGTCAGAACAGGGCTAGTTGCTCCCTGCTGTAACTTCTAGGGGTTCCTATTTTAGTCCCACCATGGCAGATTCAATCACCCATGCTATGAGTATAAGCCATCATAGCTTTTATTCATTATCAGTTTGATTATTAAGCCAAGTGACAGAGAGGCTAGGGGTAAGGACACTTAGACTCAAAGCCTTCCAAAATAATACATCTTTCATACTTAAGTTATTCCCTGAATAACACAATCATAAGCTAATATACATTCAGATACATGGAAATATTTTCTGATCATGATTATTGATCATATACCAGGAATGCATTTTTCAGTAGCTTAACTGTTTCCACATTTTACTTTTTGATACATCATTCACTTAATTTGCTTATTACATTCTTGGTTTTTTGCATTCGATTCCTAATCAACCAGATTCAGTAATTGGTTTTTGGCCACAGCTTTTGGTGGGTAATTCCCTCCCACCCCCTTGTTAACTTATTACTTTGTTGCAGTATGTCAAAGGAGGCTTTATTGGGTACCAGACTGTACAAGGCCTGGTAGATGAATTCCTGAACCATGTAGTATTATCTAAGTTTTAGTAACTTTCAGAAGTTAACTCTTTCTGTCATCCTAATCAGGCCTAAGCTTCTCATTTAGCTAACACTTCCTAGTGTTCCTCAAGGGCAGGCAGCTATATTACAGCATCCCTTCAAAAACAAAATTAAAAATACAGTTCAAATTTCCTCCTTTCTTGGGATCTTTAAACAAATGATAGTGGATGCCAAGGAAGATAATGAACTATAGATCACTCTATATACGCTTCCAGTGGATATTTTCCCTCTAAAATGTCAACTCCTGCCACTATCAGAGATGGGATGCTGAACTAGATGGACCACTTGTCTGACCCAGTATGGCACTTCCTATGTTCTTATATTCATTTGGTTGTTGTGATTATCTGATAGCAGGTGAGAGAAGTTTAATCAGAACTCATAATGCATGGGAAGAGGAGCTGATCAGGCTGGCCATGCTTGGTGAATCAAGTTTTTTGCCTCATTCCTCCCTGGGTGGCCTGTCTAAAATATGGAGTGGCAGAGCGTGGCCCTTTGTATGGTGTTGATGGTACAGGAGCATGAGAAAAGCACTTCCCTCTCATGATCTTTGCTTTTAGAGACAATATTTTCCCTTTGCTCTCTCCCAGAGATCTTAAGGAGAATCTAGCTGTTCTGGGTAGTCAGTGTAGTCCAATTCTCCCATAGTAGCAAGCTTTAGGCTTTAAGTGAAAGTTGTAGCATTGAATAAATTTTGTTTTTAATCAACTCAACAAAGCTAATTTCTTGCTAAAGAGAACTTTAAAATCATCAGAGCAGGCAATGGTGAACTGTCTGAATAATTCCTGTGGTGAACCTGTATACCACCTTTACCCCAGTACCTTGCCTTGACTCCAGTTTGTGCTTATAGTCCTTGTTCCTGCACTCCTGATAATTATGTTTGACTTATGATAGTTAGTTACTATGGAATTGTTAATTACAAAACAGCCGGAGAAATTTCACACAGCCCTAGTCTCTACCACTGTTCACTATGGGACTGTACAGAAGTTACACCTATTGCACAATAAGTGTGCACTAAGTACTTTCTAGCTGTAACAGAATAGACATTCATGGCACATAATGCACTTTAAAAATGGCAGATCCCACTTTAAGTTAATCCTGGATGGATGTGGTATCAAAATAAATCACTTTAAATTACAGCATTTTATTGAATGTCTGTACAACATCCCATCCCGAGTCAAGGTAGGCCACATCCCCTCGGGCATATCTCAGTGGCCCTGCTCCTTGGTACTGATTGGCAGAGAGGCCCAGGAGGAAGGGAGGGATGAGGGGACAGCTGCCATCTTGATTGCTTATTGCTCTTCATGCCCACCTTCCCTTCAGCACTGATTGGTGGAGAGGCCCCATCAGGAAGAGGAAGGACGAGTGGGCAGTGTCTATCTTGATTGCTGCCCTTCATGCTGCCCTTTCAGCCCATGAGGTCCTCTCCCAGCAGTGAGCATCAATGGCTCCCTGGAAAACCACCGTTTTATTTTTATTAAGTTTTTTTTTTTGATTTCATGGATTTCACAGACAATCTCAGATTTTGTGATTTCTGCTAAATCCACAGACTGTGAATGAAGTTGGTCCCTACAGATTATGTAATAGAATATAAATAAATGAGAGCTAAGATAATTTTAAATATTTCTTTATGAAAAATGAATTATAACAGTGTCCTGCCCCAGAAGTAGCTGTGATGCCCCTGGAGCCCACTCATCCCTTGTCCTCTTTACTTTCTTTAGGCAATCTCCCCTTCAGATTTCTGCCATGCCTTGATGTAGTTATACTTTTAGAAAAAAGGGAGGCTGACCCAAGTGAGATTTCATTATCACAAACACAAGTGTCATGACTCACTGCCTTAAGGGCAAATTATATGGCCTTCTCATATCACCATTTAGTCATGCCCAAGCCTGGCAAATGTTGCCAATGACTCACTCATCATTGGGCATTAAGCTTCATTGCCAAATCTAGTCAAGCTTTTATCCATGGGCCTTCAGCCCCAGTGTCATCTCCATTCAGTTCAGGCCTCTAAACCCGGAGCAGTCTCTACTAGGGCTGTGCGAAGCAGCACTGTGTTGTTTCAACTTCCATTTTGCTATTTTGATGGGACAGTGTTTCATTTCAAGTTTCATTTTGTTTTGAAGCACTTTTCAATTTTGTTTCATTGAAACTGTTGGGGAAGCACAAAACTGCTTATAACTTTGTCATTTTGGGGCAGATTTGTATTACAACATCAGAGATGGTAGCCCCTTCTGAGGGCATGAATCCTGCCAATTTTCGACAAGATAGGTGTAGGGATTTCTGGGAAACTGCACCTCAAAGTCTTGAAAGCAAAACTCATGTCACTTGTAAGTGTGAAGGCACAGGGGCGTGAAACCAGGAGGCATCGTATCCCCTGATAGGCCACAAAGCCTGCCAAGTTTCAAGGAGATAGGTGCAGGGATTTCTGGAAAGCTGCTGACAAGCAAAACTCAAGTTACATATGTGTATTAAGGCAAATCAGGGTGAAAACTTCAGGCATGGTAGCCCCTGGTGAGGCCATGAAGCCTGCTAAGTTTCAAAGAGATAGTTGCAGGGGTTTCTGGGAAACTGTACCTCAAGCTGCTGACAAGCAAAACTTGTGACATGTGAGTGTGTATGTGTTAAGGCATGCCCTCACTGGTGCTGGGGCCTCTACATGACACAGTCGTGTGCCCCAGTGAGGTTTCCTCCTCCCCTACAGCCTCACTCTGGTCCACCACTTTAAATGACATCATGCAATAACTTAGTAAGCAGCAACACAGTAGCACCAGCAGCATCTCAGGCAGCCAGTCACAGTCAATATCAGAGCAATCCTCCCTCCCCTTCCTCCTCCCTCTCCTTACTTTCTGTTTCCCTGCAGGCAAGCCCAGCTTCAGCTTTGAAACTTGAAATGTTTCAAAACTTTCAGAAAGTTTCAGCTGCCCTTGTTACATTTTGGGGCTGTTTCAAAGCCCTTTGCTTTGTCTCAGTTTTGCTGTTTCAAGCTCAAAAAAGTCAAAACAGCATTGAAACAAAACAGCTGGAAAAATTTCGCACAGTCATAGTCTCTACCACTGTTAGGGCCTGCGGCCTCGGTGCCTTTAAATGACCTGGTTCCTCCTGGGCTCGGGCATCTATACCTTAAACAATTTCAACTCCTCTTGGACTTAGGCCTGAACTGTCTGCCCCTCCTGGGCTCAGGACTCTGTCTCTTTAACTGTACTTCCAGCTCCTTCCCAGCCCCTCCAGGGGCCAGTTCTCTTTCTTTTGCCTCTCAGGGTCTCAGGCTTCAATACCTCCAATAGACTCTGTTCCTCCTGGGCTATGGGCCCCTTGTTCTGCTTATTCTTGCCTCTCCTGGGCTATGAGTCCCTGACCCTGTTTCTCATCCCTCATGGTCTGTGGGTCCCTGACCCTGCCTGCTCTCACCAATCTGTGGATGTGGCTCTATTCTTCATCCTTGGCCCCTCTTCTTTGGGCCCTGACCCCGCTTCTGGGCCAGCTGAGACTGCTCCTACAGTCTCAATTCCTAAACTGCCAGTGTTGTCTACCCCAGCTCAGGTGTTAGAAACCTTACTTGAGACTTCTGCTCAGGAGCTCCTCTCTCCATGGCTCCCAGGACAGACTGCCTGCCCAACTCAGGATGATATTCTGAAAGCCCAGCCCCTTTTGGGCCATGTGGCTCCTTTGATTGGCCCCTGTCTCACCTGCAGCCTGCCTTTCCTGCAGCTTTCCTTCCCTTAAAGTAGCATGAGCACCGAACTCCCTGCTACCAACAACATTTTGACATTATTGGTACTTTCCCCCAGTTCTCATCCTAAATAAAATTCCATCAGAATAAGAATTTGCACACACATCCTGATTCCAATGAAACTGCATATCCTGATGAAATATGAATCTGTCAGAAGTTTTCTAACCATTTCCAGTTTGGATGCTTTATTTGAGAAAAAATAGTTCTGCCCTGCTCCAGTATAGAGCTGTGGCTAATAGCTGAAGTCTATTCCAGAATATTTTAAATTATACTTTTGATGCAGCTTCTGGGTAGTCTTGGAGGGAAAACAATTTTGTATATGACTGACTTAACAGGCTTCCCTTGGTCTCTACAAATAAGTTTTCTTCATGCAAATTTCTCAGTTCTGTGGTTTAAAAAATCAGTGCAGCGCCAAACTGTGATTTTACAGAAAGGTAATTGATAGTGGGAAACTTGATTTCTAATGTCAAAATGAAGTCACACAGCATGAAATGATGGGATAATTTTGCTTTTATATTTTATTTTAAGACTGAAATGCTTTATTTGTACAACTAATAGAGAAACTTGGACAGTTCCTTCCTGTGATGATTTTTTAAATGTTTGTGTTGGATTTTTTTAACCAGTTCTAAAATGTGTTAGAAAGAAGGGTGAGTCGAAAGATCACATCTACAAGGGCACAAGAGGGCTAACAGCCCATCAGGAACTTAACCACATGACAGTTTGGGAAGCAAAAGCAAAGCTGCCAATAGTATCTGGGGAGTCAGCCAAGAAGCCAGATGCTACCAGAAAAATACTCTCTGTAGTTTGGCATTTTGGGTCCCATGGGTGCCATTGAAAAACAAAAAAGATCCAGTGTGTTTCAATGAACAATATGCTAGTGTTCTTACACCTCCAATGTTCTTGAATGCTGGAGAATGGTGGTGCCAAAAAGGAAAGAGATACACACACACAACCTTGCAATCATATATAAAGCAAGGATATTAAATGCAAATCTCTTTCTCTTTTTATTTTAAATGTATTTATCAGAAAAATTCAAGAATAGCTCATGATCCTGGAGCATGAATGAGGGTGAAAGTTGATAAAATCATACCAAGGATAGATCTGTTCTAGTATGTTTAGTTTTTAATTCAGTTTGCTGATGTGTGAAAGAGATAAGATTCTAAAGCAAGGAATCACCTGGCAAAAGGTATAGGCAGAGAAAAAATCTTTTATAGTTAGATTTTATGCTGGAAGAGCAGAGAAAGAATAGATATATTTTAAATAAAATGAAAAGTATTTCTTTCCCTAAGATTCCTAGCACTCTGATCTTACAGCTTTGTTGCTGATTGGTGGGGTTAACCCTAGTGTTCTAGTAAAATTCCAATCACGGTAATTATTCTGCCTAGATGCATATCCGGTGCAGTTTTAATTGGATATGACATTTAGTTATTCTCTTAAAATTAAGATCAATGTGCTCTCAAATAGTTGATATATACCTCCTCTAGCAGTGTGCAGTTGCAATGATTCCTTTATAAGGTGTTGATGAATCTGTAAAGCTCTTTTGGATTCCACAAAATGAATAACATTCATTGTTATCAGCAGCATCTTCGGTCTATGAGCATATAGATTGTTGTGAATTGACACTCAGGAAGGGTAAATATGTGTAAAGAAGTTCATGTAAAACAAAGAACTTTCTCAGGTTTCAAGGTAAATGTAACTATTATATGTCACTACACATTTTGGTTTCATGTGTTCCCTCAAGCTGGTTTGTAAGATGAGATATGTTGCATGTCTCTCAAAGTTATGATGTTGGCCTGTCTTTGTTGTGCTACACACCTGGGAAGTTTAAATAGGGTTTATAAATTGTTAATTTTCTACCCAATTTTAAATATTGGGGAGTGTTTCACAGCCATGCTGAGACAAGATAGAGCTAGAAGAAATACCATAAGAACAATGCCAGACATCTCTGCCCCACCAGCTGTGTGGCTCATAATCTGTTATGTTTCCTAAGAGTTTCAACTTCCCCTTAGGCCAGCTTTGTGGGGTAGCTATATGTCTACCAGACTCCTCTTTCCTCCAGGGTGAGAGCTTTGGCTCCTGTCCCCAGTTGCCATGTCTTAAAGCTAGTGTAAACTAAAGGAAGAGCACTGCCTTTGACCACATATGGACAGGGGAATCCTTCTCTCCACCAGTCAAAGGGAACATCTAATCTTCCCATCCTGGAAACTTTCCTCAATCATACAGGCCTTCCTGGGTGCAAAGGACTGTGTACAATGAATGTGATACACACTGAAGAATGATCTATTTTTGAAAGGACAGAAATTCTTTTTTAATTGAATAATAAGAATGTGGGAAGTACAGTACAGATACAGAAGAGGTTTCAGTAGAAATAGACTTACAATGGACTTTCATTTATTCACACTGCATTTATTACCCTCCTCCAGGGGCACTCCATTAAACATCTAGGTGACTGTAAAATGAACTGTATTTTCATTTGTATCAGTGAGGCTTTTTGAGTCCCCCAAGAAACGACCAGATTTTTACTTTCTGTGCGAAGAAAAATCTAGAGAAGGAGGACAGAGCCCTATTATTTTATAGGAAGGCAAGTCTGCTGCTCTACAATCATTTTCAAACTTGAGCAACTGAGATAAAGGAGCTCAGAGGTCAACTTGAGAGGAAAGATCAAATCTAGAAGCTCCGTTTATAGGTGGCAAGGAAAATAGGAGAACTGCAGCACATCGCTGTGTAAATTATGACTGCACTAAATAAAAAGGTCTGTTACAGATGAAACTTGGCCATCTACTACTGAATTCTCTTTACATCTTTGGCAGATTTTTTCTCTCTCTTTCCTTTCTCCCCCCTGCCTTCTCTGTCATTCCTGAACTTTAAAAAAAAATAGAAGAAATAGCATCAAATGAAAATATTTTGAATGGTATAGTGTTTAATCTCTAATGGTATAGCTGCCTAACTATAAAATCAAAAAAGGAACTTCTTAAATATGTATTTTAGTTTAACTGTACAATATTACTATAGCAACACTGGCATGCTGAAGTCTTTGTCAGGTCAATGAAAAGAGCAGAGTAGAACAGCAAACCAATAGAGTGAGCCTACAGATAGGGAAGATAGTAAATCTGTCATCTGACTATGCTGGTTCGTTCCATGTCTTGCAGTGGCTGAAAATAACATACATTTGTGAATGATACAGCTCATTTTGTTTCCAATTGCAGCTACAGAGTTCTGAATGAACCATATACAATACATTGGCTGAACTACTAGATTTAATAGCTCTAGGCTATGTTTGCCACTTTGTGCTTTTTTTCCAAGTGCACCTGAAGAAGTGATTCCTACGCTCTGAGAGGTTGTCTTCCAATATATTGTAGTGATTGCAACAAAGCATTGCATTCCAGCCAACAATTTAGAAATCAGAGTTTGCTCATGAATCAGCGTAAGTGCCCACACAGGAATAAGAAGTTTTAAACTGCCCCCTACTCCCTGGCACTGACTGTTTGTACTGTGAGTTACAACTCCCTTGTGTATGCACAGAGTGAAAAAACTGGGTAAGCAGGAAAAAGAAATTAATAGAAACTTGGTTTTGCCCCCACAAAGTGCCAGCAAGCCAGTCTAATCTAGTGCACAGAAGAAAGTTACCCTGTTTAAGGGAAAGGGCTGGCACAACTTCCTTTTCCCTTTGGTGAATGGAGAAGCAAGACAAAAAAATCACTATTGTTTCTCTAGCTATTGTATAGTGTAACAGGATTTAGGTGGAATTTAGACACTAAAGCCACGAAATGTGATTTAGATCAACCCTTTTCTATTGGCCACAAAATTACTCTTAGTCTTACACTTAGGTTCATTAGGCATCTCCATTTTGGCCAGAAACGCCCCATAGGTATCAAGTAATAGGCTTTTGCACATGCTCGGAAATAGTTCAAATGAAGCACCTGTGCGCCAAACTCCAATCTAAGATTCTTTGTGATTTAGACCGGTGCTGGAAGCACCACATTCTGCATAAATTCCTGGTGTTGTGGATGTTCGTTGAGTTTACCTACTAGATGACTGACACAAGAAGTGTTGAGTTCAGGACAATGTACTAATACGAGTTCAGCAAGCACGGCTGTTGGTGTAGGGGATGCCCGCCACTTCTGCAGTAGTCTAGTGATTTAACCATTCACCTAGATAAGGGAAACCAAACTCATATTTCTCACTTCCCAAAAAATTGCCCTATAGGTAGCCCATAACATTATCAAATGGAGGGACATATTTTACTTCTCCTGTTGATGTTGAGACAAAGAGCAGCCAAGAGTTCAAGATTCATGAGGACCAAACAAGGAAGGACCAACTGGGATAATTCCACATCACTTTTCAGTAACGTGTATTTGGTATAGGGCTGTATGCTATGTATCTGCTCCCAGTTAACACTGGCATCAAGACTGATTGTGCTAGAAAATGTGTGATGAAGCCAGGCTCTGAGTCCTGTGTAAGTGCCTGTGGAACCAAACTGGATCTGACCTTGAGCTGTGAGGAGGGGCAGGAGCCTGACTATCCAACCATCTGGAATTCCTTATTGACTTGCTCTTTACACGTCTCAGCAAAACACCAAGTAACTTGGATTGTTCTCTGGTGGCAATTCACTGTGTGCATGAATCATAGGAGTCTAACCTTGTATATATGGATTTTCCTCTGGATACGGGCATGTCATTTTTAGCTGTTACAATTCCTGAGTGGAAGCGCCTTTGATAAAAATTTGTTTCTAATCTGTTATGCTTCAAAGGCAGCCCCTTTGCCACATGGAGTTTCTTGAGGGAATTGGACCTGGTTTGCAGATAGAAGGGCCTTGAATATTACAAGTGACTTCTCCATTATTTTCTTTACACCTTAATGATGGATGAAATTGCAACTATATCAAAGATGAAGGTTATGGCATGAAAGTTGCATTGAAGTGAAAGCTATTTTGATAGTGCTTCTGTCATTCCTGGGTATGTCTATACAAGACACTACATTGCTGTAATAATGAGCTACAGCAACCTAGCTTGTTACTACAGTGACACAGTGTCAGCAGGCATGAACTGTGATGCTGATGCCACTTAGCAGTAGCAGCAAGGAGCTCACTGTTACGGCGCAGTAAGGTCGGAAACAACCCATGTGGTGCTGGGACTGTGCTGTCAGGTGCACATGTAGACATGCCCCTGGATCGCATCACTCAGGTGGTTCCTTATTTTGTGGCAAATATCTATTGTACCTTAGGTTCATATCTAGGCACTAGAAGATTTATTTTCATTTCCTTCCTTATGGTGATGTGCTGATCAAAAGAGGATCCTGGTCAGCATTTCATGGAAGCACTATGGGAGCAATGTGCCTTCTGTGGCATTCCTATGAACTTGGTGATATCATTTCTTCAAATCAAGTTGCAATAATTATTCTCATTTATGAGATATCTTTAACAAGTCATATCAGATTAATTTAAATGGTAGTAAGTGACACCATTCACTCTATTACCATACAACAGAGAGGTATATGAGAAATTCGCCATCAGATGGTCAAATAGCTATGAACTATTTCTTAGCAGGAAAAATCCACTCTCATAATCCTTTAGAGGACACGTTTGAAATATCCTTGGAATCAGTGTCTTTTGAGTGTGACCTTCCCATTATACCTTTTTTTTTTGCAGGGATAACTGATTTCAGGTGTTAATAGGAATTATATCAGGTTTTCAGGTTGTATCCAGGTTAATAGGAATTATAGACACTGGGAAAGACTGTTCAGTGTGCATGAGACATGCTCTGTTATTCTATTATGAGAACATAGAACAACACACATTCTAGGTTTTGATGGTTTTATTTCCAGTTCTACTTCTGCTTTATTTGGGAGGGGAGGGTTACCTCACTGGTTTGGTTGAAACTTGAAGATAGATAGATAGATAGATAGATAGATAGATAGAT
>NW_017728886.1:47590024-47617982 GCF_001723895.1 Crocodylus porosus
CCCCGGAGGCCTGCAGGGCTGTGCTGGGCACCTCCCAGGGGTGCGGCCCTGTCACAGGGCAGGGACCCAGGAGTGGCTGTGATCTCTCCTGGCACCCCCTACCGTGCCAAGTGGGTGCCCATGTACCCTTGTTATCTCTCCCGCCACGACTTTGATGGTAAAAGTATTGTAAGGGAGGCTGCCTTTTACCCACTTGAGCACAGTACCCCTTGGCGTATTCCCGCCGGTACCCTGGCTACCACTGATTCTGTGTATTCCCACCACAGGGCTACGCGTGCCTCCTACCACCCCTTATACCATGGGTCCTACGCCCACTGGGCTTCTCCCAATTGGGGCTCAGGCAGCCTCAGCCTTGCCTGGCCCCCAGACCTCTTTCCCAGGTCTTACGCTCCACTTGGGCCTTTCGCCTGCGCCCACACTGGGCTCCTCCCGACACTGCCCCACTGGGACCAGGGTCAGGACACCCTGAAAATGGAGCACTCCCTCCAGCGCTAGGAACCCCCCTGCCCACTGCTGGAAAGCTCCCCTGAGGCCTCCTCCACCCCTACCGCCTCGTCTGGTCCTCCGGTGTAACAATAATTAAAAACCATCAGCCAGTCGGCCCCAACTCAAACTCTAGCCTCCTGGCTTAAAAAGTAAACCCAAAGCCCTCTGGCTCATCATTATTTCCATCCCTGCCAGGGTTCCTCTGCCTGGTATTCCCACCCATGAACTGCTCAGGTCCTCAGGCCTCCCACCTCTGCCTACTCCTAGCAGAGCTCTTTCCTTCACGGCTGCCAGAAGGGAAATGCCCCTTGGTCTCAGCCTAGGCTGTTTATAAAGGCCAATCCCTGCTCCCTTCCGGTCAGCTGACCTCTGGGGTTGTCCCAGCAACCCACACCTGTCCTTCTTTAGGAGCAGGGCACTTCACTGCCCTGCGACAGGCCCCCTGATCTGCCTTCTGGATCACAGGGGTCTGCTGCTGCCACCTGGGACCAGTGCTGGGCTTAGCTTGCACCCAGTGCCAGGAAGATTGGTGCTCCTGCTGGCCCCAACTGACAGCAGCAGCCTTCTGTCATCTGGCAGGCAGATTGGGGGCCTTCCTGCACTCCCGGTAGGGCCGCAGGGGCTGTGTCAGACTCCTCCCGTGGGTTCAGGACCCTGATTTGCCTGCCAGATGCCAGGAGGCTGGTTCTGCCACCTGGGGCCAGTGGCAGTACCAATATTCCCAGTACTGGGTGTAGGCTGCACCCAGTGCTGATCCCAGGCAGTTGCAGCAGCTGTCTGTCATCTGGCAGGCAGATCAGTGGCCTACACCCCCAGGAGGAGTCCAGCAGAGACCTGCAGCCCTCCTGGGAGTGCAGGTAGGCCCTGGATCTACCTGCTGGATGACAGGAGGCTGTTGCTGCTGGCTGGGACCAGTGCTGGGCACAGCTCGTGCCGAGCACAGCCCATGCGAAACACCAGGAAGATTGGTGCTGCTGCTGGCCCCAGACAGCAGCAACAGCATGCTGTCATCCAGTGCAGATCCAGGGGTCCACCCCCCCTCGGAGGGCTGGAGTCTGTGCCAGAATCTTCCTGGGGGTGTGGCGCCTGGATCAGTGCTGGATGACAGAAGGCTGCTGCCGCCAGCGGGGACTGGTGCTGAAGCCATGTAAGCCCAGTTTGGAAACTCGAAACGTTTCAAAACTTTCAAACCATTTTGAGTGCCGTTGTTTGGTTTCAAAGCTGTTTCAAAGGCTATTGTTTCATTTCAGTTTCAGTTTCGAGCTCAAACACATTGAAGCAGCTTCGAAATGAAACACCCAGTGAAATTTTGCACAGCCCTAATATATACATATATTATATATGTATGTATGTATATATATATATCATATATATATATGTATATATTAGGGCTGTGCAAAATTTCACTGGGATATATACACACATATCTCTCTCTCTGCAGGGAATTTCATAAAGTGTGGAACTAAACACTGCCTGCTGAGAGAACTTTATAGAACTACATATTTTGTACAGCTTTTAAAAGAAAGAAAAACATAGATGAGGTAAAAAGAGAATTTGCAAATCCCCAAACTGGCATTGGATCAGTGGCCAGCATTTCCATACTCTGCCTTAGAGAAGTGCTGAGGCTTACAGTTTTCGTGAAAGGAATGGCACTGAAAAGCAGGAAAGAGGCAGAAAGTCCATGTGGAGTGGAAGATCTAGGAGGGAAATTAAAAGCTTTGACTCTTTATTTGGGAATTCAAAATAAGGATTTATCTAAAAGTGCAGAATCTGAAGAGACGGATGCTGTAGAAGAGTTTGGTTTAGTGCTGCCTTTGAAGAAATGTTGCTTTCCTGCACTTACTGTGTATATTTAGAAAAGCATGGCATTTTAATATTCTGTAAGATCTAAGAATACAGACAGGCTTATTTCAAGTTTTGGAGTGTTAGAAAAGTGTCTATGACCAACATGAGAAAACAGTCTCTTCATGCTTTTCAATGCTCAAAACATATTCAAATGTAAAAATCCAATAATTTAATTGCAATAACAAACTCACTGATGTGTGTTTATCTTACTTTTACACACAGGGATTTACTAAAAATCACCTTATGGAAAAGTAGTTCTATGTGCTAAAATCCAAACTCAATGAAGCACTACACATAAAAGTTATTAAAAATCAAACAGTTCCTTTAAACTTTAAATTCAAACTCAGAGCACTAGCTAATCCAAAAGCAAATTAAGTGAAATGTCCCTTTGGGAAACTGTAAAACTACTGCACTCAAGAAAAAAGTTAAATGATGAACAGTTCAATTTTTAGTTAAAAATGAATTTTCTAATTAGCTTTTTGCTTTTTGGATGCAAAATGTACAATTGCTATAAAGGGTACATTTCTAAAAAAATCATTTAAATGACCTTTTGCCTCTTCTTTTTTTATTAACTTGTAAATTCAAAGATAAATTGGGTTCTTTAAAACTTTGTTTATTGACCTTTTCATATTGTACAAAATATAAATGTCAAGCCTATAACAAAACAATCATATTATCAATATCCAATGCTGAATTATGCTATTAAAGGTAATAGCCATAAGTCAGAGAAAACCCACTATCTACCAGTGCAGATCTTCCACTGAAGTCAATTGAGCTCTAATATTTTTTACTACCCGATGGTCTGTCTTGTTGTCACTCCAAATCACCTCAGCACAGATGAAACCTTTGCTACCATCCTTTATTTATTTTGAGCAAAACCACATTAGAATAAAAAGTTAAATAAAAACAATATATGATCCACATATATAGTGCTATAAGAAGGTATCTGTTGCCCTTAGTTGAAATCCCTACTGTCAAGATTGGTGTCATCTACAGATGTTTCCTCATCCATGAAGTCCTGGCTTTGAACCAATGGCATTCAGATTCCTTCAGAAGTTACCCAATATTAATTTCTCAGAGACCAAGAAGCAGACATTGCTGATACGCTGGTACACCCTCCGACTATTTTTTGCCTGTAGACCAACATGGCTAAAACTTGTATCCCTGAAACAAGCAAGATATTCTAATAAGCAGTTTTGAAATGAAAACGTCATTATTTTTTACAAAAAAGAAGCAAAAATTCAACACCCTGGGACCTGGAGAATACCACCCCTCTTGTCTGAGCTGAATTTGCATACCTGCTAACCAAGAGTACTGACTCAGGCAGAAGAAACATTCCATCGACCCTCTCTCCTGTGCAATAGGCAACATCGTACCAAGAAAGAAGTAAAATTCAACACCCTTCTTGCCATCAGATACCTCTGAGGTGAACAGACTGCTCCAACTTTTATTTGAGTCTAATTTGCATAAAATAAACTTTTCCACCCAGGGGAACCTATAACATCTTTCTATTCTCCTGTGCAATATGAAGTTTCATTTCTGCCTGGGAGAAATATTACAATCTGTGCATTCTCTTTCACTTAAGGAAGGGTGTGTGAGCCTGAAAGTTCTCAAATGAAGACTTTTTTGCAACTATTTAGTTGGTCTAATAAAAGATATTGCCTCTACCAAGAGTTCTGGCTCCTTTAAAAAAGTAATTCCTCCATCATCTGGAAGGAAGTTAAGGCTGCACATAGCTTGACCCTATCCATCTATGCAGAGACTACACACACTGAACCAGTAAAACAACCCCAAGTAACTATGCAAGGCACCCCATAGATCCTTCAATTTCATGACAGTTATAAAACATGCACACTTAAGCAATTGTCACTTGAAAAAAAAGACTTTATTGAAAAAACAAACTTATTGCCAGCCACATTTCCATAGAACAGGTTAAAATTATTGCTCAGGGAATTAAAAGTTGCATAATCATTAATACTCCACTTTTGGTGGGGGGGAGCTTAAAGTGGTATAAAAGGTTTGTGTAACGCATACTAAGTACTATTAATTTCCTTTTCCTCCATTATACTAAACAAAATTATTCCTCCATTGAGGATAGTCTTACAAAGCTAGCTATATAGGATCTGGAAAAATTCCCTAGGCTCTCAAAAATTGCCTCACTGGCATCATTTTGGAAAAAACTCTTTCCTTCAAAAATGCCATAAACCACACTCCCCAAATCAGTTACGTGTAGTTACTGGTTCCCTGATGTTACTGTTCTGAGCATAGCCAATCTCTGTTTAGCACCTACCTAAACAAAAATGTTTATGGAAGTACAAATGATGAGCAAATAGATACCAGTACCCTTTGGTTAGGTACACACATTGCACATATTGCACATTAAGCCGTAACTGAACATGGCTTTTTGAGTGCTTTAAAAATGGTGGATCACACTCTAAATTAATCCTGAATGGATGTGTGCTAACCTAAAGCACTTTCTATTGGAGTACTTTATCAAACACCTGTGCCAGATCCCATCAAGGGTTAACTTAGAGCATGATGGTCACTATGCTAGGCGGTGTTGCACTGGGCTGTGCTGTAGCCTTGAGCAGCACTCTCTGCTCTGCCCAAGTGCCAGGTCAGTCCTGCCCCCTTGGCTGTCATGATCCCAGCCAGGTGCGCAACCTGGTGGGGAAGGAGGCAGGGGTGGGAGAAGGAGGCTTTTTATTCCTGAAGCCATCCCAGCTCTGCAATATGCTGCAGCCCAGCCAGGGGAGTTGCAGGGAAAGGGCTTCAGACTCTTGCTCCCTGGAGTTGCCTCTGCCTGGTTGCACAACAGCACATCCCAAGTTGGGGGCCTATGGGGTGAGGGGTTGGGGGGTGTCTCTTCTCCCCCAAAAGCAGCCCAAACCAGGCAGTAGCTCAGGGGGGGCTGCAGGAGATGGCTCTGGGCTCTTTCCCCCACAAGAGCAGGCCCAGCCAGGCAGCAGCTCAGGGGTGCTATGGGAAAAGGGCTCTAAGGTCCATCCTTTACATAGCTGCCCCTGCTGAGCCATGCTGCAGCACAGCCTGGCAGGGGTGGGGGGTGCAGGGAGAGAGTTGCAGGGTCTCTTCCCTCCAGCTGCTGCTGACAATTGTCAGCTAGTGATGGTGGGAGGGAGGGGGAGGCTGGGAAGAGGGGTCACTCTGCCAGCCTCCTGGGAGTGGCCATTCTGGGCAGACTCTGAGCCTCCCCTCCCCTCCACTGAACACTGAGTATCTGTTTAGCTCACTTGCACTCTAACTTATAGTGCTTTAAGTAAATCATGATAGAGCACTTCCACCAGGGTTTGAACATCTGGACTTAGTCTCTGTCATGCCACATCAAAAAAAAATCAATTGTGCAGCAGAGGGTGGTGATAGATTCTGCTGCTTTATTGCAGTAGATGTCTATTACCTTTGTGGTGGAAGAGTACATGTAGCCTCTAGCTGTTCCTTGAATGCAATCAGCTGTGCTTTAACATATTGTGGCACAGCTGATCGTGCCCCACAAAAGACACGTTTCCAGCCTGGGTGACTGGATTTTTCTGGGTTGTCCTTTGAAACTGTTTCCCTCCCCCCATTTCCTATAGAGAGTGATTCAATGCCTCAGACTAGTCAAACTCAATTCCCCCAGGCCAAGGTACCTGAACATCCACATTGTATTTTTTTCATTCTCAACATGAGCTTTGGTGGAAAACAATTTAGTGAAAGTCCATCCCCAGCAGCAGTGAATTCTGCTTCTGCTCTAGAGACCTACAATGACCAGAGCACCTTTCACTCCATGACTCACTCTGATCCTGCATGCCGCAGCGCTTAGTGTGGAAGCCAAAAGTTGGGAGGGGCAGGGAGGAGGTTAAAGAAAACCACTTTGAGTGCTTTCTCCATTCATTATGCCTCTGGTACCATCTACTCCCATTTCTAAACGTGGAATATATTGGAGAGGTGGCTCCACAATCACCCCCAACATCTCTTTTCAAATAGGCCAGATTTTATAGTTTCAAGTAGCTGCAAAGGAACTCCCCAGAGATCCCCCTTTCCAGTGCATTTCTGAGCTTGGAGCAGGTAGGCAGGCCTTACTAAGCTAATTAAACAAAATGCTGCACAAGGCCCTGTCAAGCCTGTAACACAGTGCTTAGAATAGCTTGCTAGGAAGTGGGAGTTGTACCTCCGTACCTCTGTCTGGGATGGCCTGTAACTTGCCAGAGAAGTAACTTAACCATTAGATAATTGGGCTAAAGTGGTAGGTTGGTTCCTCTTATCTCATCATTTTTTCTGGGTTGGAGGTTCATAGTATGTTTTTTCTTAAAAGGAAGATTATTTGTTTCTGGAATAGCGAGTACTAGTACACACTGTAACTGGCCCTTATATTGGCTCTTATGTAAATCTTCCAGACGTTCAACTTGTCTGTTTTCCCTTAAGAATAAACAACAGAAACCTTTTGGCGGTGACAGGGGAGTCTGCATTTGAAATATCATTTTTAGTTAAATTATGAGTCAGCTGATCAATGTTTCATACTTCATTCCAATAAAATGTCCAAAAAAATTAGATATTTGAAAAACGCCAAGAGCTTGTGCCAATGAATATCCTAATATGGATAGCTCTTTAAGTAACTATCATGGAAGGTCATACAATATAGCAGGGTTATTTCACTGGAATCCTGTGGGATTCAGAGCTGTGGTACTAAAGACTTTTTCCATGCAGAATTACAGTAGGAGTCACCCCTTTAACTGAAGTCCCTCTAAATGAACACAATGTATATAATAACTGCATGTGCTTGGTTTCTTTTCTGCGCTGTGCCATCTTTGGAGTAATATATCATCTCAGCATCTTATTCTGATGATGTATTGTTCAAATACATCATCAGCCTGAGCAGTGTTTCAAATGATTTATAAACCTAGTAAATCATTAGAGTGAGGCACACTGATGATATATTATTCAAAGATGGTGCCATATGGGTAAGAAAGCTTTAAGAGCAGATTCAACAGAATTACAGGACAAAAGCACTTAGCACAAGCAAATTTACACGATATTGGAGGCTGCTTTCCTTAATATTGTAGGAAAGCTGAACCCAAATTAGCACTATAGGTTATGAACAATTATACTTATGAACAATTGTTTCCCATTTCTCCGGGCATGGTCTGAACCACATTGGGTAACAAAGAATCAAACTGCTGTACCTCTGAATAATTATACGTTATAGAAAATATATAATGTGTGAAGAATCTGTAGAGTGTCAAGGATACTGGAAGAGGGAGTTAAGCCTGGCAGTCCATCCTTATCCTAAACTGCAATTTTGAGGTACAGAAGAAGGCTATTCTCTGAATTATATTCCTGCAATTCTTAGGTGTATTAGTAGGTGTTAAACTGAGTTGGAAGCTGTTGTTGGTTTGGGAATCAAACCTAGATCACTGAAGTTAATGGGAGCCTTGCCATCAATTTACACAGAAGGGAACAGCACCTGAAGTAAAATGTATTGTTTGCATTCATTTTTTACATGGAAGGGCCTCAAAGAATTTGAGTATATAGTACAATATTATTTAGCAGCCTTTGGAAAGAGAATTTGGCCATAATAACTTGACAGCACTTATATAGGTTAGAGGTAAGTACAATAATGCTTCCTATAGTTATTTCTTCCTTGCTATTGCAAATTACTTTTTATCCTACAATAGGGTATACAATACAGATCCACTTTCTTTATAAAGCACTATTGTCAAGGAAAGAAATATGGGGAAACTCACTATGACTAACACTGACATTCTAGTTACACTTAAAGGTAGCATTTTCTGTTTACAGAACAGTGCACCAAACTGTTTCATAAGTTTTTGTAAATAAATACATGATGCTATTTTGCTAGGTTCTTTCTAATGAGTGGGCAGCTGCAGCGCAGCATGCTGCCTCCAGCTGGTAAGTAGGAAGGGGAGGGGGCAGTGAAGGGATGGGGGGGGTTGCAGATCAACACCCCCTGTGGTGAGGGAGAGAGGGGGCATGAGCTGACCAGCTGGGGGGGGAGGGGGCCTGGGACAGAGATGCTGCTTGTGCGGTGGGGGCAGCTCCCACTGCTGCTTGTACTCTGGGAGGGTTGGGGGGGCATGTGCTCCCAGATCTGCATGGTGTAGGGTGGGGCACACGGCAGCTGTAGGGTGAGCCAGAGCCAGGACTGTGCAGGGCTTTTCTTGCCAGGGCTGGGCTCAGAGCAGGCTCTGGTGGTGCTGGAAGGAGGCTGCAGCCACCCCAAATTTCACTACAGCTCCATTCCCAACCCCACACCACAGCCTGCCACAGCAATGGTTTTTCCCGGCACTAGGGTGGAGGCAGGGTGTTCAGCTGGTCAAAGCTGGGGCTGCAGCAGGTGGCTGCACAGGGCTGGGAGTGAAGCTCTGGTGAAATTTGCGGTGGCTGCAGCCTGCTCCCAGCACCAGCAGAGCCCACTCCAAGCCCAGCCCGTGGCAAGAAAAGCCCCATGCAGCGCTGGCTCTGGTTCCACCCCGCAGCTGCAGCCCACCCCATACCATGCAGATCCAGAAGCACCACCCCCTCTCCCAGGGTGCAAGCAGTGGTGGGAGCTGCCCCCACCCCATGAGCAGTGCCTCCATCCTATGCCCACCCCCCGCCATGGTTGGACTGCACCTGCCCTTGGCCCCTCCCTTACCATGGAGGGCATTAATCTGCCCCTTATGTCCCTTTCCTCCCTCCTCCCCTTCCACCACATCGGACTTACCAGCTGATGCCAGCTGTATTGGATATCAGATCAGTATCGGCCGATATGCCTCCTTAAATATCAGCTCTCAGTACTGGCCCCCAAAATCTCTACCAGTGCATCCCTATTTTTTTTTCCTCCCTTTTCTCTCTCTTTCCTTTTTAAATAAAAGGAAAAAGGACCATAGGAAAACCCTCACAGTTTATCACCATACATTTATGTAAATACGAAGTGAAATATTCTCTCTCTCAGTGTATGGAGCAGTAGTTGTTTGACTGAGGTTTTACACCTACTGTAAGTGTATGCAGTGGAAATGTCTCTTTGACATGTCACTCACTCATCCTTAATTTTCTGCACATTCCACTTATGGTTTGTTGCTTCTGGTTAGTGAAGTCCCTGAGCCTAGGAATGTACGGTAGCCCTTAGGTGAAGGAAATCCCATGAAAATATGCCTTGCTGTTGGCACTAAATATTAAAAAGATTGTAGGGACATGTTTAAACTAAAAGGCCAGGGAAAGCTGACAGATGTGGAAGAGCACACAGGTTGGGTTGATGCAGCTCCAAAAGGGAATTCAGATTCTAAATTGTCTTGAAGTACATAGTAAAGGAGTGTAACAGGGAGTCGGGGGCTCCTGTTACTTTAAGAAAATGCTAAGTTGGCTGTGTAGGACTGCCGCAGCAGAAGCCCAAGCTGGCCTATAAGTAAAAGGGAAATTCCCGTGTACGGCTGGGGGGGGTCATATAACAGGAAGGGGCGGGGCTTCAATTCATATAAAGACAGGTCCTGAGCCAGAGCAGGCAGTCTGACCTTGCATGTGGCAAGGGGAGGAGCTCACCAGGGAAAGCACCTGCAGGAAACAGACCTGTCAACACACAAACTATCCGTAAGTGTGACAGAGATGGAAACAGCTAAGAGTAAAGTACGGTTTGCAGTACAGTATTGACTCAGAGTTGAGGGGAAGAACATTTGTGGAAGCAGCTTGCTTCTATTCCAGTTATTCTGGTGGACTAGGTTGTAGCTATGAGGGCAAACTGGAAGCCACGGGGTTGCCTGAGAGACATCCAGTATAGAGCAACCATGCCAGGGTCAGGGACACTAAGGCCTGCCACATGAAACAGGGCCCAGAAGCCAAGAGAACACAAGTACAAAACAGGACCACGGCCCAGAATCTGAGATCCAGCATAGTTGAGCACCCCTGCTCTAGACAAATGTAGTTCAATGCTGTCTTTCTAAAGCATTCACCCATCCCACTGTCTGAGACAAGATACTGGACTAGATGGACCATTGATCTGACCCATTATGGCACCTCTTGTGTTCTTATTGATGGCTTAAAAATGGTATTTAAAGGTTTGCCTTTGGGGAATTGGCTTATAGGTATATAGATACTTAGAGATATATATCTATAGGTATAGATATAAATATAGATAGATATCTATATAGATATATACATATAGGTAAATAGAGAGAGATAAACTTAGTGCCAAGTGCATTAATGTTAGTGCCAAGTCCCTGTATGTGTAGACACCTGCCAAAAATCACGTAATGTGCATTAGCTTAATGTGCATTAAATTTAGCCGTGTTTAAATGCACGTGTGGATGTGCCCTATTAGTACTAAAGAGGTGATGCATTCAGGTCCCTACCACAGTTCATTCAGCTCTGACATTACCTGGTGAAGGAGTTTCAAGGGCATATCAAACACTTTGTTGGAGCGTTTGTGCTAGGGATTGACTTGTTCCTATAGGACATTATTCTCAGTTGTGTGTGCACCCAAGCATACACAACTGAGACACTAGGTGTTGTGAACTCTTCACTTAAGGCATGTTAGAAAGAGTTCTCTTGCCCTTGGTCATACAATACAGATAATAATAATTTATTACCCCTACAGCCAAAACTTAAATTAATTTTAATCAAAAGAAACAAAATATTCCCACTAGCACAGTGGGCATCGCCCATGCAAAACAGGTCTGCCTTATTCTGTCTCTTTCTCTAGTTAATCAATAGATAGTGTCAGATAGCTTCTTCCTTTGTGAGCTTCTAGTCACAGGGCTCATATGTAATACAAAAGAAATTATGATTTTTTTCTCTAGATAATAAAGTTGTAGAAAGAGAATCTATCTTCATAGGTCAGAAGAAATTTTGGTAACAGGTGAATTTCCTGGAATGAGCTTTTGTTTGAGTTCTGTCTTTCTATTCTAAATTTATGAGCATTTGTAATTGCATGTGTTAGGGAAGGATCCAACAGACCTCTCACACTGTTTTACAAGTACCTTTTCCTTCATTTTCTTGATGCTTAATTTTTGTCCTTGTCAAATTTATTCTTCACTTGTTTTACCATTCTCACAGAAAAACAAAACCCCTTTTTAAAGGGATCTGTATATTTTTTAAAAGTCAGTCTGGTGCAAGCTAGATTCCATTTATATTTAGCAGATGTAGACTGCAGAAGGACTATTGAAATTAATGGGGGGAAAAACAACAACATCCAACAACTGTGACATCTCTGCATCCACACGGTACCCAAGGGGAAGTTTTCCCTTCATTAGTGGGCAGAAGACAGAGCCCTTTACTACTTCCCTAGTGTGTCCTGTGAATATAACATTAAATAAGATCTTCCTAAGAGTTCTATTGGAAAAAATTGCACAGAAGAGGTGTGGCTTTTGCAGAATTTTCAAAGGCAATATTTTACCTTTTCCTAGTACACTTCTTCAGTGTTGGGGCTATGATATTCAAGTACCCATCCAGTGGTATAGTGGAAGTTATCATTACAGTCTTTCTTTCAAATAAAGTTTCATAGATTTCATAGACATTAGGGCTCAAAGGGACTTCACAAGATCATCAGGTCTGGCCCCCTGTCTCCAAAGGGCAGTCAGTCAGCACGGGTCAAATGATTTCAGCAAGATAGGCATCTAAGTGTTTGTAAAAGGAATCCAAAGTAGGTCTTCTAATCATTTGTGTAGCTCTCTTCTGGACTCTCTCGAGCTTCTCCACATCTCTTCTGAATTGTAGAGCCCAGAACTGGACACAATATCACAGCTGTGGTTTCACCAGGGCTGAGTAAAATGAGAGGATGAATTCCTGGGTCTTCTTTGAGATGCATCAGAAGATGCAAGACAGAGTTTGGTTTGCTTTGCCGGCCACAGCATTGCATTGGTTGTTCATGTTCATCTTGTGGTCAATCATGACTCCCAAGTCTCTTTCAGATGTGGTGCTAGCTAGCATAGCACTGCCTATAAGTGTGGTGTGGGTTTTTTCTCCCAAGGTGGAGCAGCTTGCATTTCTTGGCATGGAATACCATCAAGTTTTGATCCACCCACCTTGTAAGCCTGTTGAGGTTGGCCTGGATTGCCAGCCTATCCTCTAGAGTGGCTACATTTCCCCATAGTTTGGTGTCATTGGCAAACTGAGCCAGTCTGCTTATAACACCTAAGTCCAAATCATTTATAAATACACTGAAGAGTATAGGTGTGAGAATGGGGCCCTGTGGGATGCCACTGGTTACAGTGAACCAAGTTGATTTGGTTCCATCAAGTATCACTCTCTCATACATCCATGGAGCCTGTCCCCCAGCCATCAGACCATGACATTTTCTGGAGTTTCTGCTAATGTGAACCAAAACCTACATCTTTTTGACAGAAAATAAAATGAATTAATGGCTATGGTGCCAGGTATGTGAGGAACAATTGTTCATAAACTTGTGAGTGCATGGCAGGACATTCAATTGTGGGATCAGGCATAGAATTTCTCAGGCCCCAATCACACGATTGCAGAGTGGGGAGCCAGCAACACCAGTGAAGCCCAGCATTGGAGAATCAGGTTTTCAATGCCAGGCTTCACCAACATGCAACTGAACAGGAAGTTCAGGTCCCAGAACCTTTGTCCTGGCGGAAGTGTGCAGCTGGAGACCACGGAGCTCCCTAGTCCCCAACTGCGTGTGCCCTGGAGTAGAGTGGTGCATGTGCAGGCAGAGATCAAGGAGTTACCCCCCACCTAGGTCCCCAGCTGTTCTTGCCATGAACCTAACACTGGGCTAAAGATCATCATGTGTGCATGTGGGAGGTGCCCATAGAGTTTTTTAGCAGGGATGTTTAAAGCCACACCATGTAACCTGATGCTGCATGACACGTGTTCAAATTAAAGCACAGTACAAACAAGCCAAAAAGATGTTCTGCATCAAACGGAATATCTTGGTGGCTTGATTGCCATTTTATCACACCACAAATTCAATGAACATGTGGCATGTTTCAATTTATGAAGCAATTAATATTTTAATCATTCCATAAATGTAACATTGGCCAGGGCCTTAGCTAATGTAATAAACAATATAAAGAGTTCACAGACAGATACGTTTTATGTTAAGGGGAGACTTTCTCTTTAACCCAGTGTGGGACGCTTAAAGTAATTTGTAGTATAGAGCCTGAAGAACCAGGAATTGATGACATTTGCTCTTTTGTTGTCTTACACTAGAACTGCCACTCTTGTGGTTTCTGCGAGGTACTTTATCTGCAGTGACCAAGATAAGTAAATAATACAAAAAAGTAGCAAATATATCTTGCTAGTGATTTTATTTTCATGGGGAAAATCTGAAACGGGAGCTCCATCCCTGTATAATTCTGACTTTGTTACCCAATGAAGGAACACAATTGGCTCATTAATTGTGAAGGCTAATCTTATTTTTATATAAAAATGCAAACTGTAAATAAATATAAAGGGTGTTGATCTTCAGTAGTATTGCTGTCAAGCCTTCAACTGAATATAAACAACTTTGTGAACTCACTGGCTATAGAAAATATTTTCAGGAAAATAGATTTGGGCTGTGGAACTTTTACCACTTCTAAGAATCCTTAATAAGAAACTACTATTACTAGTTTCCATGGCATTTGAAGTCCCAGAGGTATCAGAAGAATACTTGCAACTGTGTACTTGCACATATGTGCATGTATGCAAGGTGATTTCTCTACGGCAAATGTTTAGCCCTAACCTGTTTTAACCTTTCTTTGCAAATATGGCTGGAGCTCTTCTGTAAGCTGTGAAGCAGAGGAAAGAAGAGAAATACTTACTGAGAGCCAGAGGGAACTGGCAAAAGAGAGATGAGTGCCTCGGGAGCTGCGGTTCCAGAGCAGCTGCTCCATGCAACTGGAGCAGCCCCGGAGAGCCAGAACGGAGGGGCGCAGAGAGCATGGAGAGCTGGGGAGTGGGGATCAGCATCCCAAGACCCGAGAGACTGCGTGGGATGTCCTCAGCAGTGGAGAGCCAGCGGAGAGCTGGCTATAAAACTTTGAGGAGTTTAGTTAGGCTGGGCCAGAGAGATGTTGCAAAGCAGAGCGGTATTTGCAGCGTGGGAGCTGTCCCCCAAAATGGCCAGCTGGCAGAGAAGCGGCTGAGCCCTGGGACTAAGGTATTAATTTTTGTATTACTTTATTCTTCCTTTTGTTTTTGCTGGTGCAACCTGTCATGCCCTTGCTTTAACAGTCCAGTGGTGTGCTGAACTAAAGTGGTACACCCACTCAACCTAACCAACAGAAAGTGGGTAAATCCTCAGACAAGTCAATATACCCCAGGACAGGGGATATCAGCCCGGACAGGCTCTGAGGTTTTTTTTCTGCTTTGTTTACATTGTTTTGTGGGTGTTACTAGAGGGCATAACTCTCGGGGAAGAGTTCTCATGACCAACAGCGTGTTTCACCTGAGATTGGGGAAGAAGCTCAGTAATCCGTGTTGAGGCCTACGGTCAAGATCGGGAAGGAACCCAGGGCCATGCTGCTGACTGTAACTGGGCCAAGCCCTGGCATAAGCCAATTTTTCTTGTCCTACCTCTCTACAGGTTCTTTTATTTTTTGTGGTTTTTGTAACATTGCAATAGCATGTGTTGTAGCAAACCCAGGAAATTGAAGAACAGTATTTATTTGTATTTTTAAATGGCCTGACAGTCATTTGTTTTGACGAACAGTGTGGCTAAAGTTTAATTTTGTTTTCTTGTATGAAATGATGACTGGAAGCCTCAGCATTTGACCAGCGTTTAATAAATGCGGTGACTGTCCAAGAGTGTAGGAAGTGGCATTTTTTGCTCTTTGGAAATATTCTTGATCATTTCAGAGGAAGGCATTGACAGGAACCATAGAAGTTTCAGGGAGGAAATGAAAGCACAAATGTTTCTAACACCCAAAGCTGTATTTTGATTCCTCAATAAGAATAAATCTTTTCTTCTCTAAACCATTATGGGCTCTTAATAAAGTCAGATACTGACATGACATAATATCGGTCTATGATTTTCCTATTCTGTTTATTAAGTTTACTAGGTCAGAGCAATTTGTTTTTCTATTTACAGCACAGCAGGGATCACCTAGTTTTCTGATAATCAAACTGTGTTGTTTTTACTTCACAACAGCAGCACCTGTCAGCACCATTAAGTTGATGGCTTGTTGGGGTTTCCAGTCTAGTTTCCAAAGGTTATATGTATGCTGTAAAATCTGGTTCGATACCTAGATTTTGAACCCCACGGTCCAGAGATATTCTAATTTAGAATTTGAAAAATCTAACCCTCCATAGCTATGAATGCCATTTGTAAAATTCAAATCTAGATCACCATTCAAACTTTAATTATTGCCAAAGTTTACAGATGTTCATTCTGGACCTTAATCTGTGGCCAGCTCCAGTATGTATTTTTGCATCTCTCACTCTAAGTGTACTGACCTTAGCCTCATTCTTGGCTGCAGAGAGGATCCATTTCAATAGGACCTCGACATATCTACAGCCTGCTATATAAGATTATTTTTTTGTAAAGTGGGACTTAAATCTCTTTTGGATAAGGAATGCCTAGCACTCAAGTCTTCCACTTCTTGGGTGACTGATTTACCTGTAAGAATGTTATGCCAAAGTTCACCATTACAGTAGCATAACTAGGGTAGGTCAACAAGGGCACCAACTTGGGGAAGTTAGTAGGGGCAAAACAGAAAAAAACTGGCTGCTGCAGCAGCAACCATGACATTTTACAGCATGACAGCAAGTGGAAGTTGTGTGTGGCAGCTGCCATAAGCACCTGGTCACATTGTTATACCTCTGCATCATTAATTGCCTATCCACTCAAGGGCTTCTTCTCAGAAATAGACTCTTCACTCTGGATCCAGAGTAGTCTGAGATACCCTAATGCGCAATTTTAGGTGCCTAAACTTCAGAGGGGGGCAGGATTACAGATATACATCTCTGCTGCATATTCCTGATTGGCTAGCTGTAAGTGGCACTTAGCACCCTGGCTCTCTGAATCACCCTGTAGAGATGCATAACACTCCATGAGTAGGAAAGGAGTTTAGATTCCTATCCCTGTTCCCACTTCAGGGACTAAGAACCTAAGTTTTTGGTGTTGTGATGTCTAAGTTGTGTTGGTGCCCAGTCTAAGGCACCAGTCTAGATTTCTCCTGGTTTTCTTTGCTCAATGCATCAAGGCCACAAATACTTGTTAAAATCTTAACTTTATTTGTTGACTTTTGTAAAATAATTTGCAGTCAACTTTTTGTTTTTGTTTGTGGTAATTGGGGAGTCTTCAAGCCATGGTTTTTTAAATAATTTAGCATGTAAATATTATGTTAGAAATCCCCTTTATTATATCTTGAAATGTTAAATTTTAGGTATTTTTCAAGTTTAAGATAGACTACCCCAGGAAACCCCCTTATGCTTTTCTCTTTTCTAATTGACCAAACACTGCATCACACTGAGGTGTGTGAAATTTTAGAATTACCATTACAAGGTCTGCAGAACAGACGATCATGATGACAAACAGATTAAAACTTAAAAGGGAAAATGGCATGTACAGTCATAACAATTTGGCATCTTTAATTTCGAAGGTGTGTGTCTGCTGTTGTCTGAAAAGCATGGTTTCACACTTTTGTGCTTCATGCAGTTATAGTTCTGTACAACCTCCAGTAGTACATTCTTCTCACATCAGTAAATCTGTGCTTTTCTCAAAATAAGGATAGGTATATTATGCAATTTTTTGTTTGTTTTTGAAAAGCAATTGTATCTTTAAATTTTTATGCATCTGATTACTGATTAAGAGACTAAATCTTCCTTCTTAAATGCTTTATCAACAACAAACAAACCCGTTGAACTGCTGTCATTTAGGTTATCAGAATACCCCTTAGACAGACCATTATTAGTACAGGCATATGTATTTTAGAATACACTGTTGCAAGTACACTTCAGCTGTCTTGTCTTGGCCTAGTTTAATAATTAAGAAATCACAGTTACTTTAAAAATATGTGAATTCATAACAGAAGATGAAGTAAACTAAATTTTGTATATTGCCATGTATTTTGTATGCAACTTCTCTATGTGCTTCTTAAAGAAACAACTTCTGCTATGCATCTGTATGGATTTCACTTGAAGGCAATCCAACTTCATGCATTAAGAGAGGTCACCATTAGAATACTATCAGAATACTCAACTAAGGTACCATGTCACCTTGGGGTGCCTTGAGATCCTTTTAAAGGAGCCCTTGAATACTGCAAGTGCATAACAACAGTAGGTATATAAACACGCAACATGTGATTCACAAGATAAACCTAGAGATTTCACATAGGAATGTGTCAAAAATATTCTGACCAGCTGTAGTCTGAGTCCTCTGAAACAGAAGAAAAAAAAAAAAAACAAGTCAAAGCTAAAAGCTGGCATTTTTTAGCTGGCTGGGATGTTTTGAGTCTAATGAGGGGTGCCGTGATAAACACAGCCTTGCATTAACAAAGGGTGCAAAACCTACCAACACACCTCCACTGCTACTACAATCAATGCCCCCCACAACTATCCCATTAGAATCCATAGATCCTATATGAGCCTTTCCCAAAATGTGTCGTAGCTGATCCAACACACTAAATTTCCTCATGTTAAATATGTTAGTAAACTAAACATCAACTAAACACCAGAAGAACTCTTACAAAAATTAGATACAGATAGATAGATAGACAGATAGATAGATAGATAGGAAGGAAGGAAAGACAGAGACACACGTATGTCTATAGGAGCAGATTTTTTCACAGATCAGTTACTCCCTTTCTGACCTAACTATCGTCATGCTTAAGAGATACCTAACAAACACTTTGAAAAAGTGAGCTTGGGGAAAAAAAATCATAAGCTGTCTGGACACTAAGAACCAAGGGCTGAACAACATTATTTATTTTATGGCATGCCATACCCTACTTACTTCCTGAACTTCTTCTTATACACTATGGAAGCATTTAGGTATAAATATCCTTCATCAGGCTGAAGAAGCATCTGCAGTTGGTGTATGGTCTTCCTGAATGGAATGAATAGTGAAGATGCTTCCTCAGCCTGCAGATGTATTTATACCCAAAAGCCTGCAAAGAAGAATTTTTCCAACTATTTGAGTTGGTCTAATAAAAGATATCAGATTTATCCAAAGAACCATGTCTGCCTATGTCTTTAGGTCAACACAGCTTCAACTTATACTCCTATACACTACAGCTGACAGTGACCCTCCTCTTTTTAAGAAGCCTAGATATCCCAGTAATCAAACTTTTATTCTTTTGCTAACTGCCTGTCTGCTACCCTTGGGAATTTTACTCTTCTCCAATTTCATGGATCTATTCCCTAGCATTTATTTCTATATATAAAGATATAAAGATATATATATCACTATACATCTACCAATCAGTCTTGTGACTGTTGTGGTTCACTTGACAGACCAAAACACACTTTTACAGTTACACCATTCTTATTCCCATTACAAAGCCAGACTGCACACCTATGCACCTGAGTACCTGAATTCCTGCATGCCCATGTGCTCATTTGCCCGTTACCTTTAACCATCACAATTACGCAAAGTACCACCTCAGTGCCCTCTCCGCTACTTTTTGCCTTCCCCCTCTCCCAACTCCCCCATCTGTTTTCCCAGTCCTTTCACTCATCATTCTGTTCATCATGGTCTCCATCGGCATCATTGTCCTCCTCCTCCTCATCATCATCATTGCTGCTCTCTTTGAGGGGCCTGCTTCTGAACAGTTTGTGCCAGTTCCCTCTTCCATTTGATGTCTGGAGTCTTGCCCATCATGTTCTACCATCTTCCTGTAGTACCAGTACATCTCATTCAGTCCCATTTTGATGCAGTCCTCGACTGAGAGGTTTCTGCTCCTGTTTATCGTAGGTTTATGGTCTTCCACAGGGCATTCCTGAAGCAGGAGATAAATTGGTCAAAGCAGGGTGTCGGGGTCCCTTGCTGCTTAGTCAAGTATCCATACAGAACTTTGCCTCTGGTCAGGGTTATGAACCTCTTCCGTACCTTACTGGTGTATTGGCAGGCCCAGAGGAGGTGGTCGATAGTTTGCATTTCCCACCAGCAGGTTTGCCTGGAACAATTTGATGGGCCTCTCTGACCCTCACTAGGAGTGTCCAGTGGGCTACCTGTCAGTTAAAAGCTCTGTGTTCCTTCTGCAGTTCCTTGTGGAAGATTTTCTCTGACACAACCTGGCAGCTATTGCTGGGTAGTATGTCCACAGGTAACATGATGTCTCTTGCCCTTACCACCATCTGCATCGTATGATGATTCATCAGGGTCACCGAGGCCTTGGTCTGCAGTTTGTATTTGTCCTGGAAGTGTTTCAGGACCGTGTAGAACCATGGCAACTCCACGGTACACAGGTTTACATTAGTCATCATGTACATCTGCTACTGTTGCAGTAATTGCCCTGCCAAATACTTTACAAAGTAGGCTGTTCTGGATTCTGTCCCCAGTACCAGTTTACAGATGTGGGTAGCCTCAGGAATAAATCCAGACCAAGGCTGTGAACTCATGGTTTTAGGGCTATAACAACACACCTTAACTGCTTAGAGAGCACACCCCATACAAAGTGGTATTGACATACTATTATTTATAACTCTATAATTGTTGCAATGAGGAAAAAAAGGGGAGAAATTACTAATGTGTAGGCATGCATCTCCTTATCTGACTTAGCTGTGCTAAGGTAATGTCCTATACAGCAAGAGTCTTAGAGAAATCCAGAGAAATTAATATTTTATACACTATGATATTGCAATCAGGGTTTTCCACACAATAACTGTGAAGTGCTTTCTGAAAAGTCCTTAAAAAGAGAGAGTCCCAGTGCTCCAGTAATGAGTTAAGCTTAGGTGGAGGAATGGAGAGTATAATAGAATTATAATATTGCCCCAGCAGCCTATTTCATCTCCTCCTCCTCTGTTTTGTTCTTTTACATCTGCAGCACCAATAGTCCTGAGTTTACAACACCCCTCAGGAGATTACAACCCCTTAAGATTACTAACATACATGCTATATGTGTAGGTATGTGATGAACCTGTACAGAAATTTACCATAGCTCTTTGCCAGCTCCACTTTTTTGCAGGTTTTATTATTTTTCTGCACATTTAAAGACAGCAATTTAACCCAAAGCCTCAGTCAAGGACTTTAGAAAACTGCATCCTTCATAATTTGCTGAGTTTAACACATTTGGGGGATGACATTTCATAATGTGCTAGTGAAACCAGGCATGAGATGTTATACTGATAGTGCATGAAGTCCAAGAACTGAAAGAAATAGTTTACTAACAATATGCTGAAGCAGACCTTTAAAAAATCATATTGTGGTTTACCATCTAGATAATTAATATATGATTATAAGTATGTTAATAAAGATGATCTCAAAAATTATTTTTTTACATTTCTTCTCATTCCACGCTTAACACCTCACAATACTGAGATTTTAAAAAAAACTCTATTGATTTAAACCTTTTCATGTAGATGAGAAAATTTCTGATTGTTTTGCATCTCTCCCTCTAGACGATGTCATTTGTCACATACAATTAAGCAGAGACATCTTGTGAAGTCATATTTCTGTTAAAGCAATGTACAGGTATAATAACATTACCTTTAAAATGTACTTTAAATGTTTTAACATAAGAGGTTCTTCACTAAGAGCTTGACCTAAAAATATGGTCTTGTTTTGTTGATCCAGGTTTAGCACTATAAATTCTTAAGAGAAGTCAATGTAATTTTTCGTCTGAACCCTTAATATTAATGGTTGAAATCCTAACCTTGTTGAGCAAAATATGAGTTTTGTCATTGACTTCAGCAGCATCAGAATTTTACCCTATGTATCAATCACAGAGATTCTTTAAGTTTTGCGTTGGCAAGTATGCACTTAAAAAGTTCATTCCAGCTTGAGAGAGTTAAGGGGTTAGGGTCTGGGGTTTTTTACATTAAAGGCAGAATTCTATTACACTTTGTATGTCTTACCCAACTGTGTAGGTGGTATTTTTGGCACTTCTGCACAGTTTGCAGTTCTTTTGCCCCTACAATGTGATGCATAAGCACATTAGGTTGTGAACTGACCTCGTAAGCATGGCACTATAAAACTACATACTTATTTGTAAATCTGGGGGCAGAACGGAGAAGCACACTGGAAGAGGAGGACAACCTTCTCATGTTTTAGCACTCCTTTTGAAGTTAAGCTCTTATACCATCTCATTGGATAACATGTAGGGAAATTCCTGCCCCCATTTGAAGCAAGAGCCCATGCTAGAAACCCAGGGTATGGTCCTTTCAAGAGTAGTGGCCATCTTATCAAGCTTCACAATGCTGTGACTTACATATCTACAATGGGTGTGTATAGCATATTGTGCATGCTCACTATACATGTGCATGCTTACATGTCTACACTAAAGGGTAAGAGAACTGAAAATTGTGTGTAAGTGCCAAAAATTCCACTGAGAAACTGCTATTTAGAGGGTGCATACACATGAACTAAGTACTCTTAAAATAAGGCAATTTAACTAAGCTGATTTAACTAAATCAGCTTAAATTAAGCCACATCAGTGCATGCACATGTACAACTCCTTGACATGGTGGCAGCCATCTTGTGAGCTAAGGCAACTTAACTAATGCAACTCAAGATAATACACCTTGGAGGTATAATGTCTGTCTTATGCTGCATCTAAGTCAGCTTTGCTCCACATATCTGTATACACTCTGGCAGTTAAATCAACTTGAAAAAGTTAAGTTGGCTTAACTATCAGAAAGTCAGTACTTGTCTATGCAACTTAAGTGCACAAACAGTAGTAGAATTCCACTCCAAAAGTCCATGAGAAGCACATCAAAGTAACCTTTCAAAAATGTTAAGCACTGGTTTCTACAATAAGCTATATTTCATGACTTTTGACACTTAGGAGGTTTACATACAAGCAGACAGATGGAATAGTAAGCAGATGAATTAATTTAACTGAGACCCAAGAGAACATCCAGGTCAAAAGCTGGATTGTATGAGAGGCCAAGAGACCATGAACATTCATAAGTATGGACTAGTGATTTGTTAGAAACAGTTATTACTGCTTCTTTTGCAGATGTGAACTACTAAGCAAGGAGATAGTGATTTTAAAAGCTTTACAATTTGTTTAAAGCTTAAAGTTAAATATTAGATTGTCTTAGAAGTTTTATTTCCTTAAAAAACCTGTAATTATCAAACTTCCTCTGACATATTTTCTCTAAATTTGTTACTCAATTTACAATGACCACTGTATGATTTTTGTTATGACATATTATGACAAACTACTAGGACTAAGTCGCATATGCTGGACCTATCTTTTCTTTGTCTGTAAAACTGCATAGGTACTTATAATTCCTATATAGGAGAAATTAGTACTCCTAATAAGAAATTGTTTTAGAATTTTAGTCACTGTCCTAATGAACTTTGTAGAAGGCTCTAATATATTGTCTTCACCTTAAACCTACTGCTATCCACTTGTATCAGTCATAGGGCTATCATAGTGCTATTCTCTGCACCAGATTAAAGGAAACAATCACTTGTAAATCTGTAGAATACTTTTCACAAAAGGTGAGTCATACCAGTTCCATGGCATTTATAAGAAAGAATGTTCTTGTAGTTAAAACACCTAGGTTTTGTTCTCAACTTTGCCAAGGACTGGTGGCTTTGGGTAAATTCTTATCCCTCCCCACTTCATTTTCACATCTTTGAGGCTGTCATAGTTCTCTCCAGCAGAGTATAGTCAGGATAAATTCTTAACTTTATCTACAGTAGAAAAAGATATACTTTTTGAGCCTCCAGAAAGGGAAGCAAGAAGAGCATGAGAGTGAGAGAAAGAGAGAATGTATATGTTGAAATCATACTATTGTGGTTTTTTACTTTATATCAGTATTGGCTACAAAAGACCAACTCTCTAAGGTTCATCATAAATTCTAATTTATTAGACAGGATGTGAAGTTACAATAAAATTATAAATATGAACGTTTTGGGGTTATGATGGGTACTGGTCACTTTAGCATGCATATACACACACACACACACACACACACACACATGCATTCACTCATTTAAATCCATGCAGCATAGTATAGGGCTGTGTGAAACATCATTTCATTTTGACATCCGTTTCACTGTTTTGAAGGGACAGTGTTTCATTTCATCATTTCCTTTCATTTTGAAGCATTGTCCCATTTAATTTCAACAAAATTGTTTCACTGTTTTGATGCATTTACACGTTTTGCCCATTGGCTATAATCATGAATATGCCTAAAATATTGTCATTTGTTTCCTGATTTGGATGCAAATCACAGGGATGGTAGCCCCTTCTGAGGCGGGGCTCTGCCGGACTCCCCCTAGAGTTGTGGGCCCCTGGATCTGAGCCAGATAGCAGGAGGCTGTGCTGCCACCTGGGACTGGCACTGGACACAGCCTGCACCCAGCACCAGGGAAGACAGATACTGCTGCTAGCCCCAGGCAGCAGCAACAGCCTCCTGTTATACAGACACAGATCAAGGGGCCTGCTAGACTCCATAGAGCTCAGCCCAGTGGTGGGAGGCAAAGTGCAGCCCCGGCTCTTCCTACCTCCATCTGCTGGGCTGCACTGTGTCCCATTTCGAGTACCCTCATTTCGTTTTGAAGTTGTTTCAGAGCTTTTCGTTTCTTTTACATTTTGCTAAATAGCTTTCAAATGAAACACTTAGCAAAATTTCACACAGCCCTAGTATAGTAAAATAGTAGCTGTTATAGTGATTGTGAGAGCACTGGTGTTAGTATATCTACCCATCTGGGGCATTGGAGTCTGCCGCCGATGGCCAGTTGAGGTTTCCTCCAAGGCAGTGTTGTCTCCAGAAGGGGGTCACCGGCTGGTCCTTCTGGTTGGACAGGTTGGGCACTGATCAGGTTGAAGATGAAGAGGGCACCACTGAGGGTCATGCTTCACTGCCTTTTGTCCCTTGTCTGGCAGACTTCTGTGATCCCCGAGGCATCATCTTGCTTGCCCAATTCAGCAGTCGCTGTCCCACATGGGTCTTGAGTAGTGCATGACAGCTGTTAGTCACAGTCACTGGGAGTTCCACCCTATGGTGCAGTTTCAGGAGTCAGTTTATGATTTTGATTAATTTAACAGTGGTATTGTTAAGGGTTGCAGGAGCAGTCTGTCAGGGGACATCTGCCCAGGAACTGGTCTTCAGCATTGATTACCTTGTTGAACATACAGTGGAGTCCCAGGCAGTGGCATTGATACCTTCCTCCAGTCAGTCTGTGGCTGGAGCTGTTAATTGCCACTCGTTAACTTGTAACCTCAACTGGCTCTGCCCCTTACTCAATTACACACTCACTCAGATTCACTCCCATTCATTCAGGAAACCAGACCCAATGCAGCAATGCAATTCCAGTGATTACAATTCCAATACATTCTTACAATAATAGTTCTAAGTAATACAAGGTATGACTTGACTTTAAACAAAAATACATTTGTTAAAAGTTAAAAGGTATAAAATATAGAATGCCTGCGTAAAGATGAGGCAGATGGAATGTAAAAACAAGCATATCTTAATCAATAAATGTTAATATGAGGTAGTGAAGATTAACGGCCACTGTGTACAATAAGTGAGTTAGGGTAGATGCAGTAGACTGATTTAGCATACACTTTAGACAGATATGGGTTTTGGGAAATAGGTTTTAATCAAAGGAGGAATGTGTTCACCAGGAAATATTTACAGTCATGTTTTCAATACATCTTGGGTTCTCTTATCTCTTACAGGCTTTGCTTTGAAGTGGATATTTTAGTTCTTTTGTTTTCTTTAGTGACGCTTAGCTCAATTGATAGGTAGATGCAGTTTGTAGGTTTCTCCAAGCCTTGCCACAATCTTGCTATTAGTGTGCTGGGTCTCTGCAAGAAGGGGCTTTTTGTTACATTGGCTTTACTGTTTCTTTGGCAGAAATGATATTTTCATTATTTCTACTAGTTATAGAATTCTGTTCTTGAAAGTGCATCCAAGAAAATATTCCTTTTCATACCTCAGTAAATTTTGTTTCCTTTCTCTCCGACATGCTTCTTTCATCCATGCATAAATTGCTGTTTAGCAATCTGCCACAAAAGGCTCATTACCAATGAAGAGAGAGGTTTTTTCATTTTACAGACCGGTATTCAGCATGCACTTCCCATTTCCATCTGCTTGTGCAATTCTTGTGATAGATTAGTATCTCTGCCAAAGAAGAATTATTTATTTGGTCTTTCATTTTAAGTAATTGTCAGTTCATTATATAGCCTCCATTGTTTCAGTATCACAAAGTGTATTTATCATGTATCTTGGATTGTTATTAGTTGCAGAAGTGCTTCCAGGTGTCTTTGGCAACTTATGAAGTGTTTAGAAAAAGATCCCATTTTACATGCTACTACAAAAGGCTTCTCTATACGGAGTCAGAAAGCAGCTTATGTACAAGACCTTTATATCCTCTTGGCCTTGGTAGTATTTAGATGCCTCACTTTTCAACAAGACATTCAAGTGTGAAAAGCTCTTTCTTTATTTGACCTGACCTAGAAATAACCCCAATATTCAAGAGAACATGCATTTAATCAGCTTGTAGTATTTTCTTCTGTCAGGATGGCGTGTGACAGGCAGGGACAGCCTTGATTGCAAAGAAAACCTGTAATTCATGTAAGGTAGTGAAGAGCACTAAGGAATATGGTACTTGTAGCGCAAGCCATGAACTATAAAGGAAGTTAAAATATAACACTTTTGACAGCTGTGCACAATGATCATGTGTCATTCAATCCTATTATCATGACTAGCATCAATGAAACCCTGGAAACAGTGAACTAGTAATCAAGGAAAATATATTTAAAGTGCTAAAGAGAGCCAGTTGCAAATGCTAGGAAATACATCGATTTCAGAAAAGAGTTCTATTATATTTTTGTACTTCAGGTTTTTCATCTATTTCATTTAGGAGGTGAAATAGTTTATTTTTCTTCCTATGCTTCAGAGAGTTCCATCATTCATGAAGCTGACCTATTAAAGACTTCCCAGCGGCTTACTGACTACTCACCCAGAGATTTAATGAAATTATTAATGTAAAAATGAATCTCAAAGGTGAGGAATCAGGTTAAGTCCATAAAGTTCTGTCTACAACATGTTAAGTTAACCCCCTGTGCTTGTGACTGAAGAGTAAAGCTCTTGGTAGTTAATCAGTCACAAGACCCTGACAGCACTAGTACTAAATAAAATACAATAGTTTAAAAAAAGGCATGTCTTCAATATATACCTGAAAAATAATATTCCCAGGCAACAGATTGAAGATGCTATGGTGCATTGCCGATTCACTTTGTATGAAATCTGGTAACATACTGTGTCCATTAATTAATTAATGTTTAACCAAGCTGCCTTATAATGGCACACTTACGCGAGTCAACATGACAGTCACATTTCTATCAAATTAATTCATTATGGTCATTGAATGAATAACTAATGAATTTGCAATTGAGGAGCACTTACAGGAAAATGTAACCTATAGGGAAATACCCAAGTAAAGCCCTATAGAGATTTTACTCAAAATGCTAATCAAATGACAAAGCACAAGCAAGCTAAGAGGCAAAATATCTAGTAAATTTCTTGACAGGCAGCACTGAATGTAACAGAATTTAAATAAGGCTCCAATAGAGTTACTTGATGTGTAAACAACAGAGAAAGGGATTAGCATGGTTTGTTTTCTTTTCAAAAGCTGAAAAGAGGAGAAAATTTGATGCCCCCCCCCTTTTTTTGCTTGCAATATGGAAAAAAGCACAGATTATCTACAATACCTGATCTCACAGCAAGATAAAACTGAAGTAGAAGATCTCTGACCTCATTTCTGAAGGTCAGAGTATAATGCTGAAAATCCAACAATATTGTGTGGCATGGTTCTTTACAACTGTTTACTTAGAGCGCCTAATGCAAAAATTGGATGAAGGATTTTGTCTCCTCCTTCTGTGCTTTGTGTTCCTGCCATAATAGAAGTGCTGTGTTTCCTTTAAACTAAAATGATGATAAAATGTTGAGCCTAAGGATTCAGATCTGGCAGTTATGTAATAATGAGTCTCTTTAAGAGGCAGAGTAGCAACATTTGAGATATGCAGGGTCAGCAAAAGGTAAAAAGACTTTGACTGATATTACATAATAAAGTCAAAAGGCAAAGAAAAAGAAAAGAAGAAAAAAAGCCATTAACTCATTAAGCTCCCATCACAATCTGTATCTCCACATTGTCCTCTGTGTTAGCTACTTTCTGTACGGTGTCATAGATCTCTCCACTTTCAGTAAATGGAACTAACTAGAGCTGTGCGAGTTGGCAGCGATCTGATCCGGCTTCAGAGCCGGCTGCTTCAGATGGCAGCAATCTGATCTGGGGCTCCGGACCAGGTTTCTGCCTCGATCTGGCTGAAGCGGCTCCGAAGCTTTGGATTCACCTCAGAGATCCGGCAATAGGGTATAATGAGGAATCAATGCAAGATCTATAACTTTGGGGTTTTTTGTGTGATTTGGATGAAGCTGGCACGGGTGGTAGCCTCTGCTAAGGACATAAAATTTGCCAAGTTTCAAGAAGATCAGTACAGGGGTTTGGGGGAAACTGCATCCCACAGCCTTGAAAGCAAAGCTCCTGTCACGTCTATGTGTTACAACA
>NW_017728886.1:47619236-47621341 GCF_001723895.1 Crocodylus porosus
GTTCTGGCACGCTGTGACCTGCCAGACATCTGGCACCCCAGGCACCTCTGCACTTTTACCTGCATTGCTACATCCCCTCTACCCCCGACCCCAGCCTGCCCCTCCCCCCTGACCCCTCCATTTCCATTTTCATTGACTGGCTTTCTTTCTGGCCTGCATTGCAGGCCAGGCCAGCCTCTGGCTTCTTTACTATTCCTTCCACCCAGGACCAACTGCAGGTACTTCCTCAGCCTGACAAAGGGGTTTTCAACCCTAAAGCTCACATCCCAGGCTAAGCTGAGCTCACCAGGAGCTTCACAACTGCACTGCAATCAGCAAGCATCAGGACTGTCAAAGACATGACAGGTCTGGGCATTCCCCAGCCAGAACTTTGCGCATGCATGTGTTAGCTGGAGGTCATGGCACCTCCTACCTGCCTTTCACCAGGGGATCATTGGTCCTGTCATTTATGGGGCTGCTGCACCACCAGCAGTCCCACCAGGTCTCCCTACCCCGGCAGGGTGAAGTTTTAATGGTCATGCCCAGAACCTGGGGCCTCCTCTTTCCCCATAGCCGCAATCCCATACCTCCAAGTTCATCCTGGCAGGGGAATGAGCTCAGCAGGGACATGTTCTTCCCCTACTGGCTGGTGATGCAGTTAGTGCCCTCTCCAGCTGACAGCGGGGCATTAATTAGCCTTTCAAAACCTCAAAAATGGAAATTGGTGCAGACAGAGTGAGGAGGGTGGCACCTTAGTCTGTCTGCAGGTGGAGTTTGGGGAACCGCAGCAGCAAGAGGTTCACCTTTAGGAACACCAGCTGCTCCACCAACGTGGGATCCTAGCAGGTGCAGTGGGATGTCACAACATCCCCAGCAATGCTGAACACCCTCTCAGTTGGAGCACTGGTCGGTAGACAGGACAGGTGTTCCTGGGCAACTGTGCCAGGAAGCTTTGAAAAATGTAGGAGTCTTTATTTCATAATAGCATAGGAACAAAGGCCTAGAATGGACGCGAATCACTGAGTCAAATCCCAGCTATTGATAGCAATATCATCATACCATTCTAGTCAAAATTTAGCAAGCTCCAACTTAAAATTACTGCAGACATCTGCCCAATTGCTATGCCAGAACTTCATTTCTCTGATGGTTAGAAATTTTCTTTTAAATTCCAGGCTAAATTTATAACCATTTTATATTTATTTACTTTTGTGTCAGCATTGTCCTTTAACTTAAATAGCTCTTAGTTCTTCCAGGTACTTAACTCTGTGTGATATTAATAGAGAGAAATTGTGACCCTTCTCAGATTTTGTTTGTCTAGGTTAAAGAAGGCAAGCTCTATTAGTTGGCTTTTGTGAAACAAGCTCTGCATTCCTTTGGTCATCTCAATAGCTCTTCTTTGCATCTTTCTTAAAGATAGTTCTGCAGAATTGTATGTAGTATTCCAGAGATGTGATCTACCAGTACCTTGTACAATGGCACTAATTTCTCAATATCTGTTGTAAATACTATATGTGATAAGCCTTAGGAACTTATTACCATTTTCATGGTTTCATCAAATCACTAGCTCATAGATATTCCTGAATCAACAGTAAATCCTGGTTCTTCTTCTCTGTTATTTCCAGCTGAAGAGATCCCAACACACAATAGTATTAATCCCAAAGTTTATAACATAACATCCTTCATTAGTGAATTTCATCCCATTTCTATAACTCTAGTCTAGTGATTCTCAACCCAGGTGCCATGATATCTTGTTAAAGGTGTTGCAGGGTGCCAGAAAATATTAGCAACGTTAGGTATACAAATACCTGTGTATGATTCACAAGACAAGCCTAGACATTTAAAATAGGAATAGGAATTCAGGGTGCTTTAAAAACTCTAAGAGAGCTTCTGGAGGGGCTGGACGTGCTCAAGTCAGCGGGTCCAGATGCTCTGCACCCCAGGGTGTTGAGGGAGCTAGCTGGGGTTATTGCAGGGCCCTTGGCACGGCTTTACAAGCACTCGTGGTACTCGGGCCAGGTGCTGGATGACTGGAAGATAGCTAACATGGTCCCCATCTTCAAAAAAGGGAAGAGAGAGGACCCAGGCAACTATAGGCCCATCAGTCTTACCTCTATCCTTGGGAAACT
>NW_017728886.1:47622211-47653038 GCF_001723895.1 Crocodylus porosus
CCCAGGCGGGGGGTCGGGCTTGCAGATCTACAAGGTCCCTTCCAACCCTACTTCTATGATTCTATGGTTCTATGATTTCTTTGCAACATAATTTCCACAGTCAGAAAACGAGTAAAGGCAAAAAGCTTGCATTTTTGATGGGTGCCTCAAGTCTAATGAAGTATTCTTTGTGTCTAAGAAGGTCGAGAACAACTGCTCTAGTTCTTAGAGTTATCCATTTCTTATATGGCATTCCCATTCTCCTCTCTTAATTAATGATTCCCAAAATAAAATCCCAGGTCTGTCCCCTGAGGAACTCTAGCCGGTTCCTTGCAAATACAATTTTGTATTAGCCCCAACTTCTTCAATTTAAATAATATGAACAACTGGAATACAGTAATAACAACAATTTTTGATGTGGCAGCTATCAAACACTTTACTGAAATCCCAATAAGCTTGCCTCCAAGTATGTTTTTTTTACTTTTAATTTAAAGAATTTCTAATATTTTAAAGATCTCAGAGACATTCAGGTCTCTGAGATCTTCACTCCAGTTGACTTCACTAACTAAATCTCGAAATGTGTCGAAGTCTTTTCTTGCTGAAATTCAAAGCTTAGGTTAAACTTAATGAAGAAGTATAAACAAAAATGAAAGTCAACTCTTGATCAGTTTACTCTACTTAATGCGATGCCTACCTGCCAGATAACATTTCCTCTTCTGGTTCAGTAACTCTTTGGCGAAGAACTCTTTCAGCCATCACATCTGCAACTATCTGGGCATAACATTATCAGTAGCATTTGTTCTCCAATCTATATTTAGCAAATGAAATCCTTCTGTAATGACAGTTCCCACAAAGTCAGCCATACAGGTCTATGGAAAACCTCTCACACTATTTCTCTAGGATTTATTTAAAAACTTTTCCCCTAGGTAATTTTGACCTAAATAGATTCTGTTTTATTTACATTATCACTTCTTTTTTTCTTTACAGTCTACCACATCTTCAAAATTAAATGCAGTATTGCTCACCAATGTTATCCTTATTTTTACCTTTTCTGATAGGTCTTCAAACACAGCACCTGGTATTTTCCCTTTCTTGAATCCATCTTCTATGTGCTGGGTGATATTTAGCATTTAACCAGTATAGGTTGCCTGGTCTGAATCTGGCTTATTCTAGTATTAGTTGGTGTTCAATATGAGGTGAGAGGTGTTTAAGAATAAGGTATTCGTAAAGCTTATAAAGACGGTACAGGAATGACACTGGCTTAAAGTTATTTGGGCCAGGGGGATCCTTCCACGGCTTTGATAGAGCTATTACATGGGCTTGTTGCGATATTTTAGGTATTCTAATGGTTGATGAGCAATTTTTAAAAAGGCATAATAGCTATACCTTGGTTGTGGGACGGAAGTGCTTGATCTGCTCCTTGCATATATTGTCACATGAACCAAGTTGACATGGCATCACCTATGCCATAGTGAAGCCAAGCAGAAATTAAATATCACCTGGGATGTAATCCCACTGACTAATCACACAAACCCTGCATACTTGGGGGTTATACATTTACCTTTACAACACATGTAGGGAAGATGAAGGGGAAAGTCAGCGCCTGCAACAACATACTTCAAAAGTTGGCCAGCTCAAAGTGGGGCGTGAACCCAGCTACATTAGAACCACTGCTATTGCCTTGTGTTACTCCATGGCAGAGTATGCATATCCAATATGTGAACAATCAGTGCATGCCAAGCAACTAGACCCAGTTCTAAAAGACAGCTGTCATAAAATAACAGGATTTTTAAAGCCAACGCCAAAGGATAGTCTGTACTTACTTGCTGGGACTGCACTACCTGATATCAGAAGAAAGGTAGTGAGCTGGAAAGAAAGATCACAGCAGATAGAAGATCCAAGACATCCACTCAATAGTCACACAGAAGAAACCAAGTGACTTAAAGCACAAAAGAGTTTTGAGACTGGTGGTGTGCCCTCAGTCATGACTGCTGACAGGACAAGACTAGAGTTATAAAAGGAAAGAGGATGTGCAATCATATGCCCTGAAAAGAACCTGGAACCCCAGAAGGACTTTCCCTGAGGGACTGATACAGACTGGTCAACATGGCCTGAGTATGCAAACTGTGAGATCAAAAACAAACACAATCAAATGAGAATACTCTAATGACCAGAATACATGCAAGTACAGTGAAGTACAGACCATGGAGCACCTGTTTGTTTGCTGACTCTTTGGTGAGACCTGTATGAAGGAGGACCTCACTCGAGCACTGGAAAGAGCCACCACTTGTGCATGATTTGGGCAAGGACACAAGAAGAAAAACTATTTCTGAACTGGGTATACCCTTCCATATCTGCTTTCTACCTGTGACTGAATTTTTTCTATGTCTCTGTTGTCACAATATTTGGGTTTAATTCCTAAAATGTAGTTTTAGTTTTATCATTTTCTTTTTCAGGATCTTAACATTAGTGTACAAAAATCTCAGTTACAAAACGTATGGAGACTATCATTTTCTCCCCTTCTACCACACCTTAATTTAAAGCTCTTATCCACCTTGAAGCAAGAAGAGTAGGATCCCAGGCACACAGCAGGAGCATATACAGACTGGTGCGCTGGTTCCTGTGCTTTGCTCCCTTAGGGGACCTTCAGACCATTCAAACAATTAATCCATAAGCAGGCTTAGGAGTCTGCAGTTTCATAGTCTGACTTTGTCCCTTGGGAGGCCTGCAGACAATCCTCACAACACAATCCTCCCTTTGGCCCAAAAAAACATGAGCAAACCAAACCTATAACTTTTCTCTTGGTAGCAGAAAAGCCTTCAGCTCTAGCCCTTCCAGAGATGGGCTACACTGGGTTTCAGTCTGTTCCCTGCCACAAACTGCTCCTTACCCCCACTCAAGCTCCCTGCTTTTTTCCCCCTTGGGCTCTTAGCTGCCACGTAATCACCTACAGCTGGGATCTTATCCCAGCCTGCTCATTAAGAGGAGTCCTTTGGCAATATCTCCCAGCAATCAAACAACCCAAGAGCTTTTCCATGGTACCAACTTCTGAGCTCTCCCTTAATCTTCAAAATCTATCTGGCAAAGCTCTCTGGTATTATGCCTAGGCTCCTTCCAGCGTTCATTCTAGCTCAGGTATTTCTACACTACACTGTAGTCTGTCCTGCAGACAGACCATCAGGTTCTCTCCCACCTGTTCTTCCTACAGTTTGGGTTTTTGTTTGCAGGGGCAGTTATCTTCTGTCCTCCATTGCAATTCCCTGTATGGTATCACTATCCTTATTATGTTTATTTGCCCTTGGGATCTGCCTAGCTCAGGGGTCTGTAACATACAGCCCATGGGCCAGAACCACTGACCCACTGGATCTGTCTTGTAGTTGGAAGTCTTTGCCTCTGCCCATGCATCTGCTGGGACTGAGCAACAAGGAGCTGCACTCACATTTCCACTGCTTCTCCCCATCCCCAGTTTCCCTAGCTGCACCATGGGTTCAGCTTCCAAATAATGGGGAACTGAGCCAGGGCTGGGCAGCTTCTAGCTGTCCCTGTGCAGCAGCCAGGAGGTGGGAGGATTGTGAAGGTAGGATGGTGGGAGAAGGAGCAGCAGTGTTGACATACTTTCTAGTTGCCTGGACTCAGCTCATTTCCCCACTGGCTGGAAGCTGTCTTTGAGCTGCAGCTGTGGAGAAGGTAGCAGCAGCATGGGTACACCTCTCAGCTGCTTGGCCCTGGCATGGGTGCACGCACCTCCTTCTTCTGCTGCTGACTTGTGGCTAAAATCTCCTGGCCCACCACTTATAAAGGTTTCCAGCCCCTTGCTTAACTAACCTTGTTCTTTTATCTTGTTAAATTCCTTTCTTTCTGCTCTATTTTTTCCTATCTCCTTCTCTTTATTCTTTGTGGTATCAAAACTGCACTGCAACTCTCTTTTACTTCCACTAGCTGGTTTCTTCCTGTGCCCTGCTGTGCCCTCATGGTCACATTCTCCCTTGTCTAAAGACGTGTCTTTTAGATTGTCTTGTTCAGCAGACTCAGTAATGGCCATAGATCCACAGAGATTCTTTCCCAAAAGTTCATCTGTTGCCAGATAGAGCTCATGAGGATTATTTCAAACATATTTCCTGAAGGATTTCATAGACATTAGGGGCTGGAAGGGACCTCGGAAGATCACTGAGTCCAGCCCCCTGCCCCAGGGGCAGGAAGTCAGCTGGGGTCATAAGATCCCAGCAAGATAAACATCCAAATGTCTCTTAAAGGCATTCAGAGTAGGTATTTGAACCACCTCCAGCAGCAATCTATTGCAAACCTTGGGGGCTCGCACAGTAAAGAAACTCTTCCTTATGTCCAGCCTGAAATGGTCACAGAGGAGTTGGTGACCATTCGACCTTGTCATCTCTTGGGGTGCTCTGGTGAACAGACGTTCCCCCAGATCCTGGTGAGCACCCCATATAAATTTATAGGTGGCCACCACATCACCCCTGAGCCTGCGCTTTTCCAGGCTGAAGAGTCCCATGGCTCTCAGCCTCTCATCATAAGGTCTGTTTTCCTGACCTCTGACCATGTGTGTGGCTCTCTTCTGGACTCTCCAAGCTTCTCCACATTGTTTTTGAATTGTAGAGCCTAAAACTGGATACAGTACTCCAGCTGTGGCCTCACCACAGCTGAGTACAATGGGAGAATGACGTACTGGGATTTGCTTGAGAAGCACCTGTGGATGCAAGCCAGCATTTTGCTTGCTTTACTTGCTGCAGCATCACATTGAAGACTCATGTTCATCTTGTGGTCAATCATGACCCCCCAAGTCCGTTTCATCTGTAGTGCTAACCAACGTAGCACTGCCAAGCCTATAAGTATGCTGCAGGTTTTTCCTCCCAAGGTGGAGAACCTTGCATTTTTTAGTGCTAAACACCATTGAGTTCTCATCCACCCATTTCCTGACCCTGTCAGGGTCAACCTGGATCACTCTCCTGTCTTCAGGTGTGGATGCTGTACCCCAGAGTTTGGTGTCGTTGGTGAACTTGGCCAGTTCGCTCCTGACACCAATGTCTACAGCATTGATGATGTTAAATAAACAGAGGGATAAAACACAGGCTATAGTTTCTGGGTCCAATCACCTTCACTGTCTTTTTTCTCATTCAAGTCACTTCAAGTGGCTTTTCTTCCTTGAACTGGGCATACCCTTCCATATCTGCTTTCTACCTGTGACTGCAATTCTTCCATTATTCCAAATCTTGAAAGACAAAGGGTGAAGGCCTTTAAATTGCCTGTTTGCTGCTCTCAATATACTCAGTTGTCAAAGGCTTACAATGTTAGTGGGAATGAAACGCAGAATGCAGGTGTGATGCATAGAAGGTGCACATGGGTGCAAGTGCAGCCCCTGTGTGTGGCAGTGCACCCCCTACAAAAAGGTGCTCTGGACACTGTCGGCACCTTTTTGTAGGTTGCAGGCAGTTCCCTGCAGGTGGTCGCTGCTTGCCACCCTGCTGCCGACACTGCTGGCAGCGTCTATGGATGGTCTGTGATCCCCACTGGTCACTGCTGACGCTGCCAGCAGCAGCTGTGGGTGGCTGCCGACCCTTGGCTAGTGCTCGCTATCCTCCCTGTCCCCGCCCCTGCTGCCAACAGCCCTGGAGCTGTCTGGGGGAGCTCTCCTGCTTACCACTGCTGTGCTCGCACCACTCCTGCCACCACCGCCGCTGCACTCCCATCACTGCTGTGCCCCCCCACCACCAGGGGCATGAGTTGTTCGAGGCAGAATGTTTCCAGCTCACACTCATTTGGAAGGCCATATCTTAGTCATATCACACATTCCCCAACCTGACACTGGAAGCTACAAAGAAACCACCCATCAGTAAATAAAAAAGAATATTACTTGCCCAAAGAAAAGTCCTTCATCAAGGGAATCCCACACAATCCCACCTGCGTGCTGTACTTTGTTCAAAAGCAAACAAATAAAAACTAATTGAAACTCTGGAATTCCTCACGAAACAGAAAATCCAGTTCCTATTTAGAGCTACTTGCTATATTTTGCAGTGGTTTACTGCCAAGTCTGTGAATGCACATCTCCCTGAAAGACCTGCTTACATCTTTCACAATTGAGAAGAGCTGAGTATCTTCCCAATGACTAGGAAAAGAGTTTGCTGCTTTCTTAGTGGCCAATGTTGCATCTTCCTCCTGCTGAACATAAAAATATCTATTTTTATATATGTTATGAGGAATTTGTCAAGAGGTGAAAGAAGATTAAAGATGATAGATGCATGATGGTCTCTCACTTTTCTGTATTCAGCAACTTGAGGACTTCCAGAAGAGTCTAAGGGTGCCCAAATTAATGTGATTCATGGCAAAGACATCACCCTAAAGCTTTAGTGTCTTGTGAGCTGCTCTTAAAAACAAATTGTTCTTTTAGGGTGGATTTTTCCTCTGTGTTTATTTAAAATTCATATTCCTTATTTATTTTTCCTTGATGTTTTAGAGTTCTGCTAGGTAGAAGTATGTTTCTTATTTCCGTTTCCCCAGAATAACCTCAAATAAGAATGGGAGTCACAGTGATCTCACCCATCTACTAACTGCAGTTCAAAAAAATATGGTGAGGGCTGTGTCATTTTCCAAAACAGAATCCATTATTCATTCACACCAGTTCAAGAGGTCAAAGGAATCACATAGACCCAAAGGACGGAGGAGGTTTCTTTGACTCCTGTGCTTGATATGATAGAGACAAAGGTCAAGTCTTACCCCCTCCACATACAGAGCTTGAGGCTTCATTTGAAACTGAGAATGAAAAGCTACAAGCTGTGAGTATACAGGTAGGCTCCATGAAAGTGGAGTTAGAGAGCATGCAAAACCCTTTCAGTTGCTTTAGCTACGAAAAGCTTTTGCTGAACAGAGAGGATGCCAATTTGAAGCATGCTGTATAAAATAAAAATCCACCAGAGGGCTTAGATTTAAAGAGGTTCCAGATCTTCAACAGTCCCCAGAAACTGTATAATATGTTTGAAAGCATATTGTAAATTGACTCTGACACACTGCAACACAAACCACCGATAAAAATACAGACAGTTTACATACAGCTTCTCAAGATGCCCTGACTAAATGGTGTTTCAAAGAGTTCGTGTTTGTGCTGGAACCACAAGTATCCCTCCTTGGTTTAATTTATTTGCCACAACATGTTGTGAATACTTAGAAAAATATATTTAAAACTACAAAAACTGAATATCAAGATTGCAGTTGAGAACACTCCAAACTCAGGAAATTAAAATTGCCTTTCATCCATATTAAGGCCTACAGCACTTCAAACACCAAGCATGGGGGAACAAAGCTATAGTCCTTAAACTTGGGACCTCAAAAGCTGAGTACTAGAGTCTCTAAACCTTGAACTAAAGACCCAAGATGTTTGGTGACAGCTGTACAAACTGACAACCTCTTTTAAATGGGTAGAAAGTAGAGCATATAAAATACACTGATCCATGGGTTTCATGTGCCGGCTGGTTAGCACATAGGAGCTGTGAATGGCTATAATATGCTCAGTGCAACAGGAATATTCAGAAAATGTAATTCTACAATGCTGGGCTTGGCTTCTTGTGATCAGACCTGGAGAAGAATATCTTGCATTCAAAAGCTTGTCTAACTTTATCCCAATTACGGAGTTGGTCCAATAAAAGATATCACCTGAAGAAATCCTTGCTTCTCACACAAAATGTAACTAACCTTTACCATATCTCTAATACGCATGTGCAAAATGAGATTTTCAGAAGCCTGTAATGTATCCATAGTTGGTCAGGTTTTAACAGGGATCAGACAAGTTCTATCTATTACGCTGGGAAACCCGGCCAAATTTCATGCCCCTGGCAAATTTCAAGCCCTTCCTCTAAAGCATGGAGATACTAGAGCATCTCAGTAAAGAAGGATGCTTGTTCTGAAAAGCTTGTAAGAAATGTTTTTTCCAACTATTTAGTCAGTCTAATAAAAGATATCACATTTACCCAAAGAACCTTGTCTGACTGCTGAGAGAAGTGTTTTAACATTAGTGACAGCATATTTTCCCCTGATCTTGTATTTAGTAACAGCTGAACAATTTCAGCTGAATCTAAAAAAAAATCAAAAAAAAAAAAAATCCCCAAAACCCAAAGCAAACACCTGCCATGGGAGATTTAAGCCCAAAATATTAAAGTTTGACAAAGTTATAAGAAACAGAAAACAAGATCTTATCATGAGAAGTGTCACGCAACCTTAATTACAGGCGTTGCTACCAGCTCCGCCTATAATTAATAATGTTCCATTCTGGTGTTCAGCTGCACATTATTTATCCAGAATGACTCATATAGAAATAAAAATAGACCAGTGTTCTCAAAGCAGAATTTTGATGTGTAAGGGCAGATGCTTCTCTGATTTTCTACACCAAAAGGCCCAATTTTGATAAATATTGAACACCTGCAGTTCTCAATGATTTCATTTGGCTTTACCCATGCTCAGCTGGCATCCAGCATTTGGCCTCAACTCTGGGCAGCCCTGAAACTTTTAGAGTGAACAGTAAAGAGGCACAAGAAACTTTTCTGAGCCTCTTTGAATATACAATGCTGACTGGTCTCAGACAGTGGAAAATAGCAAAGTTCTGGGTTATAGTACATTTGCAGGGGGAGGGGAGGATTTGTTTATTATGGGTACAGTAGGATAGCTTTGTCACCTACAATACACCATCTGCCCAAGAGATAATTATCATTATTCTTAATTACAAGTAGAAATTGAGAAGGGAAATTTTTGAAGGCAGCTCCCTTTTGTACCTTAAGAATCTGTGTACAAAGTGCAAGTCATTGTCAATGTTAATACACATTAACAAAGAATTCATCCCTAAACATTTTCCCATCCCTATCTTAATTTAGGATGTCAGCTTGACACCTGCTTGATTACATGACATGCGCACAAAATACATATAGGCAACGTTCCCTCTAAGCTTTATGACATACATGACCATGGAGGTGTGCCTGGCAGTGTGACAAGAGCCTGCCTGCGTGGCCACATACGCCTTGCAGCTTAGAGGAAACACTGCATATAGGCATACTCCAATCCCCCCGGCAGGCTGGCATGGGGGACAGCATGAAGCATGGCCCAATATTGGAAGGCCCTGATGCTACCTTACCAGGGAGAGGCATAAACCACCTTCAGAAGCTTTTCATACAGTTTTATGCTGGTTAAAGACAGTTAAACCAATCTTGCCTTGGTATTGCTGGGGCCAATACTACATAATACAAGTGCAAAGGATTTTATTTCTCAAGGATTTTTATGACATCATCACAAATTATAATTATGTGATTACATATCATATAACTGAGTCATAATTGCATTCTAATTATGCAAGTAGAAGTATTTACACTAAACAGGCAATTAGGTGCAATTATACTAATGATGTAAATGTGCAAGAATTAAGCAAAATTAATTAAAAAAGGAACTAGGGAAATTCATACAAATGAAGTGCATTTGTTGGCTATTAAAATACTGAGAGAACTCACAACAACAAAGAAACACTGTTAAGTGCTAAATTGTGACACGAGGCTTTAATCTTGCATTGGGAATAGCAACCTAGGAAAGTCTCCAGAAAGCTCAATTTCTGCACAATAAGGTGATGTTCTATTTTCTTCCTGATCATCTATGTGTCCAAGACTGGTAATTTACGCACCCTTTTTGCTCATATAAGTGAAATACAAATATTCAATGCCTGGGTGCATAGCCCTGCTCAGTTGGACATGGCTGCATAATTATGTAGTCATGAAGACTAAGCATGTGCAGTAGTAGCTGGACCTTGTATGTGTTCCCCTTGTGGATGCTTAGCAGCTATAAACATCCAAAAGTAGAGTCAGCCAAAACCTATGACTACCATGCTTAGCCTCAAGAACACAGAATACTGTGGCTGAGTCCAGATGAGCATGGATGTGCAGTATGTGGTGACACAGGACCATTTGCAGTACCACATACCAAACAAGGGGACGTGCCCCATGCTGCTACCTTGCAGCATGAGGGATTTTGACCCCAGGATATCCTGGGGTCAAGAAAACCCCTGGGAAAAAAGTAGGGTAGCACAAGTACTAGCAGCACATGCCACCCAAAACTGGAATCTGGCCAGCTGGAGCTCCACTCTGGTTGCGGGCCAGGCTTCCAACTGCAGGAGCCTCGTGGCTGCAGCTTCCCAAGGCCCCCAAGCCCCAGGTAAGGTTCCTGGGGCCAGCACATTTGACTATCCCACCCATGGTAACCTGCCACACACCAGGGTAACCTGCCACATAGCATAGACAGTGTCTGGGGACAAGTAGCAGTGGCACCTTATGAAAAATTAGAGTAGACCAAGGGTAACCTGTTCTACTGCTTTACTCCCCTCCTAGTGAGAAGGTTTCTTCTAATATCTAATCTAAACTTCCCTTGTTTCAACTTGAGACCATTGCTTCTTGTTCTGTTATCTGCCATCACTGAGAACAGCCTACCTCCATCCTCTTTGAAACCTCCCTTCAGCTAATTGAAGGCTGCTATTAAATTCCCTCTCAGTCTTCTCTTCTGCAGACTAAATAAGCCCAGGTCCCTCATCCTCTCCTCATAAGCCATGTGCCTTAACCCCCTAACCATTTTTGGTGCCCTCTGTTAGATATTCTCCTATTTGTCTACATCCTTTCTGTAGTAAGGGGCCCAAAACTGGACACAGTACTGCAGATGTGTCCTTACCAGTGCCAAATAGAGGGGAATAATCACTTTCCTTGATCTCCTGCCAACACTCCTACTTGCCCAATATTCTGTTAGCTTTCTTCACAAGGGCACACTGTCGGTTCATATGCAGTTTATTGTCCACTGTAACCCCAAGGACCTTTTCTGCAGACCTGCTACTTAGCCAGCCACCCCTGTACTGGTGCATGGGATTGTTCCATCCTAAGTTCAAGTGCAAGACTTTGCACTTGTCCTTATTGAATCTCATGAAATTTCTTTTCGACCAATCCTCCAATTTGTTGAGTTCTATCTAAATCTTAGCCCTACCCTCCATTGTATCTACTATTCCTCCTAGCTTGGTGTCATCTGCAAACTGTTTAAGGGTGCACTCCATCCCATCTTCCAGGTCATTGATGAAAAAACCCTAGAGCCAGGACTGACTCCTGAGGTACTCCATTTGATACCAGCTGCCAACTAGACATCAAGCCATTGACTACCACCCTCTGGGCCCAGTGATCCAGTCAGTTTCTTATCCACCCTACAGACCATTCGTCCAACCTGAACTTCCTTAGTTTGTTTGCAAGAATGTTGTGGGAGATCATATCAAAAGCCCTGCTAAAATCAAGGTATATTAAGTCCACTGCTCTCCCTGAACCCACAGAGCCAGTCATCTCATCATAGAAGGCAATTATGTTAGTCAGGCCTGAATTGTCCTTTGTGAATCCATGCTGACTGTTCCTAATCATTTTCTTCTCCTCCAAGTGCTTAGAAATGGATTCCTGGAGGACTTGCTCCATGCTTTTTCCATGAAATGAGGTGAGGCTGATTGGTCTGTAGTTCCCCAGGTCTTCCTTCTTCCCTTTCTTAAATATGGGCACTGTATTTGCCCTTTTCCAATCATCTGGGACCTCTACCAATTGCCATGCATTTTCAAAGATGGTTGCCAGCAGCTCTGCGCTCACATCAGGCAACTCCCTCAGTACCCTAGGGTGCATTCTGTCCAGTCCATGGACTTGTACACATCCAGATTCCCAAACTGTGGAGATCTCCATGTCCAGCTTCCCAAACTTGTACACGTCCAGGTCCCCAAACTGTACATGTCCTCCTCCTCAAACTGTGCTTCCAGGTGCAGTAGTCTGGGAGCTGACCTTGCCTGTGAAGACTGAGGTGAAAAAGGCATTTAGTACATCAGCCTTTTCTACAACCTCTGTCACTAGGCTGCCTCCCCACAATTTGTAAGGGACCTTCACTTTCCCTGATATTCTTTTTGTTGCTGACATACTTGTAGAAACCCTTCTTGTTACTCTTTAAATCCCTTGCTAGCTGCAACTCCAATTGCACTTTGGTCTTCCTGATTTCATCCCTGCATGCCTGAGGCATACTTGTATATTCCTCCCTAGTCATTTGTCAAAGTTTGCACTTTTTATAAGCCTCATTTTTTGGCATTTTAGCTTACTGAAGAGTTTCCTGCTAAGCAAAGCTGGTCTTCTGCCATACTTGGTAGTTTTCCTGTGTATAAGGATGCTTTGTCCCTGCACCCTCGGTTTCTTTAAAGTACAGCCAGCTCTCCTGGATTCCTGTCCCTCTCAGACTGGCCTCCCAGGGGATTCTGCCCATGCGTTCCCTTATTGAGTCAAAGTCTGCTTTTCTGAAGTCCAGGGATGTTACTCTGCTGCTGTCCTTCCTTCCTTTGCTCAGGGTCCTGAATTCAATTATCTCGTGCTGCCCAAGTTGCCATCTGCTACCATATTCTTCACCAATTCCTCCCTGGTTGTGGACAGAAACAATACTTTGTTACACGAAATAAACTGCTGACTCTGGTTATTAATGACAAAAAGCTAGGCTACAAACAAACCTAGACACAACAACCATGGTCAGCCATCTATGGTGCTAGCTGGGTCATTTTAAGGCATGATAAATGTATGAATATAACCCCTAAGCCTAGTGCAAAATAGTAAGGGTTCCCAGGCCCCTTTTTATATATGAATCGAAATAACTTCATGTTTATAGCATACACATCGTAGTTTTCACCAATTACTAAAACATCTTCAGGTAGCATCATGCACATCCTACTTCTCAACAATTAGTGCAATCTTCCCACCAGATAGAAACACATTTTCCATGTCACTGATCTTTGTTTTGGTATTCTAGACTGGTTTTGTCAATTCTAGCACTTCCAAAAAATGTCCAAGCTCAGGCTCTGGTGGGTCTTAAGAGGCAGGGAGTTCCAGAGTAGAAGGTCACTGTTGAGAATGACCTTGTACACATTTTCACTGAGTGGACTTGGTATACGTACTTGCAGGAAATTGCTCTTAGCTGACCTTAGGGATCAGCTAAGGCAGAAGGTGGCCCTTTCGGTTCTTAGAGCCCAGACCATTAGGACCTTATAGGTCAAAACCAGAATATTGAACTGCACACAGAAATCTACTGGGAACCAATGCAAACTCTGGAGCACTGGAGTTATGTTTCTGGAGGCTCATTTACATCAGAAGGTAGGACAAAGACTGCGCTCTACATAGTTAGCTCTTCCATTCTGTTTATGCTCATTTCTCTCCAATAACTTAGTTCCTCTCTCATGCTCTTGAAGGTACTATCTGTCTTTAAATCAGCTTTCAAGGGGAGTTGAGTCTTTGTTGTCCTGCTAGTATCAAAAGTATAATCATAACCTAGAAACTTTCTTCTTGTGGACTCTATTGGATTTATCTTATAACTGCACAAAATCTTAAATCCTTTAAATGGAATTTTATTTTTGTGAATGACACTAGAACTAAATGTGTTTATCTGAATGTTCATTAGCCAACAAGTGAATTGAAACAAGAGCTTGAGGGGACCTCTGAAATCATTTGATCCAGTCCCTGCATTCACAAACATTAATTAACTGAAGGAATCCACAGAATCATGACTTCAGACCAACATCACCACTTCAAATCCACACAAGCAACTGCCAATGCACAAAACTAGAAACACAAAGAACACCCTACCCTGTGCCCTGGATAAATGCAGGAGAGACAAGAGCACTGATGTTGAGCAGCTTACCTTTCTAAATTCTGTAGGTCAGTGGTTCAGTCCCAGGCTTCCAAGCCAAAATGGTACTCATCACAGCTGTACCAACACAAATGGAGTGGTTCATTCATTTCTAGACTGTGCTGTCTGCAAAAGGAATGCCAAAAGAGGAAAAGGAAGCTTCTTGCATCTTCTTCTCATGGGTCTTTGAACATTCTTGCTTTATACTTTTCAAATTCTGCCAAGCATTAAAGGAAAGTTAAAGCCTTGCTATTGATGTTCAGAACCATAGTGTGGTCCCAATTGTATTTCATCCTGGATAAGTAATGGGAACTGGAAATTATAGAATGTTCTTAGATTAAAAATTACTTGTGAATATCTGCAGGAAGTATTATCATCCATTAAACCAAGTGGAAATCAGATTTCCATTATTCTTTAAAAAGCTCTTTACAATTAAAAGTATCCTTTTACTTTAGTGTTAGGTCTTGAGCAAAACTCACAAAAGGCAGGAAATTTAAAGCTGATGTTGATATTCTGTTCTTAACTCACTCCGATGTCTTTTTTTGTTTCTCAGACCTAGGAAATGAGCAAGCAAGTACCCCATAGTAAATGGCTGATGCCAGTTCTGCATCCTTGCATTTCTGTTGTGGGTATGCACATCGAGGTCTTATAATCACTGTAATACAGGAGTGTCAGATAGAAATTGGTTGGAGGGCTGCACTCCCTCCTTTTCAGATGCCTTCCTCTAGTGCTGGCAGTTCCATCAGTACCATAGGCAGAAGCTCCACCACCAGTGGTGGGGCTTCCTGTGACAACAGCCAGCACCCAACCCTGCAGGGACACAGAGATCATATGTGCATGTGTGTATGTATATGTATGTGTGAGAGAGAGCCTTCAGGGACACAGTGTGGTGGTGTCAGGGCTTCCACTGGCATTGCTGCGTGCTCTACCCAAGGTGCTGGCTGCTTCCAGGGAAAATCCCAGCACTACAGCCAGAACCAGAGAAAAAGTATGTGGGCCAAATGACCTTGGTCATGAGGCCAGCCCCAGCCCAGGGGCTATGTATTTGGCACTGCTGCTATAATATAAGCCCTTCAGCTAGCTAGCTAAATAGGTGTAACAGCTGCATGGCTCACTGGGCTGCAAGACTGGTGGGCACACCATGTTTGAGACCCTTTGCAGAAAGGGGAACAAATACTTGCACCAGGTGCTGTTGTTTTTCCAAGCAGGAAAGTATGCTGTGCACTGTGCATTTTATTGGATCATTTGCACTGTAACCAGAGCCCACGCTGCAAACTGAGGGCTCTGATTGGTTGTGTTCGCTTCATAAAACAGCTGAAATGTGGGAAAAGAGGGAGAAGAGGATCCAATTCCAGCCTGGAGAAAGAGATGGCAGATGCAGCCCACCTACCACTGGAACAGGAACTGAAATTTGCTCTGGGAGTGTATACCAGGATGAGGGAGAGCCCATGTTGTCCCATTAGGACCTGGTTTCCCCACCTGGTGTGGAGCTATGCAGTTTCAGGACAGAGGTGCCCTGGAGGGAAGTGGGAAAGGGAATAGTTAGCAACAGCTGGTGGGCTGTTCAGGCATTGGGAGAAGCTACCAGGTCAGAACCCTGCAGCAGGGAGCCGGGTCTGAGCAAGGAGGGCTTGGGGCTGCAGGAACTAAGGACCTTCTGGAGCAGGGGAACAATGGTGTTGCCATTTATTGCAATGGGAGTGGATTGTAACCCTAGAGAAACTGTTTTTAAAAGGGTATAGCCAAGATGAATGTAATTATTGAGAGAGTTTGTTTGAAGTGGGATCACTCACCGTGTTGGAACTATTGACTTAACATTGTATTTGTAGGTTGTGTTCAAATTGTTGGTTTTATTATAAACTAGTGCTATTATAAATACTAACCAATTGCCGATCAGGACTGATGGTGAAGATGAGTCACTAGTGTGATGAAGTAATAAGTAAAGCTAACTACACCCTTTCTTGCATAAGTAGATGCATCACAAACAGGTCCAGGGAGGTGATACTTCACCTCTATGCAGCACTGGCTAGACCGCAGCTGGAGCACTGCATCCAGGTTTGAGCGCCACACTTTGGGGGGGATGTGGATGGCCTGGAGAGGGTTCAGAGGAGGGCCATTCATCTGGTTAAAGGCCTACAAAAAAAACCTTATGTGGACCGACTGGGAGACCTGAACCCCTTCAGCCTCCGCAAGAGGAGGCTGAGAAGTGATCTCAGGGCCGCCTACAAATTCATCGGGCAGAAAAGGGGGGAGGCAGCAAGAAATAGGAGATACAGTGTGTTAGGGTAACCATCATTTGGACTGTTGGGGGCATTGAATTTGCAGCTGGAATAAGGCTTTAATCTGTGACCAGGCTGCTGGTCACAAGGCAAATGATGTATTAAAATAACCTTGCAGATGCTTAGGCAAGTAGTTTTAACTATATAATAGAATTATTGTGAAACATATATATATATATATATATAAGATTTTTCTATATTAAGTAACCATTTTATTGTGGTAACCATTTTTTCTAGAAAAAGCAGCAATTAAATCTATGTGCTGTGAACCAGCTACAGCAAGGAATGAGATAAGATAAAAGGGCCCCAAAAGGGGGAGAATGGCACAACTTGGGACAAGAAAACAGATTGGAATGTGAAAGATAACATATAGCCAAGGTGAACATATGCAAGATGGACATGGCAGGGGGTGAGACTCCATGATCTGCTCAGGTCCTTTCCTACCCTACAAACTATGAAACTATGAAAACGGTGAATGGTGATTGGTAAAGAAACCTCCAGAGTTTGCCCATTGACCAAAAGAAGAGGGTTCATGGCCTTGGACATGTGCTTATAGCTAAAAGGTATGTTAATGAATGAAATGCATAGGCAATTCCATGTTAATGAAGCAAACAGTAAACAGAGGAGGAGCTTGACTTGGGAGGAGAAATGGATGGAACAGTAGATGGGACAGAAGTGCAGTAAATGTTAGTAAGTATACACCAAAGTGTATAAATGTAGGAAGAATCTATTGTTTGGGGTGGCTCCCCGTATTATATCAGTGAGGGAGCTGGCCCAAAGCTGTCTCCATTCTAATAAAAAGCTGTTGTGAGCACTGTGTGCTGGTGTTGACTTCCTGCTCTGCTCTGGCTAATGAGTAACAGGATCCATGGGTAATTGGACCACTGTCTCCCTACTTGTTGGGTGCCACATGGAGTCGGGGTCTAGCACAATGTTTAACAGAGCACCTGTCGGGGTAACTAGAAATAATGGCAACAAACTGGAAGAGAGCAAATTCAGATTGGACATCAGGAAAAAATTCTTTACAGCGAGGGTTGCCAAAATATGGAATAAGCTTCCAAGGGAGGTGATGCTGTTCCCTTCCTTGGAGGTGTTCAAAAGGAGATTGGACAGTACTCATTCATGTCCAGGGCAGGGGGTCAGACTCGATGATCTAATAGGTCCCTTCTAACCCATCTATGCAACTATGGCGGGGGGGGGCATGTGGGGATGGAACCCTGTGCCCCCCCATCCCAGCCCACTCCTCCTTTATCTCCTGCTGTTTGGGGTCTAGGCCTGCTCCCCCCACCCCACTGCAGCAGCAGGGGAGGGGAGGAGTGGGTCCAGGCCTGACATGTGGGAGAACCAGGCCCAAAGGTGGAGAGAAGCTGGCCCACCATGGCGGGGGAGCAGCAGGTCCAGGCCAGCCTGACAGCAGTGGGGAAATGGGAGGAGTGGGCTCGGAGCCAACGGGGGGAAGAAGGACGGTGATGGAGGAGTGGGTCTGGGTCTGAGGGGGTGATAAGGCCTAAGCCTGAGCCAAAGCCAGAGGAGAAGCCAGATCAGCATGGCATTTGGGGGGGAGCAGCAGGCCCAGCCTGACATGGCAGTGGTTGGGGGAGGAGAGGAGTGAGCCTCTTCCCCATGTCAGGTCTGATCCCACACCTCCTCACCTCCCCCTCCTCCCCCCATTGTCTCTGAGCCTACTTCTCCCGTTCCCCTGCCACTGCCGGGTCAAACTGGGCCTGCTGCTCTTCCCACCATTGCAGGCCTGTTTCTCCTCTGGCTCGGGCTTGGTCCTCCTCTCCCACCATGCAGCCCAGACCCACACTTCGCTCCCCCCACTGCCACTGCTGTGGTGCACCTGATATTCCCCAACCTATATTGGGCCCACTCCTCTACCCACCACGGCTGTGTTGTCCCATGTCAGGCCCTACAGGCAGCAACGACAGAAGGGGGGATGGGCAGGCTGAGGTATCCCAACCCTGTGGTATCCTCAGAGCTGGCCTCGCCTCCCCCCTCCACTCCATCCTTGTTAGCTGCAGGGAGCAGGGCGGGGGGGGGAAGCAAGGTCAGCAACTCTGTTCTGTCTGCTCCATTTCCCCCTCCCCCCCGTTCCCTATGTCCCCACATCATGGCAGTGCTCCACCAACCACCATCTCCTGTTGGAATACTTGTTTGCACTCTGATTGGCTGTTTGTCAATTACATTACAGACAGATACAACCAGACAGACTTAGACTTTTATAATATTAGAATATATATAATATATTGTGCCCCCAAGGGGACACTTGCATGCCTGTAAACCAATGCCAGGAGCTTGGGGAATAAACAGGAGGAAATTGTCCTCCTGCTCAACACAAACAATTACAATGTCATAGGAATAATGGAGACCTGGTGGGACTCCACCCATGACTGGACCAAGGGTATAGACAGCTATACCCTGTACAGGAGGGATTGAGTGAACAAAGGGGGCAGAGGTGTGGCTGTCTATGTCAAGGAGAGCTACGCATCCCTACAAGCCGACATTGGTACCCAAGGTGGATGACTAGATACCCTCTGGATTAAAATCCATGGGGAACATGGCACAGGGGATACAATGGTGGAAATCTACGACAGACCTCCCTCCCAGAATCAAGAGATTGACCAGGAATTTGTCAGGGAATTGGCTGAGGCCACATGCTCCCAGTTCATGGTTGTCATGGGAGACTTTAACTACCCAGACATCTCGTGGGAAGAGCGGTCAGCCAAATCTGAATGGTTGCAAAGCTTCCTCACATGTGTGGATGAGCTCTTACTCAAGAAGTCTACAGGCCAACAAGAGGCAAAGTGCTGCTCGACCTGGTACAGGCAACTGGGGACGACCTAATCAGTGACCTAACAATCGAAGGGAAGCTGGGTGACAGCGACTATGAGCTGATCACCTTCTCCATCCGCCGAAAAGCTGTCAAGTCAGTCAGCAGTACAGAGGTCCTCAACTTCAGGAGGGCTGACTTTGACAAGCTCAGGCGACTTGTTGGTGAGGCCCTAAGGGACCACGACGTCAACAGGAGGGTAGTGGTTGCTCCTCAAGGGAATGATCCTAGATGCACAAGCTAAGGCTAGTCCATCTGGGAGGAAAGGCACAACACAGCAGCCCCCTTGGCTCAACAAGGAACTAGCGGTATTCCTGCATCTTAAAAGACAGACCGACAAAAGATGGAGGATGGGATCCACCTCCAAGGAGAAATATACTGCACTGGTCCGGACCTGCAGGGAGTGAACCAGGAAAGCCAAGGCTGTGATGGAACTCCAACTGGCTACAAGTATCAAGGACAACAAAAAGCCCCTTTTTAGATATGTGGGGAGCCAAAGGAAAAGCAAGGGGAACTTTGGACCCTTGCTAAACCAGAAGGGAGAACTTATGACTGACACCCAGGAAAAAGCGAACTTACTAAATGGGTACCTTGCATCAGTCTTTCACAAGTCCCATGGGATGCCCCTGCCCATTATGGGACAGGGATGCCTGAGTGAATATGGTTCCCTGCCCTCCATCAATGCTGACCTTATAAAGGAACACCATGAGAGGCTGGACACCTTCAAGTCAGCTGGCCCTGACAATTTACATCCCAGAGTACTCAAGGAGCTGGCCTGCATCATAGCTTAGCCCCTGGCATGGATCTCTGAGAGCTCCTTGTGCTCTGGTGAAGTGCTTGATGATTGGAAAAAGGCCAATGTGGTGCCTATCTTCAAGAAAGGGAGGAAAGTGGATGCTGCAAACTACAGGCCCATCGGCCTGACCTCTATCCCAGGGAAGGTCTTAGAAAAGATTATCAAAGAGGCCGTTCTTAATGGACTGGCTGATGGCAACACCCTGAGGGATAACCAGCATGGGTTTGTTGCGGGTAGGTCTTGCTTGACCAATCTCATTTCCTTTTACGACCAGGTGACCTATCACCTGGACAAGGGGGAAAAGATTGATGTCATATATCTTGATTTTAAAAAAGCCTTCTGTCTGTTATTCCATGACCACCTTTTGGCAAAACTAGTCAACTACGGCCTCAGGTCCACCATGATCCGCTGGCTGGGGAACTGGCTCCTTGGTCAGACCCAGAGGGTGGCGGTTGATGGAAGTCATTCATCATGGTGCCCTGTGACCAGTGGGGCCCCTCAAGGCTCTGTCCTTGAACCTATTTTGTTCAACCTCTTCATTAATGATGTGGACATTGGAGTCAGAAGCAGACTGGCCAAGTTCACCGATGATACCAAACTTTGGGGTAAAGCATCCACACCTGAGGACAGGAGAGTGACCCAGGCTGTCTCTGACAGGCTCAGGAAATGGGCAGATGAGAACCTGATGATGTTTAACACTGAAAAATGCAAGGTTCTCCAGCTTGGGAGGAAAAACCTGCAGCATACTTATAGGCGTTACCACTACAGACGAAAGGTACTTGGGAGTCATGATTGATGACAAGATGAACATGAGACTTCAATGTAATGCTGCAGCTAGTAAAGCAAGCAAAACCCTGGCTTGCATCCATAGATGTTTCTCAAGCAAATCCCAGGACCTCATTCTCTCCTTGTACTTGGCCTTGGTGAGGCCGCAGCTGGAGCACTGCATCCAGTTTTGGGCTCTACAATTCAAAAATGATGTGGAGAAGCTTGGAGAGTCCAGAGGAGAGCCACGCACATGATCAGAGGTCAGGAAAACAGACCTTATGATGAGAGACTGAGAGCCATGGGACTCTTCAGCCTGGAAAAGTGCAGGCTCAGGGGCAACCTGATGGCCACCTATAAGTTTATAAGGGGTGTTCACCAGGATCTGGGGGAAAGTTTGTTCAGTAGAGCACCCCAAGGGATGACAAGTTCGAATGGTTATAAACTCCTGCAAGATTTTCAGGCTGGATAAAAAGAAGAACTTCTTTACTGTCTGAGCCCCCAAGTTTTGGAATAGCCTGCCCCTGGAGGTGGTTCAAACACCTAGTTCAAACACCTTCAAAAGAAACCTGGATATTTTTCTTGCTGAGATCCTATGACCCCAGCTGATTTCCTGCCCCTTGGGCAGGGGGCTGGACTCGGTGATATTCCAATGTCCCTTCCAGCCCTAATCTCTATGAAAACTGAAATATATTTTTTTCTTTTGATTAATCATTTCTTTTCTGTATATATTTGAATATAATAAAGAAACCCATTTGTTCATTGGGCTTGGAGTAAATTCTTGGGTGATGAGGGTGAGGGCCACACCCCTTCACGGGATACCTCAGTCAGCAGATCTGCCTGAGGGAGATCCTAGGGCTACTGGCACCTTGAAGATCCGGAATCTGGCATATCGGCCTAGCATGCTGGCGAAGGTTACATTTGCTAGATATGCCCTAGGACAGGGATGTCCAACTTCAGAGCAGCTGGGGGCCACAGACTGTAAAGACCCACTGGGCTATATACCTCATGGGCCCTATGCCATGCTGCCAGTAACCCCTCTCCACACAATGAGAGTGCCACATGGGCACCTCCTCCTCCCCGCTCTGGGCTCACTGGCCCCCACAGCTGCCCACCCCGATCTTACTTCCAGAGGTAGGATTAGGAATCAGAACTGGAGGAGATAAGGAGAGTCTGTAGACCCCAGCAGCAGCAACATCCAGAGTGTTGGAGAGAGTGGTGTCTTAGTGGGAGCCTGGGGGCTGCCAATTTTCACCGGTTGAACAGCCCTGCCCTTTTCTATCGTACTTAAAGTGGAACATGTTTAAAAGTGTTAAGTGAAACATATGTAATGCAGCAACACATATTTCAGACATACCTACCCTTGTGTGCTTGGTTAGAGTTCTTGAACATTAGAGTTAGTTTTGTTATGGGAGAGGAAACCTGGCCCAGAATAACAGGGTTTTTCCTTATGTTTCACTTGAATGGGCATCCAACCTGGGCAGAAGTTATTTCAGTTTCATATAACAACCAGTACTGTAGCAAGTCATTCTATCTTACGGCTCTACTATGCCAGCATTTAGGCTAGGTGCACACATTGAAAAAGCCCAGGGTGGATTTGAAGTAAGTTATGTGGTTTTTTATAAGCAGCACAGTTTAGATCAATAGCAAACAGAACACATATTTGCCCTTGGGGGTGCAATGCGAATCTTAGCTAGACCAGGTTTCACCATTTTTAAACCATTCTGTGTGCTGAACTTCTGTTCTGCTATGGGTATAGATTAGTTTTCAGTCACTTATACCACTAAAAATGTAATGTCTGTACCTGGCCTTAGGGCTTAATTTAAACCACAATTTGCAGACAAGGGCTTGCATAATTGACTGAAGTGAACTGACAAACATTATTAGTTAAGAAACAGAAGGAAAAAAGCCAACACAAAAAGCAACTTTTATTTCCAGTGTTTTGGTTAGTGAATTTGTAAGGGGTATATCCAGTATCCTGGCATTTACATTTTTCCCCCTGAACCTATGTGCACTGATTTTCAATTTTTGACATTTGATCAAAAACGCTTTGTTTAGTAAATGCATCTTTATCCATTTTTTAAAATCATCATCCATTCAATAATATGGTAGCAGTCACTCCCTAGAAGAGAAATGGAGCATGTTATATTTTTTCAAAGAATTCTTTTAATATAAACCTCTTTAGTTTGAGAAGAACACTCAATACTAGACCATATTCTAAAATAAGAGGCAATGTGTGATAACAGTAATGAAAGACTAGAAAAACTACTATATAAATATAAGTGTATTTGAATTCTAAAGAACACTTCACTTTTTAAATCTGAAAATGTTCTACTTCAGAGATTTTATTTTTCATTGAGAAATACAGCCAGATTATGAAAAGGCAAAGAATATTTGATGGAAAAAATCAAGGATGCATGGAAGAGGAACAATTGAGAAGTACTCTGTTTCACCATACATGCCACTTTTCTGTGGAGCTAGCAGTGCTGAAAGAAATTGACAAGGCTGAGCCTCAGACCAAACTGTAATAGACTAGGCAGTCACTTATCATTCCTGACTAACTTCCATTCATTTTTAAACTAAGCTGATGTAATATTAAGATTGTGACACAAACTGACAAAAGTGCAACATTAAAAATTAAGAATGGCAGTTCATCCCTTATTCCTTTAAACTTGACATTCAGGCACAAATTGCTGTGATGTTGTGAGAATAGGTGACCGGATCATAAGCTTCTTGTCAACTCACAGTGTTGCTTCTTAGAGGTCCTGGGTTCACTTTTTGCACTCAGTTTTCTCTCCCAGGCTGAAAGCAGCCCCCTTCACCCTAATTTGATAAGGGAAGCATTTATTATTGCATGGATCCTGAGTGAGAAACAATACTCAGCCTAGCCAGTCCAGATTCAGTGTTAACAGAGAGTCTTGTAAGACAGAGGTCTAGCCAAACTTAATAATAGAAACCAATCACTCATCTTCCTGAGAGCTTGCAGAGGTTTCTCCATGTAGCTCAAAGTCCATGCCAGAAAAATGGGCAAAGAAAGAGAAAGATAATGACAGAAAACATCCAGATCAGAAAGGGAGTTTGAATCTAGGTATTCTAGATCTCAAGTGAGTTCCCTAACCACTGGGTCTTTATCTAATTCTTTGAACAAAAGGGCTATCTGCAGCTGCAGGTGAGAGTTTAGAGAAGTGAATGCTGAGCAGAGCGAGCACTTCCATCCAGCCTGAAATTAAGTGCAAAAGGGTTAGACTCAAATCAACTCCTTAGCTGCCCAAACGGGATTTAAATGGAATTTGGCATATTAGACACAGGGCATAATCTCAATCAACCCTGCTCAGCAGGTGTAAATATACATCAGAGCACAGATTCGTTAGGCACTTCCATTTTTGTCCTGATTAGTCTCCTAGGTGGGTAGTCTTAGACTGCCACACATTCAGAAGCACATTCAGAATCCAAACCAGCTAACTTCTAGTGCAATCTAAATCCATGGGAGGCAGAAAACAGACACCTAAAGTCCATGGAAAGGCCCAGTTCTTGGGTGAGGTTGGAGCACACACAGCAAATGTATGCTGCTGACACCATGCATTAAATTCAATGCAAAACACAGCTGAAAAAGGAGTCTATCTTTTGCCCACTTGTAACAGAACTTGCTCAGAAATTCAGAGACCTTTCATCTTCTCCCATCCTGGGAGGATTTAGACCCACATCTCACAATTCCCACAAGAGCTCCCTATCTACGTTACAGGCTAGGCAAAGTCCATCCATCCCTCCTGTTAAAGCTTAACCATTGAACTAAAATATTTATGGGGCCTGTGAACAGGTCAGGGATTGGTGCAAGTTAATCATTCCCCCTGATCCTAACTGTTCTGTAGGTGATCCCTACCTCTGTTTTCTCACCTGCCAGGACTTGCAATTAAATTTTATTGATACAGATGGAAGTGATTCACCTTCCAATATATTACAGTCAATGGGGTTGCTTTTCCCGTTCAACAGTTCAGTAGTTAGTCCTTGCACCGTCCCTTCTACAGGAATGGTTAGGTTTATAGTCTGAGTTCACTCTGCATCCGAGACCATGAAACAGATTGGCCCCAAACTCAGTGCCATCTTGTTTGAAGCAAACACTCTTTTGTCTTTTGCTGGTACTATAAATGTACAAATGGCTGTCCACATCTCTGTAGCATAGCAATGCTAGACGGGAGCCCCTCCTTCCCCTACACTCCCACCACAACTTCTGTGTGGACAATTGATACAAGTTCCATAATGCAAAGTAAATAACAACAGAAAATTCAGGAGCCACATGCTCCTCTCATCCTCTCTTCAGAGCTGCAGCTTCTGGGGGCTTCTGTCCCCTCTTCACCTCCTTCTGATAGGTTACAGCCTGTTTTTATTCTCACATAGATCTCCCAGATGGCCAATCAACATGCTCAGCTTCCAGCTGCCGGCCATTAGACGTGACAAGTGAGTCTGGCCCCTGCCATGCAGCTTCTCAGAGTTCTCCTGGAGCCAGTGGGCTTTTCCCACACTTCTAAATTGCAGACGGCCTGTCCCAGGCTGTGCCAATCATTCCCTGTTGGCTGTCTTCACTCCATGGAGAACTGCAGGGAAAGGGAGAGGGGGAACAGGACTTCTCCTTCCCCTTATTGCCCCTCACCTTGCTACTAGGCCACTAGCCTACTGGATAAATGGTAGGCCCCAACACTACCACCAGCTGTGTTCAAGAGTGACCAGCATGCTGGAGTGTATGCTGAATTCAGTGCTGGTTCAGGTAGGCATCCAGAGTGGATCTTGACATGATGGATGTGGTGCCTTTTCTACTGTGTTGTTTAAGTTTCAAAGCTGAGCAAGAATTCAGACATACTAATATACCTATTATTCCTGCCAGCCCTTCCCTTCTGAGCAGCTACTTGGGAGATACCTAGGTTCCCTCTACACAGTATCAAGGGAATCTAGGTGCCTATCCTGTCAATTCAGTTGCCTTTCTGGCACAAGGTGCATACATTCTAAAGACTCGGACACTCAAGTGGAGGAACCTTGAGAGTTGATTTCCATCTGGCTGTTATGATATTCATCCTGCTTGGCACATAATCCACTTCTAGGTGCTTAGCCATGCCTCATCCCTCCTTTTTTCCTTTGGCATTCTCCTTGCAGAAGTCACAAAGTCCAGGAATGCAAGAATTACTCCATCTATGTTAGTATGGGAGTGGTTGGCACCATTGTGGCTTTACAAGCTGGAGACTTGCCTGTAGAATTTAGAAAGATACATTGCTTAGTGTCACTTCTCTTTTCCCTCCTGCTTTTATCCATTGCATGATGTAGAATGTTCTCAGTGTTCCTAGTTGTGTGCCTTGCAGTTATGTGGGTTAGTTTGAAGTAAAGCTTGTTGTCTCCACCTGTAGGCTTTTCTAGGTGCCCCACTTTGGGCTGTGAATCCCAGTAAGTGAAAGGGTACCTAAAAAGTATGTTTTATTATGCATAATGTTTCAGTGTCCCTTGTGAATTTAGTCTGGCTGCTTAGTTATGCACAAGCAGGATAATTGCTTTTTAAAAGAAACACAGTGGGTACAGTTTCAGCCCCTCTACTTTAGCATCTGTAAAGCATGCTGCTCATGTACTCACATTCATTACAATATACAAGTATTCTTTAGGATTATGCAAAGGAGTTTCTTTTGCATTGACTCTGTCAGTTCAAGGTAGAGATGAGCCAAAACTGGAACATACTAATTCTGTTCCCTTTGGAATTTCAAATGTGATTTCCTTTATCTGAAGTCACAATCTACAGTTTTGATATCAGGTTAGACTTCAAACCAGAAAAGGACTATTCTACAGTTATGGTTAAAATGAGGCCATATCTCACAAGGTCATCACTTTCATGAGAGTTACACCATTCAAAATGAAAGTTACCAATTGGAGCCAAAATCTTGTAAGAACAGCAACTCATGAGATTTTTATGTTTTGTATTTATATCCCCCATCCCAGAGTAATCCTGATACAGATCTGAATGAGCACATTGACCACTTGTCCAATCTCTAATTCCCACTACCTCATATTTTTTACTTTACTGTTTTCCTGGATTAGTCTCCTAGCTATTTCAAGTCACAGTATTAGTCACCTTCTTGTTACCAGTTGAGGTACTTAGGTTTCTATTTTCTACTTTTCAGGGAGTTTCGGGACATTTTTGTTATTTTTTCCCCTTTTTTAACCTTTCTCACTCTGCACAAATAACCTTGCATTAACCTTTGTAGTCTATTTTATCTGACAAGAGTTATAATGTCAGCATGCCACACACAAGGAAAAGAGTGACTACATTGTATTTTAGGGTAGCAATCTGTATTATAGGTTTTAACTTTAACCTTTACTTTAAGTAGGATTTACAATGGTTTAATTCAGTATCCCCATACCAAAACAGTCTAAAATGAACAGCAAGCATAGAAATTGGTAAAATTTTGTGATAGTCTATATGGGGGAGGGGGGATTGTGCTTATTTCTGGACACTATTTTGATGTCTAAAATTGTGTTCTCACTGTATGTAATTGGCCAATATCTAATGATATATGTGAAATTAAATGCACTGTCTGATTATGCTAGTATGTTTAACTGTTATATCCCCCTAAAGGCTTTTCTAGGAAGACATTGCATTTCATTAAATATGCTTCTGGGATATTTGTAATTTAAGTGACAGGGCACAAAATGGAATAAAAGTTTTGTTTTTTTAAATGGCCTGATCCAAACCTCCTCCAAAGGTATTTGAGAATTTACTTATACAAACTGGCAGGCACTTGTTAGAAAGTGCTGAGCACCACTGATTCCTAAGTTCACAGGAAGTTGTCAGCACCACACACATCAGAAAGCACACAAAACTTCACAGGATAGGTGTGTACACCAACCTGCATGATTTAGTAGTAACCATAGTTCCATCTGAAAATCAGTGTATATCAACCTCACAGAGCAGTGTGTAAAGATAAAAAGATCTCATCTGAAATATTTTTCCTATAGTCTAAGGTGAGAGATTCATCATTTTAGTAACCAACTGCAAAGACAAAAACTACAGGAATGCTTCCTTTTGAGTACAAGACAATGATCTTGTTCAGATATGTTGATTTTCACATGTGGGGAATATATATATCCAGGATAATGAGTGACATATTGTAAGTGGTGATTTCTGGAGAGAAAAGTCTTTTGAAAGAAAACAGAAAAAAAATTCAAAATGCATCTACCTCTGTAATCTAATATATGAATTGTTCACTTTGACATAGGCTTAAGAAATGAGGTTAAAAACCATCAAAATTACATAGGCCAAGAATGCTAGTTGTGGTCAAATGATTCACTCATCATCATTAGTCTACATACGCAGAGCTTTTGGCCATTGTGTTCCCAGCTGGCAGTTACCAGTAACATCTGGGCTATTAACATCAGAATCAGCAATCTAGAGAATTGTTCTTCCTTCCATCACTTCCAGCTAATCCTGGACTCAAATTAGTGCTCTTCCAAGCCCACCTGCAATAAAGTCTAGAAGCTTCAACTATTCAAATGCTGTGTGCTGTAAAAGGTTGCATGAATAGATAGTAAAGAGTGAAATAGCTTTGAGCATGCTGGAAGCATCAGAAGCTGGCATTCTGTCTGTAGACACCATACAGTACATTATTATATTCTTAGAAAGTGAATGTGGAGATACTTTCTACAGAGTCTGAACACAAGTAAAATGATCGGTTGCAACTCTCAAGGGTGGGGGTTATATGGATATTCAGAAACGCGGAGGCTGTGGAACAAAATACAAAAGCCAAACTTTTGAAGGAGAATATACCTTAAGAGGTACTTCTGGTATGATGCAGAGAAGTAGGCAGTCAAGGGTGGTCAGAGCTGGTGTGCAAGCTGGGGACTTGCTGACTATATTAATTTTCTTATTTTTTTAAACTAATCCTTGTTAGATAATTTAGAGCCATCATGATCCATCAAGTTGCCTGGATAGCTTACCTAATCATGAGATCTTATTATGTCCTTCCTGTCCTCCCATCTTCCTTATATTTGTTACATCTATGTCTCTTATTAGACTGCCTGGCAGGGTCTATAACATCCCATGTTTTAGTGCAGTATCTGTTACAGTGGGGATTAATTCTGACTGAAGCTTTCAGAAACTCTTAAATTAGTAATAAATATAATAACCATGTGATGCCCATTGTTTTAGCCCCAGCCTTCTGGTGGAACTCTGTACTTATATGGGCCGTGTTACACAGTAATTTTAGGAAGCTCCTGAACTATTAACTCCTGGACTATTAATACCTGAAACTGGTTTTAAGCACACATTATGCATCTTAAATTTACGCTGCTCCAGGACAGGATTATTTCTAATCCATGCTACCCACCTCATGTTATACTAAGGTGCAGCTTTGTACAAATACAAATATATGCTAAAGAATAACAATGCCGGGTGATAGATTTAGGCCCTGCTCTGGTGACAAGCTCTATATAATCACACTCCTGCTCAGCCCTATACCTAATGGGGGAGTTTCTAGGGATCCCTGCTTTCAGAATTTGGGTTTTAATTTGTATACTGACTGGCTATTAACAGATAGTACTATAAACTACTGCATTTTGCATCCATGCAGCATGTGTACAGTTGTATAATTGCACTTAATTCATTGTATTAAATGGATAAACAGCACTGGACCAAGCACATTCCTTCAGAAGCTAAAGATAAGATTGCAGGGTTGAGACCCTTGCTATCTCTGCCTCCTAGTACAGTACATACCCCAAAAATATTCTCTTAAAGACAAACAGACAGAACAATTTAAATAACTACTATTGAATATGTTTCTCTACATCAGGCCTGACCCAAACCTATTAAAATAAATGGCTCTTATTTATACTAGGGTCTCAGTCCTAAAAGCACTTGAAATGCAGGATACTGAACCAAATGAACAACCAGTCTAATTCAGTATAGCAGCTCTTCTGTTGCAAGACAGAAGTTTTCCTATATAGGAGATAAGTTAGGCAAACAGTGAACAAGGGATGAAATGCCCTGGGATATAGTAATTTTGATAATTTATTCTAGTAATAAGAAAAAGCAAAACTTTTGGATATACCTGCAGATGAACTCTGGACCATTTGTTATTTAGTTATGCATGTATAGGAGACAATAAACCTAGGGAACCTCTTTAGTTGTGAAAGACCTTGACCAAGATCAAAAAGACCTGAAGAGCATTTCATTTTGTATATTTGTTTGATTTATGCTGTACTGTTATGATGTACCTTTAATGAAGCTTGAAAATTACAGACAATTCTGGCAATTAAATGAAAGCTATTAACTGATTTGTTTTCACCTAAATAATGGAGCCCTGTAACATGTCTCTCTGCTCTAAATTATGAGATACTTACACCTTGAACTTGTGGCATGAGTGAAGACAGAACATGATGCTGAAGATCTGAATTTAGATAATTTGATTTCAGAACAGTAAATGCATTTCATTTGCAAGTATACAGAAGAGAACATTGCAATCAATTATGGTCAAATGTGTAGGAATTTGTTTTGACTGTCGAGATAAACTGTGTGATGATTTCTATGAGTAGAGGAGACACATACAGTATTATGTTGCCAGATGTGAAAAAAATGATTCAGTGGCAGAAATGAGATCCTGTATCTAGAAAAAACAAACGCTGGGATAAGGAAATTCCAGTGCCTTTGTTAAGAAAGCAGAATTTCTGTTGACTAATAACAATGACAGTATCAGCTATCTACACGTAGTGAGAAATCCTTTTGCGAAAAACCTCAACATGGTTGATTTTACTGAAAAACACTTTTGTTTAATTCATCTGGCAATCAAAGCACTTACAAATATGCACAGGTAGAAACTTAGTTGGGCTCATACATCCTTAGCTTCATATTTCTGAAGTTTTAAAGTATATTTGTTAATGTCCTGATATACAGAATATAAATTATTTGAAAATAAATATTGGGGTACTATCCCCACCTTGTATAAATCGGTACAGCTCCATTGCCATTAATGTTGCAACACTTATTAATATTTACCTCAAGTGCAGAGCTGATTTTTTATTTAGCTAGTATTTGTGAAAGCAAAACAAAAGTGCATGTAGGAGAAGGTCAAGCATTATAACTAATAACTTTCTTTTGAAATGGCTTACTCCACTACCTTGAATTAAAGATTCCCAATAGTACTAGCTTCACATCTCCTCTGGACAAAGTTATTTTTATGGAGGACAATGAAGCATTTCTTAGCACTAATTGACTGATACTATAATCAGTCTGTTATAGCACATATTGTATTAATGTTAATTACAGTGGGGAAAGATGAAAGGACCTTTGCCCAGAGCTCAAAATTGGAACATAGATTTCATAGACATTAGGGCTGGAAGGGACCTCGGGAGATCATCAAGTCCAGCCCCCTGCCCAAAGGGCAGGAAGTCAGCTGGGGTCATAGGATCCCAGCAAGATAACCATCCAATTTACTCTTGAAGGTGT
>NW_017728886.1:47653049-47689603 GCF_001723895.1 Crocodylus porosus
TCATAATTCTTTGCACTGAGCAGGAGGATGAGCTCCTCCTGCTTGTTGCCCAGGCTCCTGGCATTAGTGTACAGGCAGGCAAGTGTGCCCTTGGGGGCTCTTGCCTTGCCCGCAGACTGTGCCAGGGCTGGGGCAGGGGTGGGCTCCCTTAAGTACCTAGGTCTGCTGGCTTTGCAAGGGTTGCTCAGTGAGCCAGCAGTGGCAGTAGTCACCCCATCTCCCAGCAGGCTTAGTTTAAAGCCCGGTGGAGCAGGTCAGCCAGCCTGGCTGAGAAGAGCCTTCCCCCCAGGAGGGAGAGGTGGAGGCTGCCTCTCTCACCAAAGCCTTCCCGATGACACCAGCTCCATAGTCTTTGGTTCACTGCGTGGATCCTCCTCTCCCTCCTCAGCCCATAGCCCGAGACTGGGAGGATCGACGAAAACACCACCTGAGCTCCCAGACCCCTAAGACCCGCTCCCAAATCCCTGTAACATAAGAAGATCCAAGTTATTTTCCTATCTCTGTCACTGACTTGTTACTAATTTTGGGCAAGTTATGTGTACTGTAGCTGCTGCACTTACTAAATTATGATGATAATACTCCCCCCACCACAAGTGCCTCAGGGGGATGATGTGAAGCTTACTTGGCTATTGATGGAGAGCATTTGAAATCCTCAGTAAAAAAGTGTGATAGAAATTCATAGTATGTCACAACATAAGCATAATGGCCCAAATCCAGCTTTACCTTTATATGGTTAAGTAGCACTTCCATGGCTCAATGTAACCAGGTAAGTGTTGTTTCTGGATATTTATATGCACTTCAGGTTTTACTCCCTGCAGAATTAACTTCATAAAAGTCACAGAAAAACAGGGAAGGAAGGCAGCCTTCTCACTTCACTTAGAGGGTGTTTGAATCTGCATCTTCCACTTCCCAGCAAAGAATCAAACCACCAGGACTAAGACCACTCTTTCATCTCCTTTTAAAAATGGCTCACTGGCAACCAAGAATCGAAGATATATATAGGCAGAAAAGAAAGCCAGAGGGAGTTTTTAGTGGGACTTTTACCTAAGTTAAAACAATAATTGTTCCTCTAGGACAAATGGGTGCTAGTTTTTCCAGAGCTTTCTGTGTGAGAATAAGCTGGACATTTTGCCACTTTTTCTATTCACCTTATTCATATTTTTTAACACGTACCTGAAATCTCTTGCTGTAGCAGCCAGAGTGCTGCTTTTCTGTTAGACACTGACCCTCCTTGGAAATCCCTTTCATTAGTTCTGCTTTATAGTTTGACTCCAAAAGGCACATGAAAGGAATGGCATGATAAACACTGCATGGTGAAGCCAATGCTGTCTTTTATCCTTTCTTGGCAGGAGTATGGGCCAGAACCCAGGATTCCCATCCTTTTCAAACAATGCCCAGCTCACAAGCCCATGCAGCAAAACTTCCCTCTGCCTTGCTGTTATTTTGGCTGCTACATATCTTTCCCCAGTGGGCTAACACCAGCAGGAGAAATACATACCATTCTTAGCCCTCTTTATCCTATCTTTGGCAGTTAGTATATTCTTTTGAGAACTGGAAGATGAAGGCTAAAACAGAAAGGGGGTTTAGAACTTGGGTTTCCTTCTACCAGGGCAAGTGCTATCACTCCTATTGGGCTAAAAGGTGACACAATCCTCTTTCTCCAACATCCAACATTTGCTAGTCGTGTCTTTTTGTTTTGTTTTTTGTTGCTGTTTTTTTTCTGAGACTAATATTTTGGAGGTGTACAAGGAGCTATGGGCCTTCTTGGGCAGACCTGGATTGTAACAGAGACTAAGTGGAACTCACCTGAACATGTTCAGAAGGTGGAATAGGAACTAAAATTTGGCTAAATGTCTCAAAATGCTACTTATACAGCTAATATTAGCCACATAAGTGCTACTTAGTTTTTTAAAGGGAAATTGGATCTAGGCCAACATATCTATGTATTGAAACAAGATGATGGGCATCTTTAGGTTAACTAATTTCAGGCCAGGCAAATAAAAAAGTTACTGCAGATTCAGTTATGTCTCTGAGATACTTTGCAGAAAGATAAAAGGAGCATCATCTGGTCCTATCTGAACCTAAGGATAGAATGGGAGGGAGGATATCTCTTGCTATGCCTGTGTACTGATGACCAGAACATGTTATAACAGTGCTGCCACAAAAGAACACCAATTATCCTGTTATCACTTTGCACTCACCACCTACATTTTCCATAGCTTAGAGCTTGGTTGTGCCTGGCATTTCTGTGAATATAATGATGTAGTGAGCTGAAACATTCCCTGTACCCTTTCCATTCTGTCACATCAAGTAGGAGGCACAACTCTGGTTTTCTTAAACAAAGACATCACTTTCTAACTCATTCTGCTTATGTAGATCAAGAAGAAAAAAATCTACAAAATACAAGTTAACACAAACTTATTTTTGTTATATGTTCTACCTATTGTCCAGCTATACTTTAATATTAGAGTAAATAACTGAGAAAATCCAGTGGCAAAAACAAGTCCCTTTTCTCCAAAGGTCACTGTATATCATGTGAAGTATCATTACAGGTTACTTGATGAACAACAGAAGATCCCTTTTTTCCTAGGAACAAAGTGCAGAACAAAAAGGAGAAATACAAATTTCAGCAATAGAGGAACATAGGCATTTTGCTTTGTTTTTTGAATTAGGGGAACAAAAAAAGGCTATAATTTAAATTGTCTAAATCTCAGACAAATCACTTGCCCTAATCCCATTTAGCTGGTGATAGGCTGGATAAACCTTAGAGTTCAATGCAAGACACTGTTTAAACTCTACGAACTCCCACTATGCAGCACAATCCTATCAAATTCCTCTTTCTACAGCATAAGGACTCTTCTGAAGAGTTGCTGGTACCATATGAAATAAATGGAGTCAAGTTTTTATCTAATATTGATAGTGTTTCCTTAGAACTACCGAAAGGTCATATGCGCCCCATTTCCAAGGAGTCTATTTTTTCCCTGGCTTAAAAAATTAAACAAAACTAACACTCTACAATATTCTGTCATATTTTAACCCGTGGCTAGGATTTACTATTTTAAACTATTGAGTTTTCAGTATTTGATTTGAATGCACAGTAAGTGTTAATGGGAATTGAGCATATAAATCTGCTAACTTTGAAAACGTCTGCCTTTCTATTTAAGAGTACTATGTTTTACAAAGTTCAGATAGAGGTCACATGTTGAATCTACATTATGGTACAATTATTCTTCTTTTAATACTGTGTTCTTATATACTTCAGCTAGGAGCATAATGGCAGAATGGTTTAAGTGAATGAATCAACTTTAAATTTGCTACTCATTTTTCACAAGCACAGTCCTTTGTGTAGCAAAAAACCCTTAGAACCAGGCATAACCAAACATGTGAACAAAACATCAATTATTTTAAGGAGTCATGCAAATATATAATAACAAGAAAGACAGCTAGAACAGAAGGTAGAAAATAAACATTAGTTATTATAGCCAAAGGATACTACCATCAAAGTCAATGACATTTTAATTCTTCATCATTTTCTGAACCTTTCATCTTTTGCACTGAAGGGTTCCATGTATGGTCTGTGCTTCAAAGTAAAGCTGGTATTTTTACCAGCAACATAAATCTGACCAATCTTTGAGCAGCACACAACAATGTTGTACAATAATAAACTTTCTTCCTTCTATTTTAGGTTGACTGCATTCCACAAATTCCAGCACAGGCTATGAAATGTTAAGGCGTATAACATGGTATATAAGGGCCCCTCTGAATGTTCAGAGAAAGGTGTGATAGGATATGATGTGTGACCCACACACTCATGTCTCCTGCCATGCCACACATATATGGCAGAGGGTAGATTGTGAGGTCCAGTATCAGATCCTGTCATGCCTTATTGCCAGTGCAGGGGCAGCATAAGATCATGGTCCTGGGCTCCCTCTGCACCAGCTCCTACAGCTGTGATGAGGCTCACAATGGGGGCAGAGTTGTCCCTGCTTTCCCCTTGTCCCCCCAGCCCAACAACTGCTCCCTGATTGTGATTGTGGAGTAGGGGCTGGGAAGAGGGTGGGATCTTGATCCCAGCACCAGCTCTGTGATCATGGAGAAGGGTCTGGGAGCAAGCTCTCCAGACCCCACTATGTGATTACAGTTGTGATCATGGGGCTGGGACTGGGAGCTTCCTGCATGGGAACAGTATGCTGCCCAGTCTGGAGCTAGCTGGGACCTGTCCCTGAACAGAACAGTTTCCAGCCAGCCTCAGGCGGTTCAGGGAAGGATGTGCTGCCTGGAAGTGGCTGGGAACTGTCCTGTTTTGAACAGTCCCTAGCCAGCTTTGGGCTGCACCTGCAGACTTCCCCACACAGTCTGGGGCTGGCTGGGAACGGACGTAGTCATGGACATGTTCCAGCCCCATGCCCCAAGCAGGTGATTGAAGCATGCGGCTTGGAAAGAGTTGTAGGGGTGGGATAGGTCCCAGCTCCCTGCCTGATCTGCTGGTGGGGCAGCTAACAGCTAGCCTGCTGGTAGCTGCCCCACTGGTGGATTGAGGAAGAAGGCTGGGAACTGCCCCTCCCATGCAGCGCTTTGCACACCCTGTGTCCCTGATCTAGGAGCCAAAGCCAGGAGATCCCTGCGGCTGGGGCAGGGGGACATTTTCCCTACCCCAGCAGCTGTTTCCTGGCCCAGTGCTCCCTGCCAGCCCCAGAGTAGATTTGAGCCAGTATAAATGCACCCTATGTTTCCTAGAACAGTGGGACCTTTTAATTAGCAAATTTAAAAAGTTAAAATAAATATTTTAAGCTGTGCTTCTATTTTAGTCCCATATAATCTCTAGAATAAAAGAATAAGGCTTGACAACAAAACAATCAAATTAGTTGATAAATTTTATCTGGGGGACAGACTAAAATTGAAATAAATAGGATGTCTGATAAAATTATATTATACCAATCCAACCTGCAATTAATCAGCAGCATACAGAGCAATATTTTCGCACCAAATACTATAAAAATGCACATTTTAAAAAAAAGTACAGTGATCACAAATTTGCAAATATAAACCAGTTTTGTCTGTAATCAAGAGCAAGAGGTGTTTACATATAGAGTAAAAGACCTTCCAGTCTTATTTAAAAAAAGCTGATGTCAAACACTATTCAGAAATATAGAAGTAGACAACCTCAGCATACAAATGACAATACAGAGAATAGTTTTTTTAGCTCAGAATCTGCATGCTAAGGAAAGCTGCCTGTTGAGTACAGAACTTTAGTAGTATCAGAATATATAGTCATAGCTTACCTTGGGCAAGAATTTCATTTCACTGCATTGCAAGCTACTTAGAAGCTATTTAGTACTCTTTTGTATATGCTTTTTTCCTGTTCTGTAATGAATTTTTTTTATATGTGTGCAGCTATTTGCCACTAGTTTAGAAACAATTTTCACTTCAGGTCTAGAGATAAGGAAAAGAGAACCTTAATAAATATGAAGAGGTTACAGTGGGAGGATATGGAAAGACTTAACTATATTCTGGACTTTCACTATCAAATAAGGGTCTGTTAATGCTTTATACTTACATAGATCTTGTTCCAAAGTTGAAGACCATGTCACAGTAAATTATTATATACCAGAGAAGTGTCTTCAGGCATTCTACAGTGCTTCAAGTGGGCTGCCTCATAAACCAGAAGCATTGTAGCCACATCATGACAGCACGTCAAGTGAGTTAATTAGCATTGCCACATGCTCATTACCCTACCTGTAGAACTGCATAAATGTGGCTCTACTAGCTCTAGTTAGGAGGGCCTGCCTGGAGCAATGTAAAATATTTGAAAATGCCTCTCTCGGGAATAAAGAATCTCCTGCATGCAAAAGCTTATCTAAGGCTATGTACAGATATATAGTTTATATGGGGAAGATCACCGTTCTCATAATAGAAACCAAAAGTGTGCAGATGTTTGAGAAAAAATGAACTCCCCAGGAAAAAACAACTAGCCTACTACAAGGTATAAATAATTTCTTGGGCAGTTTCTCCTGGAAGACAATGTCTGCACACCTTGTCCCAGGTTAAATCCTCCTTAGGACCACTTTAGAACACCGAGGTTGTCTATACAAGACACTTACTGCAGAGTAGAGTAATTAACTCCACAGTATGGCCCTATTAGTCCATAGGATACTAATTAGCTCTGCAGTAGGGTAGTACTTGTAAATGCAAGTTTTTTACTCCACAGCAGTGTGCATGTAGATGCTCATGTGACTGGGAAATAAGGGTGCTTCAGTGTGAGGACTGCCAGCTGGCTAGCCCCACACTGAAGCACCCTCATGCCCCAGCCAGCCCCTCTGTGGCACATTGAGCCAGGTTAGAGAAACCCCAGGACCCCTGCCACCCAGGGCTGTTCTGACTTCGCTCAACATGCTGTGGTCCCAGGCACACATTGAAACAACACACCCAGGAACAATAAACTCTGGCTTGATATGCACCAGAGTTTATTGTTTTCCCAGGTTTCTGGGTGGGGGACTTGAGCCAGATTTAGAAAGTTGATGTTAAATCTCCAAATTTGAATCTGGCCCTTGTTATTTCTGGCCAGCCCCTGATAGAATGGTTACATTACATATGTAAAGTGTATATCAGTAAAAAAACCCAACGTGTCAGTTATAAGTTTGGTTGTTATTTGCAGATTGTCACTAAAAAAAAATTCTTAGGTTGAGAGCCCTGATTGCTACCTACATGTAAGTGCTCAAAATACCACTTCTATGTCATTTTAAACTGTCCAGAAGGGAATCTGCCATTTAAGTGCACAAAGGGAAATAGATGTCTACCCTTAAAGTTCATCTCTATTTTAGTCCCTCACCCCAACCCTAGTGTATAATAGGTTCTATGGTTGCAGAACTTGAGGACAGAGGCAAGTAGTTTTTAGTGCAGACCCCAGGAAAGTCATGATACTCATTCGTTTAAGGAAGCCCAAAATAGTTGGCCTTTCAGGAAAAGTGATAGAGCGCTGTATTTTCTAATGTTTTTTCTGAGAAAAGGTTGAATAACAGAAATTGAGGGTCATAAAGATCTTGAACCAACCAACCAACCTTTTAGCTTCAGGAATATCCCTAAAAACACTAAACTAAAGGGGTTTGAATTTTGATTTTTTGTTTAATAATTGATTCTTTATGTATGTTATTTATAAGTAAGTTAAATATTGCCATGCAGTTAGAATGATGCTATTATTAAATAAGAGAAATACTATAAACATACACATATACACATATAAATATACCTACACAAAGACTCTTCATATATACATAATTCTAACTCTTTAATTTTTAAATAGACCTAGAGCTCTCTAAGCTGAAAGCCTGGAATTTGCAACAGATCATTTTTATTAATACAAATAAACTCATTCTGTCTCTGAAAAACAATCCTTCAAGGACCAAGTTGTGTAAACACACACTTCTGTTCCTCCAGATTTTGACTTAATTAACTTTTTCCCCTGCTGTTCAATGATAATTACACCAAGTTACCTTCATGGAACCAAGGGATCTGTGTGAGTTGTAGTTCAAGATAATAAGGGTCATTATTATTGCATCAATGTTTTAAGAATTATTTTACAGAAGGAATGTAGATGCACTGATGTGAATAATGTAGCTGTATTCATTTTCTTATATATTCAAAGATATCTTTACTTCTTGTTTCTGGTCCCTATTGTAGTATTATAACTCACCTTCCAATGACACAATTATATAATAAAAAACAAGGATCTTCAGAGAGGGTCTCTGACATATCTTGCACGGGACACTTCTCTGGGATGGTTAACTAAAGAATGATCCTTCCTTCCTCAGGGGGTTGGACTAGATGACCTTGTAAGTTCCCCTCCAGCCCTACATTCCTATAATTCTATGATCAGGAAGTAGCAATGCAGCCTAGAAGACATTTTGCAAATAACAGAATCTGTAGGTAAAAGGGAAAAAAATCTCCATTCTTTAGACCTATTGAATGGTTTATAGTCTAGTTCTTTTCTGATTCTTTTCTACCTCAAGTGTATCATTTTTAGGAAGCAAGAAGGGGGGCCACACATTTTCAACCTACTGGTTGCTGACAGGAGAAAGGAAATAATCCTATGATTATCCCAAAGTAATCTTTGTATATTTGTGTTTTGAAAGATTTGTATTATGGCTACATACATGGTTTGCACACTTCTGAAGTTCTTTATTTTCCTGTTCGAAGAGCTCCAGCTGCAAGGCCACTGAAAAACAGGTAATGCACGCAGACCATGTCTGCACGTATTACTCACTTCTGTGCATTTCTGTGACATGGCGTCTCTTAGCCTTCTCTTGAGCCCAGAGATTGTGTCGTAGTAAGTAGTTCTTTCACAGGTGCTGTTGAAGCTGCCAAGGGCTATATGAAACCATTTGTTTTTCATTACACCCAGTTGTATATAGACATAAGTGTGTGGACATTTTCCCTGGGTCACATGAGGTAGACTGCATTGCAAGGTCACAATGGTCTCACAAACTAAAATGTGTTGAGAACCCTTTTTCACATATTGGACATATTGATTCATCCACATTGCCCTGTATATGTTAGTGCAGAATCTGTGGAGACGTCTCCTAAAGTTTAAGAAAATGGGTCTGATTTTTTTTTCCAATGTAGGAAAAGTCTCCCATTGATTTGCTCCAAACGCTCTTTGTGAGAGCACAGATGAGCCAAACACTTGTCTTACCCCCTCACATATATCTGCCTATTCAGACCATTTTCCAAATCTGATTGAAAATAATACTATAGTTTGTTTCCAGGGGCATACAACTGGAGGGCCAGGATATTTATTAGCCTGCCTCAGTCTTCCTCAAAGTTTAAAGGTATGTCGACATTGCAAATTTTAGTGATGTGTAGAATTACTTGAGTCAGCAGTCAGCTGTATAGACATAGCCTCAGGTTTTTTATTTTTAATCCAAGGTGCTACAATACTCACAGGTTGTGAATCCCCCTCCCAACACTTGTCATGCCCTCTGTGTCCCAGGCTACATTTTCTTTTATATGCAGATGCACATTAAGCTAGTTCTAACTCTATAGAAGTTACTTATGCTTAAGTGTACCTGAATGCAACATTAAAAGAAAGCCTTCTTCAGTTACATATTCACTCACTTATACATCGTACATCACTCATCTTGTGTCTTTGCTCCCTCCTGTTCCCTATATCCTTTTTCCTCCTGATACAAGTTACATTACATTCTCTTCTGATTATATTGATACTAACTTAAAAGAAATAGCCTTTTTGTCTTCTTTGGAATGAACTACATTGAAAAGCATAAAAGGAAGCGTACATTGACAGGAAGCCCAGGTGTTTCTGTCAAGCATTTTCTGTGAAACATTTTCAGTTCCAGCAGAGTGAAAATAGTCATTTATACCCACCTATTTCTTTTTTCTTGCTGACGCTTCATTTTTAATAAAGAAGCAAGTGACCAAAAGCGAGTTATATATTTGCAAAGCAAGTCTTCCAATCAGATTCACTTCAAATTTATGCTGGAAGATGCCAGAAGGAATCAGGGGGACTCAAAGCTCATGGTATGCTTGTGCATCTCTTATATTTGAAAGGTTTTTATTAACTGTAGTATACTTTAAAAAAATTTTAAGCAAGTCAGCACTTCCTCTATTAAGATTATTAAAGGCAAAAAGTGATGAAGGAGCTCTTATGGCTCTAGCCAGGAGTGCTCAAAATTTGTAGGGCTGAATATGTCCTGATTCCTATCATAGTCATAAGGTATCAGATTCATCATTCTTTACCATTATATTTTTTTCTCTTCCAAGAAGCTTGTAGTACTCCCTTCTGAGTTCATGTGTCACTTCGGTGCTACTTTTCTACAGGATGATCAGTTTTATTACAATGACCAATTACTATCTTACTTTCTCTCATCTATAAGGCACAATTTGGTCTCTGAATAGTTGTAACTATTTTTTCTGGACATTTTTCTCTTCAGATCCATTTATAGAGTGATGACACTGTATAGTCATCCCAGGAAAGCTTAAGGCTCATAACTTGCTAACAACCACATTCTTGAGATCACGACCATTTTTTTTCCTATGAAAAAATTCTTCTATGCTAACCCAGTCCATTTCCAGTAAGATCTTTGCTGAAACTGCATATACACGTGGGGAAAGTATGTTACTTATGCTGCTTACCACAGCTTTTCTTTGTTAGTGCCTGTCTCAAAATTCTCCTCCTCCACTAACTCTATTTTAAAAGTAGTAAGCAAGTCTCCTCAAGTCTATTTCTTCTTTGCATCCTGAATCTGTTTACAGTTAAAACTCCTATCAGAATCTATCTATCTATCTATCTTCTAAGGAAAATTGCTATTTGTTCTTGACATTTTTTAAAACAAAGGTTCTTATTAATAGAATGCACAATGAAAGAAGCAAATGGCAGTAAAAGGGTTTTCCAAATTGCTCTATTGATGTGGTACTGCACTCACTTGGAGAGACTACCTCAGAATCTGAGAGGGTAATTTGTTATCCTTTTAGTTAGCTTGCTAGCAGGAATAGCTTCTGCTCTGGTACCATATTTACTCAAATCTAAGATGACCTTAATTTAAGACAACCCACCAATACTTACATTTTTAACATGGAAAATTTATAAATTTGTTAGAATTGTCTATGTACAGAATCTAATTACTAGGGGGGTGTCTTTAAATCATCCACCTCCACTGCTATGGGGGGTGGGGGCAATGTGATGGCCAGAACCAGAGGGATTCATAAGGAATAAATATGTGCTTCTTAGAGGCATTTGGTATTTTGCCTAAAGAGGTAATATTAGTTAATATAAACTTGTAAATTTGTAAACCACAAATGTAACTTGTCTGTCATAAGTTTAACCAAAATGATAAAATTAACTGTTTGTGGAACTGACTGGGCCCCATAGGCAAAGCTGTAGATGTGAGATTAGCTGACCTAATGGTTTCTGCTCAGAGTTCAGCTTTGACGATAAAAAACTGGATCCAACTGCCTGGCACACCCAACACATTCCAGGAAAGCACATCCCAAGAAAGCATATTCAAATGAAACTTAAAAGGGGTTGGGGCTTAAGTGGAGCAATGTCCTTTTATGATAATTTTAACACCTTTCAATCCCATAGGGTAACAGCTATAGGGCAACATTATGAGTGGCTGTAAAGCCAACAGATTGGCATAATAATAGGTATAAAAAGCATGTGCATCAGGTAACCAGCAGGAAGGAGGGAACAGAACGGTCATTTCTGTTCCACGCCTGGACCCCAGACTCCCAGTGTGAGTGAGGACTGAATCCTGATCAAGGGACCTTCCCCAGTAATCCCCCTGACAGTGTTGATCGGGGATGGCTGAATTCGCTGGAATCACTTGATGCGCACCTCGCATTGAGGGACTATCAATAAGTTGCCAACCCATATCTGTCTATCTGTTGTTTTGAACAAACCAGTGGCTAATACCCTCACAGTGCTCAGTTGGCCTGCGACAGAATTGATCTATCTGTTGTTATTATCTGTTATTTACTATTAGCTCTTTAATACTGCATTATCTGCTTATCGCATTTATCTTTCTGTTAACTGTTGTGTGTGTGTAAGTTACAATAAATTTGCCTTCCCTTCACTCCCAACTTTGCTTCCTTGATCCAAAACTGAATCAAACAGCCCAGTTGGCCTGTGATAAAACTGATACACTCACAGTGCCCAGCTGGCCTGTGACAGGCAGGCAATGGTGGGGGCAGGTGGTATGGGGAGTTTTGACGGAGGGCATTTTTTTATTGTGCCTTTTTACAGTTTTGACTTTTTGGATACAGTTTTTCTTGGTCCCTGCTTGTGTCTGCCACCCTTCCACCTCTGCCCCTCCCATCTGCCCCACTGCAGCATCAGGGTACCTCTCCCCCTCAGTCTCTGCTCCCCCCATCCTCCATGTGAGACAGTCCCTGCAAGTGGCACAGGGCTGCAGGTGACAGCCCGAGTGGCCTGGAGATGCCAGAAGGTGCACAGCGCTATGCTGAGCCAGGCGGGGCTCACACAATTTGCCACAAGCAGCACTAGGTGCCAAACCACTGGGGCTGAGCTGTGCTCCCCCGTGCCTCATGGGGAGGGAAAGGGCTTTGCCAAGAGGGCGCCAAGCACCCTGATGGGCTGCTGTTGGTGGGGGGGCCTGTGGGCTGTGCGGGGGACAGGCAAGGGACCCATCCCATCATCCCCCCCACCCAAAGTCCCCTGCACTCCCAAAACCCCCACTCCAGTGCCCCCCACCCCCAGTCCTTTACTTACCTCAGACAGAGCCAGGGTCAATGCTGGAGGCAGCATGCTTCAGCACCAGGGTGAGGGGCAGCCATAGAGATGCCCTGGTCATCTGTTTGAAGGACCCAAGCCTGCAGTTGCCTCAGAGTATGATTCAGGACTGTACCTTGTCCTGTTCTTTTTCTGCATGTTTTTTTGTTATTCCTGGATATCCAGGTATCAAATTTTGAGCCTGCACTGCAAATATGCAGCATTTTTTTGTTCCCAGCATGCCTCTTGTTTATATTTAACTCCTGTTTATATTTAAAAACACATGTCTGCCGCCCTGCCACCTCTGCCTCCTGTCTGCCCCAGTGCAGCCTCAGGGTACCTCTCCCTACCAGTCTCTGCTCCCCTCATCCTCCAGACTCTTTTTTCCCCTTCCCCCACCCTCTGCTTCCCTGCTTCTTCCCCAGCCTCTGCTCCTCCCTCCCTCTGAGTCTCTGCTCTCCCCAGTCTCTGCTCCTCAATCCCTCCCAGCCTCTGCTCCCCTCTTCAGCCTTTATTCCCTTTTTGCCCTCCTCACTTACTTTAGCTCCATGCTGGCAGCCTCCATCCCCATTCTAGACTGTGAAAGTGAGCATGGCCCAAGCCTAGCCACATAACATCCATGTAGACTATGTGCCACTGCTATGGGGCCAAGCTAGGGCTGTGCTCAGTGCCCCAGGCTGCAGCATGCATGGAGCCTGCCAGCATCTAGTAAGGGTAAACAGGGTAGTAAGGGCTACTACCTGGGGAGCAGAGGCCGTGGGGGGAGGGAATGGGAGAAGAAACTGCAGGAGAAATCTGGTGGGCTGAAAAAGTAGGGGTGCAGATAGCAGCTGTCGCTACAACCCTGGCACCAGATAGAGGCTAGAGCCCAAACCACAGCAGATAGAGGCTAGAGCCCAACCCTACTACCCTTATGCTCAATTCTATGATGAAGGGCTTTTTTCCTCATATTGAATAGGTGGGGAAATCTCATCTTAGAATTAAGTAAATATGGTAATTTTTTGTGGTGTATGAAACTCCTTTCTCAGGGAACTATCTTGACAATGACCACAATACACTGTAATGCTAATGACTTTTAGTCAATACATTGTGCTGGACTTCAACTAGAGATTTTAAGCTATCAATTAACCATCTATTTCTCCTTGACTGTCTATGTGACCTCTCATTCTAATATTCAGTAAATCCAAAAAAAACTCCTGTTTAATCAGTGGAAACTCTTCAAAGAGAAGAACTAGAAATAAATTCCCTGACTCACTCAATTTCCTGTCAGTATTTGTATGCAGCCCCCAACTTGCAAGAGCTGTAAGTGGTAGCATTTTATTTATTGAATTCTTACAGATGTTATCTTTAAAAACATTACGGACTTCTGCAGTGATCCTGTGTGCCTTCCGAAACTCTCTGTATTTGTGTTACTAAATATTTATTTATTTATTTATCTTCATGTTCACTCTGCTTTGTCATTGATTTTTAACTCACAGAGTGTCATTACTTTTTAAAGTCTGCCAGCCAGAGAAGAACAAGGGTACTGTAGTTTGTAGGGGTTACTACTGAAATAATGACATACCTGAGAACACTAATGTGCCATCCCCAGTCACTTGTTTAATGATTTGCTCATGTTTCCTTCCATGTATCCCAATGGAACCTGATACAGTGACCTACAAATGGGCACAGCAATATGGGCAGTAACCCGTGTAGATAAGACCATGCTTAATGCTTCCATGGCAACTCCTGTTTATATTTTCTAATCCCTGTTGGCAATACGCTTTCAACTTCTTAGCTCGACCACTGTAACAGAAAACATACCCTTGCTATATCATGCACAGGATGTGCTTGTTGGTATGTTATAAGAAGGGCTAAGCTAATACATATTCTGTATACATTGCAACTATAGTACAGTCTTTTTAATGACTCTTTGTGAGATTTCTACTTTACAAGGTGAAGGATGTGTTTTATGGTAAATTCTAATCACATTACAGAATAAAATGATAGTATGCTAACATGGAGATGTGACTGTTTTCTCATGTGAGGGAATGATCCGGTTTCTGCAGCCAGGGGGAGCTAGAGCCTGGGGCCAGCATCAGACCCATGCTGACCCCAGCAGTATAAAACCCTGCCCTGTGCTGGCCCCAGCAATATAAAAAGCTGGCCTAGCAAGCAGCTCAGGAGATTCTGAGGCTCAGGCAGTTGGTATCTGGGGACACTACCCCTTGTGCCAGCTGGACTGCTGAAGTAGCCCTGACCTGGAGTGGCCTCTTCCCCCTCTACCTGTTGCAGCAGTGTGGCAGTGAGGGCTGTTGTCTGGCTGTGACCTGCTTCCCCCTGTGACAGCATCTGCCACCTTGGACCTTGATTGCAGCTCCATGGGTGCAACCCTGCCAGACCCAGATGGAGTGCCTCTGCTCTGCCATCTGGGCAGCTATCACCCAGAAGATGTGCTCCTAGCAGTGGCCCACTTTGAACTGTCCAGGTGTGTTCTCTTGGACCCACGTAGCCAGCAGGTCAGCCACCTCATCTGCCCCCCAACTGAGTTTCTAGTGCTGGCCCTGGACAGGCTCCCCTGCCTGGGTCTCACCACTTGTCTTTCCAGCAGAGATCCTGGTGTTCCCTGTTTAAAAATTGTGGATTCTGTGATAAGAAACCCAAATTCTTTCATAACATACCCCCAAAATGCCACTATATATAAAGAGATCAGTTGGGCAATGTTTTATTGATATCTTTACAAGTTTAAAGAAATTTGGAAGTCTACAGTGCATTTATCATCATAATAAAATAAATATCTATACACTTTGGCATTTACTTTTGGATTTTATGTCACAGAAAAATCAGAGCTGCCCCTACCCCCTTCACTTCCCAGGACATGCAGCACTGAGCAGCATTGATATGCTAGTGCACTGCCCCTGCCCTTGCCCCTCACTCTCAACCCACACCCTGCCTTCCACCCCGGTCTCCATACTACTGACTAACAGGGTCAAAAGAACATGGATGAGGGGCTTGTGGGGGTGGCTTGGGAGTGTGGGGGGGGGCACATCAGGGAGCTTCTTAGGAGGGGTGGGTCCCCTGCCCCATGCAGGGTGCAGCCCCCCCCGCACAGATCATGAACTGCCCCCCCCACAGGGGTCACAGCCCCACTCCAGGGCCCACATACCCCTCTGCAGGGGCTACAGCCCCCCTACAGGGCCCAGACCTCCCACAAAGGGCCCAGAGTCCCCCCTGCAGGGCCAGAACCCCCTCCACAGGGGCCATGGTTCACCTGCAACAGCAGTGGCCATCGGGGCACTCAGGGTCTCCTGACACAGCTCCCCTGCATGGCACAGGGCAGCATGCCTCAGCCCCAGCTGCCTGGCACCCGGCACTGCCTGTGTCATATTGCACCAGCCTTGCCCAGCTCATCATGGTGCCATGTGTCTTTGGACATCTCCCGGTCACTCAGGCTGTCACCCAGAGCTCTGCACTACTCGTGGGGACTGCCTGTTGAACCAGGCTGGGTTCTGCATGCATGGGCCCCACCCAGACCAGTTCCATGCACTCAAGACCTGGCCCAGTATGACAGGTGATCCACATGAGCACTGTGGGGCCCCGCATGCCAGCCCAAGCAGCCTGGAACTGCCCAAAGGTGCACAGTGCTATGCTGAATCGGGCGGGGCCCATGCAATTTGCCACAAGCAGGGCCAGGTACCAGGCAGCCAGGACTGAGACATGCTGCCCCATGCCAAGGAGGGCTTTGCCAGGAGGGCCCAAGCACCCAGATGGGCTGCTTCTGGGGGGCAAACTGTGGGCCATGCAGGGGGCAGGTGGGGAACCTGAGCAGCCCTTCTGAGCAGCTCCCCCCCAACAGTCTCCTGGACCCCCACAACCCACCCCCTTGCTCCACTCCCCCCCCATCCCCAGTTTCTTACTTACCTCAAACAGAGTTGGGGTTGATGCAGCCTGCGCTGGTCCAGGCTGTGCCATACGTGGCAGCGGCATGCTTCAGCACTGGGGCAAGGGGAAGCCATAGAAATGCTCTGGCTGGATATCAGAGCATCTCTTTGAAGGATCCAAGCCTTCAGTTGCCTGTTCTGCTTTTTCTCTGTGAGGTTTTTTGTTTTTGTTTTTTTCTGATTCCTGGCTATCCAGGTATCTAATTTTGAGCCCCCACTGCAAATATGCAGAATGGGGAATTTTTTTTGTTCCTGGTGTGCCTCTTGCCATATCTCAGAGTGCTTTGAGATGCAGCAAGAGGCATGTGTAGACTCATCTGGACACTCCCATGGTCTTAAACCATTTTGGGGTTTTAGAGTTTGTTTTTCCTAATGCAAATTTTATGTTACAAAGTTCAGGGCTCTGATGTGTTAAGAGCTACTCAAAAAGAATGTTACACTTTCCTGTTTTGCACTTAACCTGTGTGCCAGCTTCACACCAATGGTAAAAATTAGAATAGGTTAGGTTAACTCACTTATGTCAGTTAGCTATAATGAAGTCGAAATCTGCCCTGTTGCCTACTGTCCCATATTCAAGATGAAAAGGACACTTGGCAGTGGAGTAGGTTACACAACTTTATACTATCTGAGAATATCCCTAAGCAAGGTGAATTTTCAATAGACCAGCTAAGCCTAGAATCTTCATAGAATTATAGAATCATAGACAATTAGGGTTTGAAGGGACCTCAGGAGGTCATCTAGTCCAGCCCTTGGCTCAAAGCAGAACCATTCCCAACTATATGTTCCCAGCCAAGGCTTTGTCTAGCCAGGTCTTAAAAATCTCCAGAGATGGAGATTCCACATCATCTCTGGGTAACCTGTTTCAGTGCTTTATTACCCACCTAGTGAGAAAGTTTTTTCTAATATCTAACCTAAACTTCCCTTGCTTCAACATTATACCATTGCTCCTTGTTCTGTCATCTGTCACCACTGAGAACAGTCTACTCCATCCTCTTTGAAACCCCCCGTCAGGTAGTTGAAAGCTGCCATTAAATCCCCTCTCAGTTTTCTCTTCTGCAGACTAAATAAACCCAGTTCTCTCAGCCTCTCTTCATAAGTCATGTCCCCAGCCCTCTCACCATTTTTGTTGCTCTCTGCTGGAAGTCAAGGCATATCACATCCACTGGTCTCCCTACATCCACAGAGCCGGTCATCTCACAGTAGAAGGTAATCAGGTTGGTCAGGCATGACTTGCCCTTGCTAAGTCAATGCTGAAAATCTTCCAATTCTTACTTCTTAAACATTGCAAAATGGCTAGAAAAAGGAGACCATTTGGTTCACTATGTTGGAAAAATGGACTATTTTTTAAAAAATCTTTAAAATCTCATGCTTAGATGTAGATGTGCATTAGTTCTATGTGTGGAAAGCAAAGAAAAAATAACACAAAAAATAAAACAGGTTTAAAAAGGTTATTATAATTTTAGGGCGGTTTGCGGGGAGGGAGTATGGGGTGCAAGGGGTGGGGGGATTTTGTATTGGCTTTTCCAACCTGGATAGAAGAGAAAAATAAACTTGTAAAAGATTAGGAAGGATAAGTTATTTTCAGTTACAGATAATGGGCTAGGAATGTAAAACTGAGGAAACAAAATATACCCAAAAAGGATCTAGTCACCATTATTTTCTCTAAATTATTTTCACAGAAGTTATTTAAAAGCTGTCTACAGTATTTACTAGAAATTTTATACATATCATTTTTGCAGCCTGCCATTAACATAAATGTTGGCTATCCTTAAAAATAAATACTAAAAGGTTATATAGAAAGTAGTTTATGAAGTTAATCATTTAAAATGCTGTAAGTTAGAGCGGGAATGAACTGAACAGACAATCACCATTTGGTAGCAGGAGTCAGTGTCTGCCTGAACTGGCCAAGGTCAGGAGCCGGTAGAGACTCCTGCATCCATCCTAGAAAGCTTCCAGAGTGTCCCCTCTCTCCTGCCCTGCCTTCCACTCACCAGCTGGCAACTGCAGCTGTGGCTTTGGGGGAAAAAAGGGAGAAATATAGTCCTCTCACAGTGAAGGTCCTCCACAGCTCTCTGGCTAGGATCTTGGGGGAGGAGCTGGGTCTGCACAGCAGGGGGTCTCCCTTCTACCCCCAGCTTGAGTTCCCAATGCTTCAAAAAGCCAGGCTGGGCAGCCTCCCACTGCAGCTCCTGGATGCAGCTATCAAGAGGCTGGGATGGGGGAAAGAAGAGAGCCCCCTGTTTTGCAGACCTAACCTCCCTACCTAAGACTCCAGCCAGCAAGGTTTGGTGGGCTCTCATTGCGTGGGGGGAGGGGCTGCTTTCCCCCTCCCCCCACCACCTGAGCCTACTTGACAATGGCATCCAGAAGCTGCAGCATGGGGCTGCCTGGCCCATCTTTTTGCTGAGCCAGGAACTGGGGCTGGCAGGAAGGAAATTGAGCCTGTCTGCCAAAGAGACCCAGCTGGGCTCTTACCAAGACAGAGGCCCACAAGCTCAAGAGAGAGATCTGTGTAGTAGAGAGGCTCCATTTTCCACCCCCTCACCTGGCTGCAAAGGGAGAAGACAGACTGCATCTCTGTGACAGCTGGGGTTGGGGCTGGGCCAGCGCTTGCCTGGATGAGATGAGCATGAGCCAAGGCTAGCAAGCCACCCAGTAAGGGGGCCCTGGGATAACAGCAGAATGTGATCTACACTGAATCATGATTGATGTGGTACAGACATTCAAAAAAGCATCCTAACATAAAGCACTTTAGTCTAATATCATATCCATCAAGGGTTAACTTAGAGCAGTGTCCACCATTTTTAAGGCTTTTTAAGTGCTGTGAACATCTATTCTGTTACAGCTTTTAAAGTACCTTCTGTGCACGTAATGAAGTTAAATGTAGTGTCTATGTCTAGCCTTACTTCCTTCATTGAGGGAGCTAGCTGGGGTTATTGCAGGGCCCTTCAAATTATAGGGTTTCCTTTGACAGACTATTTCACAATATAGAAGATTTCTTCTCTAATTTTTTTGTATATCAAAGCTACATTTTCTTTTTCTACATTCTGTTATTTTATTCATGGGTCTCTAAGACTTGTTCTCTTTCCTTGCTCTTTACAACCTTTATTTGTTGGAAAATGGTTATATAATTTTCCCCACAACATTGCTCCCCTCACACTTTTATCCTTACAAATGAAAATTGAGTGGGAATATGTTTTTTTCCCTTATAAATAAATCAGAGGTGTAAAGTCAAGAGAGGGAGACAAGTATTTAAGTTAAAGGATAATAATGGCAGAGAACTAGCCACAAAAATGCCTAGAACTTAGAAATGCAAAAATCTAGCCCTCTTGGTTCCAGAATGAAACCTTTTATTAGACCAACTGAGAAATTGCAAAACAGTATCTTTTTCTTCAAGCTTTCGGGCTCATGAGCTGTTCATCAGGCTCAGGGAAGGTTCAAGATGATAAAAAGTCCCATAAGGAAACAAACTTTATTTTTGCACAGAGGAAGCAGAAGCTGGAAAACTGTCCCCCTGGGTCCATGAGCGTCTCTTTGTGAGCTTGCTCTTTGTTGCGTAGATCAAGCACGATACTACCATGGTGGTGTCAGATGGCAGGCAGAGAGGTGTAGAAATCTTTCTTGTTGTTCAGCAGTGAAGTTTGTCTAATAATGAGTTGGTCTAACAAAAGGTATAATTTTGGAACCAAGGTTTCTAGATTTTTGCATTTCTTTTTGTCTCAGACCAACACAGCTTCCACACATATCCCTAGGAATTCGAAGGGCTTTAACTATCTGAGGAGTAAGCGTCTTGAATGACTTTCTGAAATGGATACTCATGGCAAGAAACCTAACTAGTCTTTAGATACTGGTTGATAAATTTATGTAAATAACAGAATTCCCTGCTATGAGGTTTTGTACGAAGCTGTAACTTTAAGAGGCTCTTCCAAGGGTCTCTTAAATTTGTTGCATATTCTGCGTGGAGCTACAACTCAGACACTGAATGAAGCAGACTTCAATTAGACTTTTTGGCTCTCTGTGAGATGGCTGGAAAACACATAGTACCAAGTTTGGAGTATCCTCTAGAGGAAAGTCAGTTTATTGTGAACAAGTAAAATTTGACTTGTCCTAAGGTGCAAACAGATGTACCAATTATAAAATGATAAGCATAAGCTGTTTAAATATAACTTGTTATATTTTTATGCTCCCGCAGTGGTATGGGGTGGAACAAGTATGTTGTAACCTTAACCTTGATTCATTTGGGCTTACTCTTAACAGTGGTTTAGTGTTTAGCAGCCTTGAAATAAGAAATGAGAGAAAGACAAAGGGTAGTGAGTTGGCCTTTTTGCCCAAAAAGAGGCAGGATGCAACCAAAGTGGATTACCACATGGAACAGAACTAATGGACTTACTGCCTCCTGACACAGACTTAACAGACCCACACAAAAGTTGAGCCACCTCAAAAACTAATTGAACATTGTTAGTTAGGTTGCCTACATATGCTTGAAATTCTGTATTATGTTAATACTGATTGCTAACTCTTATTATAGTCATGTGTTGTTGGGGATTGAAGCTGTGGGAAGTTGTACAAGCCTTACAGGTACCTGTTGTTGTATTGTGCAAAGGCTCATATTACTCAGTTAAAATTCAGTGAAACAGACTTCTGCTAGACTCTGGGCCTGAGTGATTATAACAGCACCCTGAGGGTATTGAAGAGTGGAGTATAGTGTAGAGACACTTGGGGTGGGTCAGGTTTTAGAATCAATCTGTGGCAGCACAAGATAATTTATGAGGGTTAATTAACCTTGCAAAGGAGTAGGGGCACAAGCACACATTCGGTGTGTTTGGTCCTGCATTTTCAGCTCTTTTAATACTTCTAATATTTCTTCCTAAATCATTCCCTCCAATCCTTTCATTTTTTTTTTCTTTTTCACTACCTCCATATATTTTCTGTTACTGAGATGGCCAGAATGGAATTAGTGTTCCAGGTGTGGTGTCTTTGGGATCATATAGTAGCAGGTGCCATTGCTATTCTTAAAGGAACTACTCAAGGAGTAAGGCCTATTTAATGTAAGGATGGCCAATGTAAAGAGATTTTTTTAACCCAAATTCTATAGTTTAATGCTTCTGCATATTCAGACCGAATTAGCACTGGCTGTTTATTGTCACATCCCATTGCAAACTTGTAACTTACTGTTACCACATCTTTAACTTATTTTAAAATCTCTGCTTTCAAAGTTTCATTTAAAATACAACTAAGTTGGTATTTTAAAAATCCAGTCATGTATTTCCTAAAATTTAATTTAATTTTGAACCCAGTCATGAGAGCAGTTGACTGCTTCCTAGAAACATAAGAGGGTAACAACATCAGGGGAAGTGGAGGGATCACAAGAGGGATTTTTATTTCCTCCCTATATTTCTAACTTATGGCCTTGATTTCATTTACATGAAGTCCAAGTGATATCTCAGTGGCATTATAAAATGAGCATAACTTTGATTTACGTTTGCTTTGAAGTACTTTTATACTCACAGCCTTAGGACAAGTGCCTGTAGTGTAAATTTGACTCAAAGCCTTAGCTCCTTGTTTTGTGTCTTCAGTGCTGTTGCTAATATGGTCCTTTCAGGGTAGACCCAACAGTTTCAAAAAAAAAGTCAGTGCTTTTGATTCAGATTATATTCTGATTTGCATGAGTATATGCCTAAATTAAGTATCTGAAGCCTTTCTAACAGCATCTCAGAGCTCACCTTAGAGAAAGATTCTGACCATTTTTAACGTTTTGGTGGCTTTCATTTTTCAGGTTTCTCATTAAGAAGAGGATTACATTTTACCTCCAGCCTGTGCTAAGCTCTTCAGGATATTCAAGTGCCACATCTATCTATCTATCTATCTATCTATCTATCTATCTACAGAGAACAACCAGACACTTTTGTAAACTGGTTTGGAGTTTCATACTCAAACTAGGGGAGTAAGATTTTCCGAGAAACACTGAGAAGCATATGAATACTTGTGTTATTGAAGTCCTGTAATGAGGACATTTCTTCATGTTTTAGAGTACCCAGGTGAAACAAACCTCCATCATTTATAATTTACTGCTGTGTGTAAACATTATCAATTATTAGCCTATGATTTCATAACTAATAGTAAAAATGATTTACCTTTCTCATGCTCACTGGATAAAATAGTAGTGAAAATTTTGGGCTTTTTATGTGAACATGGAAAGAATAAAACTTAAAGGGTATAATTTAAATCAAGATACTGTGACTTTATTAGCCAATGATACCAATTGACTGTAACTAGTATATTACCATACAGGGTTGTTTCATGAAAGAATTCAGCAGGCACCAACAACCCTTGATGTACTCTAAAGATGCAAAAGAGATCTCTCTCCTGGACATGTGAATGCTCATTTCAGCACCAAAGAATATAACTGCGTTTTCAGACTCCAAGCTCAAGTCTTCCAAATCCACCATCTACTTTGGAACCTGCCACAGGGGCAACAGCAATAAACTCACTGTGTGAGATCTATGGCTTTTCTGCTTTACCATGCATTAGTTTTACATTCATGAATGAGTAACAAAATCCTGACGCACATTTTTGAACTATAAATACCCATGGTCCTTATTGCCTTTAATAGGCTTGTACCATGGATAATTTTGGCCCAATATGGTTTTATCCAGTTTCAGAAGGACCCGGGGTCCAAATTTAAATAGGTTCAAGTAGTATCTCTTGTACAAAAGAAATGTGCCTGCAGATATGGACCTGCATTTAATATGCAAATCTGTATTTGTACAACTAATCTAGTTAATTTTATGCTTAAAACATTAATATCCATTTCACCCTGCAGTCAACCTTCATGGCCACTCATTTTCAGCAGGTAATTCTCTTTCTTTAACTTTTAAAACTGTATCTCATTAAATACAAGCCTTGTAGTATGTAATGTCCTTTCCTTGGAGTTTGTCATTTTAGGCCAACTTGCTCAACTTTTTTGTTTGTTTATTTTGCTTATATGACTCTGAAGTAAACTGTTGACTTCAGGTTTTGATTGGGGGTGGACTGGGAGGCATTGTTAATACAAAAACTATTAGAATGCCCAATTATGTTCCATTACTCATTGTTAGCACATACATTTTCTGATTTTTCATCACAGAGGGTTTGTAAAAGGAGAATAAAAGGCCTTTGAATAGGTTTCTCAGTGGTACATTGTAAACTTCAATTATTCGTTCTCCGAAACTTTTTTAATAGAAAGAGATGTGAAAATCTCTTTTAAATGGAACATGATTCAGAAACCCCTGCTAAAAAGGTATTAAACATTCCTTCATTAATAACAGTAATCTGGAATCCTAGAGTGTACTGTCACTTTAAAATGTAGTTCTAAAGATTTATTTTTTCCCATAGTCCATCATTAAGCTGAAGTCATTTCATATGTGCAACATGCTATCAGCCACCTCTTCCTGAGAAGGAGGAGGACAGCATGCTGTTAATGCATAGCTGTCACTCACAAACTTGGCTGCAAGGCAATTGGAGAAAAGAGGAAGCATTAGTCTGTAATTCTCAAAATTTACATCCCCTGTAATTTCCAGTAAAGCCATTGGTTTTTTTTGGCTTCCAAAATAAACCAGCCCACCACTACCGGTTCAGAGCTTAACCCTAAAATGAATGACAACCCATTTGAAGCAGAACAGCAATTTTGTTTTGTGTGTCTATTTTCCTTTACTACACACTTAACAGAGGCTGATAGATTCTCTTTCATTCATAATGACTTTTTCAAAGCAACTGATCACACTCCTCTTCAGACGTGATAGCTTTCCCAGCTAAGCAAAAGTTCACAAACAGGATGCTGGGTTCTCCTCTGTGTTGTTGTACTTCATAAAGGAACAGTCATCGATATATGAAAAACCTGAACCCTTGGCCTCAAAATACAGTACCCATTTTGAGATTTAGGCTTTATTTTTGTTCTTTATTACAAGTGGATAAGACATCAGGAAAGCAAGAGAGACAGAGACAGAAAGAGAAGGAGAGAGCGAGCCCATCAGTGGCTTTGTTGACATTTTCTTATATATGTCGGCAATAAAACTATTCATGTCTGAATGTCATTCTAGATCATTGCTGACTTTCTCCCATAAAAGGGCAAGGATTTGTTAAAAGGCACACTCTTTTGCTATCAGACACACATACACACAAAATTAACTCCTACAAATACCTTATGAGACCTCTTATGCCTTATACTCTTTTTTTTCCTACCACATGTGCCTTGCAATTTCTAGCTTCAGTGAAGACAGAGAGAGGGAAGAAAGAAAATGAGTATGGGGGGTAGGAGGAGTGGGACTTTAGTTTAAAATGCAGACAAATCTGCCTTTTCTGCTTGATGGCCTGTAACATTTCCATGTAGTGCACTTTGTATGGCAGAATAGCTACTAGTAATAGAATTTCTCACAGTGGAGGTTAATTACTTTTCAGCTACAGCAAAATAAATTCCCTGTCAAGCCCAGTGACAGGAATATGCCACTGTCACCATTTTTACCTGCAGTTTTAATTCACTGTTAATATCTGACACTAGCTTGCATTTAGTGGGCTGGTCTCCTGAACAGCAGGGCTTCCCAAAGGAATAGGACAGATTGGCAGTAATGTAGTATCAAGATATGCGTAAAAAGAGTGCACTCACCTCTCCCCTAGTGCATTGTAAAGAAGATTAACTGACCTGTCTCTCACTTTAAAGAACAAAGAAGAACTTCACAGTGATGAAACAAAAATGACATGGTAAAGTGTACCTTAAAACACAGGGCAGGAGAGTGGAATGGCATATCAGGTCTAATTTTATGCTAAGTAATACTATATACCATTCCAGCTCATTTCTTTTTTGCCACAAAAACATTGTTTCAGGATTTTAAAAGTCAATTCTCTTTCCTGGTATTTTGCTTTAATAAATTGACCATGACATATGATGCATTGAACCTTATGTGATAATGAATGATATGAGCCAGTTTCCCTAATTGTCTTGATATTTCTCAAATTAATTCTCTCTTTTTTCAGAAAGAAATCTCCTGCTGCAGCCAGAATAATGTTACTGATTAAGTGTTAGTGGGATAGGCATTGGCATACTCACTTAATTAACCAATACAAAGCCCTGTATGTAGTCACATTAGCAATCCTGAGGGACAGATGGGGAAGAGTCATAACAAAAATGTGCCTGGGGCTTTCTAACCTTATCTCAAGCTAGTCAAGCTAGCAGGGAAATTCCCTGTCTCACTCAGCTCCCCTCACTTACAGGCCTCATTGCCAACATGTTGGTGATTAACATGATTCAGAAAAGAAATATATTCCCCCAAACTTGCTTGGATTGATTATGCTTCTGTGAAATTTTAAATTAGGTATGGTTTTATGTCTAGGGCTTGATGGCACATTGCAAAAAAAGGTCAAAAAGAAGCTTCAAAATTCGGATTCACGTAATTCCTTGGCATCTACTCAATATATAATTAATTCATATGAAGCTACATGAGGTTAAACATAAAAAATGGTTCATCAAACTAGTCTGTATGTGCACCCTCAAGTTAGATGTCAGTGCCCAAAAAAGCTTTTGGGTTCAGTTCTCCAGAATCCCTGAAATAATGCTTTCCTCTGTGTAGATGGCTTGACCACTATGATACGTGCCCACTATGATATGTTGTAAGGAACATAGGGCACCAAAACACCTTGCCAGCTGAACTTGAGGATCTTGTAGCCTCAATGCACAGCTGCTAAAGTGAGGGAAGAACTAGTGAAGAGTGGTAACGCATACGGTTGAATTGAAAGAGTGATTTGGCTTTATGGGAAATAATGGAATGGTTGTATCTGTGTATAACTGAAGAAGCTTAGTACATCAGTAACAAGGAACAGTTTGTACGCAGGAGGGCGAGGAGGGGTGATATAGAAAAGTGAGCCCAAGGTTTTCAAAAGCAGGAGCATAAAGATAGCTTGTATGTCCTAACTAAAGTAGAGTTCCCAGCAGCTTGATTTTCAGATGGGATTTTTTTAGAGAACCCCAGAGATGCAGATGTCCAAATCTTACTGAATTTTTTAAAGGGGTTAATTGCCTCTCTGCTTTATGCTCTTTGGAATATACCAGCCACAGCTTTCACTGGGCTGGGAATTGTCTGATAGAGAAGTACAAGTTCGAAGCACGAGTCTTTGAATTCAGTGGGAGTTGTTGGATGCTCATTGTGTTAAAAAATCAGGCCACTTAAATTGCATTTAAAGCAGTATAAGAGTGGAGTTCAGCTCCCTGCTTGGTTTCAGAAGACTGTGATGCTATTGGCTGAGGAAACTCAGCTCCAGTCAAGTCAAAGGCTGTTCACATTATCTGCACTGACTGGTTATTACAGTCCTGGATACTATTTAAGTCCTTGAATTAAGTGGGTTTACATATTCTGTTTCACAGACTCGATTGGTTTTCCTACTTTATGTGGACCAAGAGGCTTCAGAGTTTTCAAAAACCATGAAAAAATCCAGCTTCTGGCTGGAAATGTACTTACAGCAGCTGGACCTAAAGGGATTGTTTTTCAGCTCAAATTTGTCAGTTAAGGCAGAGTTGAACTTTTGGCTTAGAAGTAAAGCAGGCCCAGAAGGGTGCTATTCAACATAGTTTGAATTTCTGATTCAGTTTCTGAGCCATTTGAAACTGTTTTATGTTGCTTCACTCATATTATTCATCTCAGTGAAAATCCGTGTTAGTGAAATGTCAGCTCCTTTGTGCTATCATATGGGGTTTTAAGGTATCCGCAGCTTCATAACAATATAAAACAGATACCTTTCTCTCAAAATACAGTTGCCATGCTATACTTTCAACCTTTCACAACAAAAGCTCACATTGAACATACCAAAATGATCATTGTAACATCATCCATTTAACACATTTTCGAATGTGTGTACTTTGGTATTTGTTAAAGACCCATAGAAAAAAATATGAAGAAAAGTGTTGGACTGATCATCTAGGAAATATGTGAGAGGCAAGGATTTTTATGAGTGATATCTTTTACTGCACTGACTGCGTGGTGGTATAGACTTAAGCAAGATTTTGAATGCAGTGCAATCTTGTTCTGTGTGTTTTGCATTCTTGTTCTGTGTGTTTTTCATGTCTTGCATATTGTTTCTCTAGTCTTTATTCCTATTCCCTGTCAGCCTTTACATCAAAAACTTGATTTTTCAAGAATTCTTCAGCTTGTGTTGTTCATGTCCTATCCATATGCCTAGAATGCTTGGATCTACACAGTCTGAAGCTGTTAGAAGTCTTTCCTCTCAAAACTTGTTATGTTAGAATTGTTATGATGTCATAAGGATAAAAGCAAAGCAATAGGATAGCAGGAAGTTTTGATCAATCAGGCTCATAATGCTGACATAACAAATACAACAAAACAAAGCAAAACTAAAAATGCATGAACTAGTCACTGATTATTGTTTAACAGATTTTTTTTTCTTCCCCATGAAGCTTTTCACAACTTCTGTTCAGAAGAGGGTCTGCCTCAAAAGGATTTTGTCATAACCTATACAGTGATACATGAATTAAACTTCATTTCACTGGGACATCATAAATAGTTTCTGAAGAGCTCTTGGTGTCATTGAAATTGCCTGTTATGAAAATAATGTGTTGTGAAACAAGTTAACTGCATCCTGCTATCACCTAACAGCTGCATAATTTATGTATGTCACTATTGTATTTTGTTATTTCCAAAATTTTTAATTAAGACTGTAAATACATACAATTTCCATAAATCGATGGAAAAGGAGATACTAAATCCTTTATTTACCACAGGGGCATCTAAAATATGTAAATAGATAACAGTTTATTTAGGAATAGTGGAAATAAGAGAGGCAGGGAATTAGCTTTAGCACCTGTTTTATAGCTTTAGGACAATAATGAAACAAAGGTGAGAGGAAACTATGCAACGCTCCAACAGCAACCTCTCAAAGACAGTAGCTTTCTTTCTTTCTTTTTTTGTCATTCCAAACATGTTCTGATTTCTTACATCTAACACAGCATGCTACAAAATTATTAACGAGGAACTCTATCTTCTAATCTTGGCTGCCTTAAAAACATTAGCAGAGGAAGCCATTTATCATCATATTTCTTATTAAAGCTTGGAAGAAACAGCACACAGCAGTGCACCTTGGAAGTCATAGCTGTGAAGAAAAGCACTTTCTGTTATTTTCTCACTGATTGTGGCTAATGTTAAAATAATTACTGGTAGAGGTTGTCCCTGCTGCGTGATTGCCAAGTTCCAGAGCTCTGATGGCTTCAGGTTCTTCCCCATGCTAAAACTTTACTTGGCTTAGTTTTGGTCTTTTTGTGCATGTCTGTTTGCATGCTTGTTTTCAAAATCCCACAATACCTCAAGTTTTCATTGTGACAGACTTGGCAAAATCAAGGTCTTAATGAAGACACATTATATGTGCATTCTACTGAAAACATATAAAATAGAAGAGATGGTTAGGCTTGGTGAAAACAGAATAGAAAATGCCAAGTGTTACTGTGAATTTAATATATTGCTATTGTGCCACAATCATCCTTGTTACTGTGGGTATCCAGGGATACACACAACTATAGCAAGAAGTAATCAAGTGACTTTTTTAGTAAACACTTCTACACTGTGTCTAGCTTCTGAGAATGTGTTATATTGTAACTTGAGCTTTTGCATGCCATGCAGTTGTACTGAATTCTTGATCTTAGCATCAGGATGTCTCTCAGTTTTAATATTGCCAAAGAAGAAAATAAGAAACAGTTTTGGGAGTTGTTCTCTTATGATGTTCCCTGTAGGTGCTGCTACAAGACAATTACTGGGGAAAATGCAATGAGCTTATGTAAAATGAAAGATGAGGTGTGAACAAAAGTATCTGAAGCATCAGGTAAGAACAAAAGCAATAGCTCATGTACTATTGTACACTTATTGGAAATATACCACTTGCGACAATCATTCAAACTGATATCTTTTTGATCCAGGCATGTGGTACACAAATGCATTTTCTATTTCTCCGGTGCGTCATGTGCCTTCCATGCATATAGAACACAAAGCTACAAAGCGTTTCTTTTATCTCAAATTAGCTAACGCTAATTCCCTGCCTCTCTTATTTCCACTATTCCTAAATAAACTGTTATCTATTTACATATTTAGTAGACATTCCTTTTGTTAAACATAGTCATAAACATTGTCATGTGTAGGTTATCATTTTTTTCAACATAAAAATTTGTACTTTTAAGTGATTGGTATATACCATCACAAGAAATTTCTGTACTTTGAACTATAGCTGTCTAGACAGCTATGTATTTTGAAGCTGCTGTTATTTTTAGGTGAAACACCACCACCTATAGAATGTAATCAGGATTCCTGATATAATATAAAGTGGAAATATAAAGATGGCTGATTATTTTGTATTAGACCCAACCATTTCATTCTATCACTTGTCTTTTTTCATCACCTCCAGTGTGATATTCTGGAATGGAGTTCCTGACACGTAATAGAAAGCTATGGTGAAAACATTAATATGTTCCTCAGTTCAAGCAGTCCATGTTGTCTCAAAAGTAAATGGAAAGTCTCCCGACCTTTTCATTTACTTCTGAGACAACATGCTTGAGAGGAAATATTTTGCCAGCTGTTTTAGTTTTAAATTACAATGCCATGATTTGTTTCATTTCTGGATCACCCATAGCAATCATTACTTGGAAGTGCAAGATCAGTCCTCGCTGCATTATAAACTCTTCAGAATTTAAGTTCAAATGCTATAATTTATCTTACATAGTTTCAGGAAATTCACATGTTTTCATGTATTGCCCTCAAAGGCCTACATCCAGATGAGCACAGATGTTTGGTTCCCTGGGGACAAGGAGCTGTGGTGCACCTTACGCCACAGCTACTTGTCTCTAGGGAACACCCATGCTATGCACACTTTGGTGTATGGCAAGTTACCCCGGGGTTGTAAGGGAGGCTGGGGCCAGCACAGTGTTGCCTCTAACAGCCTTAACCGGTGTTCTGGGGTCCTCCAGGGGTCCAGCAGAGGCAATCCTGCTGGGCAGAGCCTGGCTGGCAGTCACAGCATGGCTCCAGGGGCCCAACTCCACTTTTCATTGGCACGCACTGTCCGTGCATGCAGGATATCCAGAGGTAAAAAAAAAACCATGAAAAAAACACAAAGCAGCGCACACATGGGCAGTTCACCCTTGCAATGCAGAGAACACATGGCTGTGTTGTATGTGGCGCTGCAGACATGTTTGCAGCACCACGTACCACATGGCCGTGCTCATCTGGATTCACCCTCAGTGTTTTGTTCATGCTTCTACTCCTCATTTTGTTTTGATGGTATACATTGTAACATGAAAAATTATTATCTGAATGATATTATAATACCATTGGGTATTGATGGACTTATTGATTGACTTGCCCAGTAATTGGGTATGCTCTAACACCGTAACACAGTCATGTTAACTACAGACATTCAGTATCCAAAACTATACTTCCATACATGTACAAAACCTCTGGGCCAAATTCAGAAATTGACTGAACTAAACTGAATTTGGACCAACTTGGCTTGGCACAGAAAAGGAAGGTGACAAAATTTAGTTTCCAACATGTTACTTTCAACCCATTATACATTGCCTCATTTGGCTTACTAAGGGAATCTAAATGGACTTTAATTAGGTTCATTTAGAGCCTGCTTTTTATGTTTAAACTTTTTTCTCACTTCGTCTTTTCATCTATATGTATAATGTACTTTAGTGTGATATAGGAACTGCACTGCTAGAGACTACCCCCTGTATAAATGTTCTCCTTCCCAATCATGGCTGTTTCTGGTTTCTATTTCTTCCAGATGTCATTTAAGATCATCCAGCAAGTGACAGAGTCTAACCTAACCCTTTTATACGTGACCCACTTCACTATAGTCAGATAGTATAGTCCTCTTTCTTTAGATAAACAGACTTTTTTAGACTTTTTAAAACTTCATTATAAAAAAAAATATTGAAAACAAAAAGGTAAAAGATATATATGACCCAACAAAGGGGTGGGGCATGAAAGCATTCATCAATTAACCTAACGTTATATCCTTGAAGCTTGAAAACTCCTTCCCCCAATATGGTCACATATTTTGGAATAGCCAGCCATCTTCCACCTTACAGAATGCACCCTTGATGGCCCTGCATGACATAAATATGTCTACATTCTGTTGTATGTTAAAGTGGCAGAACCCAAAGGAGAGATGCACCCAGACCAAGAACTAAAAGAGGTGGAGGTAGAGGGTGTCATTAGAGCCAGTTCCTGATAGTTAGTTCCCATGGTTCTTTAGGATCACTATTAGGGCTGTGCAAAACAGCACCATTTTGTTTCGACTTCTATTTCACCTTTTCAATGGGATAGTGTTTCATTTACAGTTTTGTTTTATTTTGAAAGCACTGTTCTGTTTTGTTTCGTCAGAACTGTTTCGCTGTTTCAATGCTGTTTCGAAGTTTCACCCATGAGTTATAATGGGAAAGCATGAAACTGCCTATAACGTTGCCATTTTTGGCAGATTTGGATGAACACAGAAAGAATGGTAGCCCCTTTTGAGCACATGAAGCCTGCCAAGTTTCAAGGAGGTAGGTGTAGGGGTTTCTGGGAAACTGTACCTCAAAGTATTGAAAGCAATATTCATGTTGTGTGTGTGTTAAGGTACAGTAGGATGGAAACTGCAGGCCTGGTAGCCCCTGCTCAGGGCACAAAGCCTGACAAGTTTCAAGGAGATAGGTGCAGGGGTTTCTGGGAAACTGCACCTCAGGCTGCTGACAAGCATAACTTGTGATGTGTGATTGTGTGTGTGTTAAGGCATGCCCTCACTTGCGCTGGGGCTCTACATGATGTGGTAGTGTGTGCCAATGAGGCCTTCTCCTCCCCTACAGCCTAAGCCTGGTCCACCACTTTAAATAACAACAGGTAAAATAATAACTTAGTGAGCAGCAGCACAGTAGCAGCAGCAGCATCTCAGACAACCAAACTATGACAGAGACTTTCTTTTCTCTCCTGAAGGAACTGAGCCTTTCTTTCCTCTCCTGAAGGAGCTTCTTCTCCAGCAGCTGCCAGAGAACTCTCCCTGCCAGCCTCATCCCTGGGGCTTAGATGTCCACAGGGCCCTGCGTCCTTCTGGTCAGGTGCTAGGGGTGTTGATCTAAGGACATGACAGTGGCAGACAAGGTCCTTTGGGTCAATCTAATCTGGTATCTTTTAGCAGACCAATTAAGTAGTTACAAAAATATATCTTAGCAAGTTTTCAGGTTGAAAAACCCTTCATCAGGCTGAGGAAGCACCTGCAGTTGGTGTGTCTATGTGCTGTTCCTGGATGGGTGGAATAGTAAAGAAGCCAGAGGCTGGCATGCATTGCAGGCAAGAAAGCCAGTAAGTGAAAATGGAAATAGAGGCATCAGGGGGTGAGGGATGGGGGGAGAGGAGGTGGATGTTGCAGCACAGGTAAAAGTGGAGAGGTACCTTGGGAATCAGATGTCTGGCAGGTTGTAGTGTGTCAAAATTCCAATGTCTACATTGAATCCATGAGTTTCTATACCTAGGCGGTTGATGAAGTGCAGTACATAGGCTCATCTGTCAAAAGTGGCTTGTAAATTCAAACAAGCACTGAACCTTGCTAACCTCATCACCAGAATCCAACTTCTTACAGCCCAAAACACAGTGGATGGATCCAGGCCATGTCATGACAAGACATGTGAAACCTGACAACAATATTTGCAATATGGAGATATCTTTACAATACATATCTTCATCAGAGCACCAAGTGCTTTCATGGAAGGTAAATGGAGACACCAAGCAACAACTGTGCACCAGAATGAGTGCAGACAGAAAATCTATCAAAGACAACAACAGAACACCACCTGTCTCCAATCTCTCAGGCCTGATCATCAAAGGGAATTTACAAATCACTTTTCACAGATGAGCCTATGAACTGTGCTTCATCAACCTCCTAGGTACAGAAACTCATCTGACTCCCCAGGCACCTTTGCACTTTTACCTGCACTGCTACATCTCCTCTCCACCCCCAGCCTGTCCCTCACCCCCTGACACCTCCATTTTCATTTTCACTGACTGTCTTGCCTGCATTGCATGCCGGGTAAGCCTCTGGCTTCTTTACTATTCCTTCCATCCACAAACAGCACACACACCAACTTCAGATACTTCCTCAGCCTGACAATGAGTTTTTCAACCCGAAAGCTGGCATCCCAGGCAGTTAAGCTGAGCTCATCTGGAACCTCACAACTCCACTGCAACCAGCAAGCCTCAGGCCTGTCAAAGATGTGGTGGGTCCAGGCTTTCCCCAGCCAGGACTGTGTGAGTGCGTGTAGTGACTGGAGGTTATGGTGCCTCCTACCCTCCTTTCACCAGAGGCATCCTTGGTCCTGGCATTTCCTGCAGCTGCTGCACCACCAGCAGTCCCACCAGGCATCCCAATGCTGGCAGAGTGCAGTTATAGTGGTCATGCCCAGGACCTGGGGTCTCCTGCTTTGCCATAGCCCCAGCCATACCTCCAAATTTCTCCTGGCACAGAAGCTAAGCAGGGACATGTTCTTCCCCTGCTGGTTGGTGATGCGGTGAGTGCCCCTCCAGCTCTGATGGCAAAGCATTAAATGGTTTTTAAAAAATGAAAAAATGAAATAAATGCAAATGGAGTGAAGAGGGTGATATTCATTCCATCCGCATCTGGAGCTTGGGGAACCCCAGCAGCAGAAGGTTCACCTTGGGGAACACCAGCTGCTCCACCAAACCAGGCTCCAGGCAATACTGAATCCCCCTCACTCAGAACACTAGTCAATGGACAAGACAGGTGTTTGCAGGCAACTGTGGCCAGATCCAGCCACATCTGGCTGCGACTTGCCCAGTAGTCCAAGGGGTCACGCAGCAGTGGCTCCACGTCCTTGGTGAGATAGGCAGTCACCAAAGCTTAGTGCTACCTGCCTGATGTTGGGTTCCGGTACCTCTGGCCCCCACCATGGAAGCCATGCCCTTGGCCCACATTGGCAGCACCTGTGGTAGAGAAGGAGACTGGCTGGTAGATGGTGTGCTAGCATCGGGCAGTGGATCCCCCTCTTCCACGTCCCCCTGCCTCTGCCATTCTGCCTCCCTGACTTTCTTCACAAGCACCTCTGTCCACTGATTCATGCTTTGGCTGCTGCATATGCTGCCTTTCACCCTGATGTCACACATGGTCGCCAGCACATGGACCCTACTGAACAGCAAGGTACGAGGCCATTTCCTGATGCCCTCCTCCAGCCTCCTCACCAGTGCCTACACGTCTGGTGACAGTAGCTTGTCCCAGCCAGGAACATTGATCCCCAGAAGCTCTCCATTTGTCTATGAAGTTCTCTCACTACAGGGATCACCTGGCTAAGGAGGGCATCACCAGTGCTGTGGGTCTCAGTGGCTGTGAGGAAGGGCTGAGGATCATCAAGATCTGGGAGATGGTACCCCATTCAGCTCTGTTCAGGGAGCTGCTGATCCTGATCTCCCCGAGCAAGGCCATCTCATGGATGGCCTTCTGTTTCTCCACCAGCCTCTTGTGCATCAGGTACGTGGAGTTCCACTAAGTCTCCACATTATGCATGATTTTGTGCTGCGGGATGTTCAGCACTGCTTGTTTGTTCCACAGGATCTTGCCCCCCTTGATGCTCCAGTGGAAGTAGCCTGACCCCTTCCTGCATTTTGAAATGAGCTTGCTGGTGGTGCTGGCACCATCACTGGCATCCCTGTCCCCCCTTAAGGCACCCCTGACTATGAGGTGGAACTTGTCTGCCACACAACAGATGCCAACAAAGTTAGCATCATGGACTGCCTTGACCACATTGGCCTGATTGTCGGTGATCATGAACCTGCGGGTGAGCTCGCTGTATCCAATGAGCCACCCCTGCACCAAGCAGTGCATGGCCCCCATGATCTCCATTGCCATATGGAATGTATCCATCACCTCAGCATGAAGGAAAGCCCACCGATGGCCTGAATGGTCACACCAGTGCCCTGTGAGGGAGACATAGGCATGATCTCCACCCCAGGTGTTCCAGGTGAAGTGTAAGGCCACCGGGGGACCTGCCTTGTGTAGCTCCTCCCTCATGGGGCCACAAATGCCATGAGCCACCTGAACCCTGGCTGCTCAACTAAGAAGAACAGCTGGCTATCCAAAGCAAGCATGTTCCCAATACTCTGGGTGATTTCACTCGTTCTTGCAATGAGCCCCTCTTTCTGTCCACCTTTCCCCCACTGTTCCAGGGTAGCCTGCCTCTGCTTTGGGGGAATGGGGGCTTTGGAGATAGAGGAGGACTGCCCTTTGGGCATGCTCCCATTGGTGCCAAGCTGAGGAGAAGCAAGGGCAAGGGGGTGGTGCCTGCAGAGATGCATCAGCATCCCCATGGTGCTCATGTGTTTTGTTCCCTTGCCCTGGCTGGTTTTGGCTTGACAGTACAGACAGATAGTATATGTGGAATCGTCTGCCAGCTCAAAATGATCCCAAACCACACTATCTGCTTGCTTCTGGTGTGTGAGTGCATGTGTGGATGCTGAAATTTCCCCCTCCTCAGCAGGCAGAGACACAGAAACAAGAGGAGCGGACTCAGCTGAGTCACTTGCCTCCACAACCTCTACCTCACCCTCCTCTGAAGTGCCTTCTTGGGAAGGAGACCTGGCTCTAGGGGAAACTTGAGATGTGTGGAGCATAAACTCAGCTGATTCCCCCCCTTCCCCAGAATTTCCCTTGCTAGGGCACTCAGCTCCAGCTCCAGCTCTTCCTCTGGCACTGGAAGGTTCAGCATGGAAAGTGAAATGGGGATGGAGGAGACTGGCATACTGGTGCTGGTGCTGCTGCTTGTTGTCATGGTTGCCAGGGAGGGCTATGTACTGTGCTCTTGGAGAGGATGCAGACTCAGGCACATACAGTGGCACTGGCACTGCTCTTCTCTCCTTGCTGCCTGTACTAGTGGAAGCCTCAGGCCTGCTTGTTGTAGCAAAGAGGCTGCATCTCAGTTTGAGTGTGTGTGTGTGGGGGGCGGGATTTACACCTCTCCCTCTACCCCTTCTTCTGTCCCTCCCTGAAGGTTTGCCAGTTGCCTTTCCAGCACACTTCATGGTGTGTTTCATCGTGTCTTGTCTTTATAAATACACATAAATGTATATGTATCTTTCTATATAAATTCTATAGTACAGTATGCAATATATAAATATATAAAAATATATAAATGTATATGTGCCTTCTTATATAACTTCTATAGTATAATATGCAATATAATTATGAAATTGAAAAGAATAAATTAATGAATATAATAATAAAATAAAAGGTCTAGAAATAATGCAAAAGGTATTGTCAAATCCCACTTGCTAGGCTAGCAAGTAGGAAATCAAATCAATGGTAGTAGTCAAATGTTGTCTAAT
>NW_017728886.1:47689703-47721734 GCF_001723895.1 Crocodylus porosus
TGGAATCCCACTTCCTAGGCTAGCAAGTAAGAAATCAATGGTAGTAGTAGCCTTTGTTGTCGAACACTCCTGAGCTTCTGCAAGATAGCTCAGTAACTGACCCCAAGGCAGAAAGCAGGCCAGTTCAAACAATGCTGCCTTCTATGCTGTTTTTCCATCCCTGCTCCAGAGCACTGGGATTGGAAAGGACCTCTGGGAAGGATCACAGTCACTGGCCAGCTAAACAGAAAGTAAGGAGAGGAAGGAAAAAGAGTGGGGAAGGACAGCTATCATATTGACTGTTTTCCTGCAGGCAAGCCTAGCTTCAGCTTCAAAGCTCAAAAGTTTTCAAAACTTTTGAAATGTTTTGACAGCTCTCATTTTGTTTTGAGGCTGTTTCAAAGCCCTCCATTTCATTTCAATTTCACTGTTTCAAGCTCAAAATGAGTTGAAAGAGTGTTGAAACAAAACAGCCAGCAAAAAAATTTTGCACGACCCTAATCAATATCTGGCCCAACAGGAAATTCACTAGGTAGATCATGCTCACCTCAGCTTCCCAGAAAGCGAGAAAGACAATGTACACCATTTCTGAGAAGTTCAAGTCCAGTGTACCACTAGATCTAAGTGGAGGAGAAAGGTGCCAGTGGCCAGCTCTCTGTGCAACAGCTACCACTAGAGACCAGTGGTCTTGGTGATGGGTAGCTTGTACTGATTTTGCCAGGCTGGGGAGGATTACTTTGGCACTGTTGCCACTAGGCACCACTTCCAGGTCATATCAGAGCAGGTGGTGAGGATGTGAATGTGACATACCCTGACTGTTCACATGTAAAGCACCTTCCCATATAGGTTATCAAAGTGAAAAGCACAACTGCTACTCTCACTGAGCACAGTGAGTGAGAGCAGGATACCAGGCCTATCACTTTTCTCACTGTCAACAGCCAGGGAAATAGGCAGCAATGGAGATGGCACAGAGGACTGTTACTGGAGACAGCCCATCATACACAGAGATGGCCGCTCAGGGCAGCAGCAGTAGCAGCCAACACTTTTGCCAAGAGACATGAAGCAAAGTGGATGGAGTGCAGGCTTAGACAGGCAACCAAGGTCTCAGCCAGGAGCCAGATAGATAGATATAGATGTATAGATAGATAGTCAATTAAGTCTAACAATGGGAGTAACACCACAAAACCCTTCTCTTCATTTTCTGGATGCAAAAGTAAGACTTGCACACTGACCACCAAAACATTACTGGATTCTTAATGTCTCATTAAAAATATTATGTGACACTATATTAAAGGGAGGAATGGAAACTTTGGTTAGAAACATAAAAGATTTGGCTAAAAACACAAAGAATTTCAGGGTACAGGTATGTGGAATAAACAAATATTGGTTTAAGAGAGAGAAAGGAAAAAAGAAGGTTAATTTTTTATGGTTGTTGGTGAAAAAAGCTAGTAACTCCTTTTTTATAACATATTAAATGATGTCTGACCTAGACAGAGTTTGAATTCAGGGAAAAGGGAAGCGTGGTAGTAGCTCAGCAGCTTCTGGTGTTATCATTAAAAGCTCTGGGGAAAAGGAGCTTACTAGAACTGAAAGCACTGGATAAAATGAGAAACATGGGGAGGAAGAAAATAAAGGTCCCTGTGCTTATTATCCCATCAATAAACATTCCCCAATAGGACAGTGTTGTACCTGAATCTATTGAAATGGCAAACAACAGACAACACTGAATAGTGTGCTGAGCTGATTAGAGAATGTTCACAATTATCTGCTTGCCAACGTGGGTTTTTTTTCTTTATTTGAATATCATTTTTTGGTTTATTCTCGATAACCTCAAACATTTGAAATACACACAGTCACCTAAATCTGCCAAATTAACTTTTAATGACATTAACTCTGCCAGACTATTCTGCTAATACTTTCATTATTTCTCATAATATGTGCTCATTTCTGAGAATGCTCTCATAAACAGATACCTCTCCAAAGTTCTGCGTGTCTTCAGAATGCCACTAACTGGCTGTGATCTTGCACAGTTTTACTGCATGTGTCAAGGTCAAGGTCTGTCAAGTATAATTTCTTTCTTCCTTGAAATGCTGGACAGGTGTTTTAGTTTAATTGAGATTGTCCATTTCAAGCTATCCTCCCATGATAGAACATAAAGTTACTATCATTTTTAGCTGAAGTAGGAAACATTTTAACAATAAATCCAAATAGCCATTGATTGGCAGATTTTAATATAATGCATCACATCAACTGCCACAACCTAGCTACCGTATAGAGCACACTTGACAACCTCATCCCTGAAGTTACTGCAGTATTTATCACAGTACTGTTTATGTATCTATAGTTGTAGCTCTACTGGCACTTTAATTGTGAACCCTATTTTCCAAAGATTAGAACTAAGTCGAAAAATTCACCCTTAGCTGAAACTTTTGATATGGAATGGTATGGTCTTCTCTCAAGTATATATACACATTTCTTATTCAAGACATTCTGAACCTGATTTGGAAGTCCACTGAAAATAATGGAAAGAGACAAAAGAGACAAGTTGCTAAAATTAGACATGGGGTGCAGACAGAAGTGCAGCTCCCTGCTGTAACTCAGAATGCTTTGCAGAACGTGTTCTGAGTCACAACGATCCCCTGGACCAAACTGAAGTTCACTGTTGGTTCCAGGAGTGAGGGGAATCTAGGCCAAACTCCCCTTGCTCCCTTTCCCCCCTCTCATTTTGAAATCAGTGACAGGCTGGGAAGCAGTGAAGACGGAAGTTATCAAAGACATTATGTTTTGAAACATCTTCATCTCAACCCACGTGCAATAAGGATTCAGATATTTGAGAGATTTTTGCTTTTAAAACACTTTGCAGCCATGCAGTGTTTGGTCGTGGCTGTAGAGTGCTTTCAGGGGACAGATTGGGTGAAAACTGTCAGTTCTGTCTGCACCCATAGAGGCTGGGTACAGAAGTTACACTTATTGTGCGGTTAACATTCAGAAACCTCTCTACAGCCATAACTGAACAGATGGTCAGGGCACATAGAGTGGTGTAAAAATGGTGGAACACTTTTTAAGATAGCCCTGGATGGATGTGGTACCAGACTTCAGCACTGTAATAACAAATATCTCTACCAGTTCTCATCATGACTCATGTTAGGTCACATTCCACCAGCAACCCATGGGGCTTTGTGGCCCTCTGCTCACCCACCCTCACAGGCTGGTGCTCTACTCTCATCCAGAGCTTGACTTCTTTGCCTCTGGGCTGTCACTGACCAGAGTCAGTGAAGCTTCTGTCCCTAGGCCCCTGTCCTTTCTCTCCATCTGGCCTTTCTGATTCACCATACAGGTACAGTCTTGACAAGTACGGTTATTGCTCTTGCCTGATGTATTGGATTGATCCATTTACTCTGCTGGGCTTATGTCTCCCCCCTCTGGCCCCTACAATTAGCATAGATCCATGCACACAAACAAAACTGCTTATTGCTGAATTTCTGCTTATTATATATTGCCATGGGTGCTGGTGAGCAAGTGCTGAATGTGCTTCAGCCTCAATTTCAGGCTGAAAGAAACCAGAGATCTCTCTGCTCACAGCTATCCTGTCTTAAGAATGGATTCATCTGCACTGATTTATGGCAATGGGCCAGTTTCCTAATGGAAGTAAAAAATATAATTGAACATGTCCAAAAGTTTGCATGAGCACACCTACACACACTAATATGTAGTATCACTACTTTCCAACTTGTCTGGGGAAGCCAAATGCATGTAAGAAGCAATTACAATGCCTGTGCTCAATACAGGACACAGGACCAGAAGCCCATGAATTCAGCTCACAGGTGGGATGTCCCAGAAATCTTGGATGCATTCAATAGGCCCATAAAGAAGCAGAGAGTGTTTCTCTGGTCTCATATCTTAAAGCCAGTTTCTAATAATTCTCGCCATTTGTGTAATGGTTTGGAACTATGTGCACTTGATAGAAAGCTGGTTCAGACAGTTTGTTACAAGGGTCTGGGGTATGTTTCTGGGAGTCCCACAGATACATACGTCGGGCAGTTAGCTCTGGGAACTCTTTTTTTTTGTCAAGCTCCCACATTTTTTGTTTTATTAGTGACTGTTTTACAGTTGTCTCTTTTCCTGATTATATGAATAATAATATCCAATGATCTTGCTAGTCTTAACGTAGTCTTCCTTTCTTGCAGTCACTCAGCAATCACACAAAAACCTTCTGGGACATAGCGTCTATGAAGTTCCCCTTCGGATAACACCTCACGTTCTTCTTTGGGAGAGTAAATTCTTTTCCCACCTTCACAATATGGTGCCTGCAAAAGCAACAGTAATTTGATTTTCCCTTCTGAACCCACTACATTCCCAGAAATGTGTACAGAATTTTGGAAACCAAGAGACAAACAGGGCCACCCTCTTGAAGCCCTAATGAGTAGAGGCAGTCTGGTTGTTCCTTTTGCCAGCTTATGCCCCAGAAAGGATGATTTAGGATTACTAGGTACTTGTTATTGTGTCAAAATTCCATCCGTTCTTTTTTAATTACCTAATTAGCTGTCATCCTAACATTAGTAACCAGTAGAAGACATTGTGTGTCTGCAGGACAGGCAGTGGAGCAACCACCTACAGTAACAGGACAATACCAAAAAGAAATGCAAAACACGAGAATTCTCGGTTCAGAGATGATACCTTTTATTAGATCAACTAAATTAACACCAAAAACAAATCTTTTTCTGCAAGTGTTTGGGTGCACACACCCTTCTGTGTGCCTGAAAGCTTGCAGAAAAAGATTTTTTGTGTGTGTGATTTCTTAGTTGTTTTAATAAAAGGTATCATCTCTGAACCAATAAATCTAGAGTTTTGCATTTCTTTTTGTCTCAGACCAACACAGCTACCAAATACATCCTTGAGGACAATACCAATAAATTCTTCATCGGGATGGTTTGTTTGCACCTAGGGCCGTAACACTCCCCTGGTGTGTTTTCTGAAGTGGGTACTCCAGGGAAATTTGGTGTGTGGGGGTGGGGAGGGTTAAGTTTTTCATACAGTCTTTCAATCACATTCAAGTTGTTGAAATGTAGTAATACTTAACTTTGAAATTGGGGTAATTTTCTTTTGATTTCAAGTGGAGCAGGATTGGGTCTTGATACTGTACTGTTTAGTCTATAAGATATATCTTGAGCTTGCCCTTGTTTTGTCTCCCAGCAGTGAATTAGAGAAATGGCCTGAGCTGGTAAAAATCCCATCTGAGACTGAGTAATCATTAAGAGAAGTTACAAATATTTTTTAAAATGTGCAGTTTGGGAATACAGGGATAGAAAAGACAGTACATTCAGGGGTGAAGTAAACAAACTTATCAGGTGAAGCTTCTGAGCTCTATGTAGCTATAAAGAAAGTATGAATGACAGCCAGGTATGTATGTGGGTGCAAATTAGGAAGCAAAATCTTGACTGATATATTTTAATAGCGCTACAGTTCCTTACTCCATCTGAAGGCTTTTGTCGGGGAGGGAGGATGGAATAACAAAAAGGTAAACTGGATTTCTTGTTTTCATTACCTATAATCCATAATATCTACTTTCCATCCTGCATTCTCTAAAGTGATTTCAGATGCATCTGATGTAGTAAGCAGCTACTTACCCTTAGAAGTATTTTGTAATGTGTTGCTGTAAACAGTGTCCTGTTCAAACCAAGTGTTTGCCTACGATTTAGGTTAGTTCTGAACTCTGAACCAAAATCTGTTCTGGACTTGCCTAGTTCATTCAAAAATTACTGTCACATAGAGAAGGGATAAAGCCTTAAGTATGACATTTCAATTTAGGCATGTAGGGGAGTGTTTGTATTAGAGCCTTAGATTTAAACTTGGCATATGGTTTTGGTTCCAACACGAGAATAGTTCTGCTTATGTCTGTTTTTGAAGGGTTACAGCTCTGGGTGATGGAGAGTAATGAGAGGAGATGATCTCACCTTATTTCTGTCTCAGACCTCCTTCTTAATCTTCCTTTTTTAAATGAATTCATAATAACACAAAACAACCACTTGACAGTGTGTTGCCTTTTGCCTTCTCACTTGTGACATCTATATTTATAATGAGATCGCCTCATAACAGGGACTTTACACAGGGATGGAAAAAGAAAAAGTAAAAGTGAAAAAATGAAATCTAATAACATTTGGCAAGTATTATCTGGGTTTATAAGTCATAACCTGCCAGTAATACAATCTACTACATTCAAGTACTCCATGTTATAAGAGTATAAAGTTAGGGTGGTGAGTTGCCATTCGTTTTTTAAGAAAAAAATCCTTTGGGGGGAAGGCTTCTGTCATGTCCTTCATTTTCTTTTAATGCATATTGACTCTTCCCTTCTTCTTCACTGATCGTATAGCTAAAAGATAATTAATTTGCTAGTTCAGTGTGTGGAGAGTGGGGACACTAAATATCCTAGCCGAGGTGAGCAGACACATACCCCTGGAACTTAACGGCCCATGCGGACTGTGAACCCTTGAATTTTACAGCTCAGGCAGGGCATGTAGCATTGCCAGAATTATGGGGTGTCAACCGAAAGCCCCTGAACAATTTGAGATTCTGGAGGTGATGTGGGCTGCAGAGCACCCATAGACACTGAGACCCCATGGGAACCATTGCAGACCATGGACAAACTAGGCCCATCTGCCACCACCAGCCAAACTTGGAGACGCAGGTGGCAGTTTAGGAAAATAAAGAAACTCTTCACCATCTGGGTTGAGGAACATATCCAGCACCAGCTCCAAATACGGAGACCATATCAGAGATGTCTTCAAGAATATCACCCAGGACATAACTGGGCATGTTCGTTGAGTTCAAGCCTTGCAGTATTCCCCATAACCCCAAGCCCCTTCAAGGTTCTGTCGCCCTGTTCTCAAACCCTCCAACACCAAAAATTTGCTGGTTTGTGTTACTCGGAGGAGGGACCAAGCTGAGACACAGGTTATGGTCAAAAGTTTTCTTAATTAAACACAGAAAAAAGTTTCACAACATCAACATTTAAAACTGAGTCATGTCTTTTCCTCATTTGCATTCCCCTGCACTGCAGTGTGTGCCCCCCTGGGGTGGGGGGGCAGGAGGGAAAGGGGAAGGGGAAGGGGAACCGTGCCTAGGCAGCCTGGGTTGTGGGCACAGGTGCCCATGATGCAGGGCTAGAGGAGGCCATAGCAGGAGACCCATGGCCTTGTGCCAGGACATGGGACCTTGAAGACCTCCTTATTGAGGGAAGGTTCCCAGTCTATGAGGGTAAGAAGTTAGCTGGCCAGGGCTTCATTGATCTGGACGACCTACCACTTTGTGAGGTTGGGGGCTTGCCTTCTCCCCTATCCTTGCATTATGTGTGCTCCTGGAGCCAGTCCATAGTTGAAGTGCTCCTTCCAGAGGTCCAGTTGCCCTTCATGGGACCTCATGAGCCAGGGCAGGAGGGGTAGGCCAGGTCCCCAATTAAGAGTGGGGGGCAATGACACCACCGGTGATTACATTGGGGACTCTGAGAGTGTAGCACACACTCTATCACCTCAGGAAACAGGGAGTTGTGCAAATGTAGGCATCATCCTCTTCAGCTGCTGCTAAAGTTAGTGGCCCAGTCATGCCCCAGATGCCTGTGTTGTTTGTGTGTGTGTGTGTGTGTGTGTGTGTGTGTGTGTGTAGGTTGCTTGGATTCTGTGTATTTACACACACACAAGCAGACACACAAAACCCAGGCATCTGGGACACACCATATACACACAGGCACATTGAACCCAGGCATCTGGGTGACACACACTGTCTTGCACTTTGGAGACTGCAAAATGGAGGCACTAGATATGATGGATTATAAGTACTGAAAACAAGAACTACAGTTTATTTTTTTGTTATTTTTCCCCCACAAAAGCCTTCAGACAGAGTAGGAAATGGAGTGCTGTTAAAATATATCAGTCAAGATTTTGCTTCCTAATTTACACCCACATACATACCTGACTGTAATTCATACTTTCTTTATAGCTATATAGAGCTCAGAAGCTTCATTGGATAAGCCTTAGCTGGCTTACTGCACCAGAACCAGACATCCGAGGCACATGCTTCACTTACTTCACAAAACCCAGACATCTCGGGCACACATGCGCACATACTCATGCACATACACACACACACACACACATAGAACCCAGGCATCTGGGACATGCACATGCATGTGCACGCACACACGCACACGACCCAGGTGTCTGACACACACGCACGTGTGCACTTGGCGCATGCAGAGCACAGTGGATGGGCATGGAAATGACAGCTAGTTGGTGGCTCATGGCCATGAAGGAATATGCCATGATGACTGCCACAGGTGGGCTGTCATGATGTCCCTGCCAGCCAGTCAGGGGTGGCTCAGCTGTTCAGCTCTGCTTAGGAGTCTTGAACAGCCCAGGAAGCCTGTGGAGCATTACAGGAGGCATACAAGAGCCTCCCTACCTGCTGGGCTTGGGCCATGCAGGCAGGCTCCAAGCCATCCCCTTTCAAGGGCTAATGTATGTTCTGCTTGCTCCCCACTTAACTTTTGGGGGCTTAGAGTAAAGCTCGTAAGTTAAAGCACTTCCACTTCGGGCTTCTTGAACACCTGTGCTTAGTCATAAAGGTATCGTTCAAGTTTGCAGAAAATGACTTGTCATTGTAAAAGACCACATTCTTTCTTACGTGAAACCATTTTGCTAAAACCAGATACACAAAAAACCTCTAATAATTTCTCTAGAAATAGTCTGGTTTTAATATTATTATGTCGTAAAAATGGGATATAGTAAAATAGCTAAAAATCACTATAACATATACCATGCATTGCTCTACTCTGTTTGGAAGAATTTCTACTAAAAACAGCCAGTAGTCAGCTTACAAAATAGTCACTGCTGTGTACTCTAGGTCAGCATATTTCAATACTGGGGGGGCGTTATTTATAATTTTCATAATTTTTTTTTGTATTTTTTGTCATCTGGAGCCATTTACTAGACAAAGATCTGATCTCTTAACTGTATTTACTTCATCAAGAAACTGATCTAAGATCTTTCATTATTTCACTCCTATAAATGCTTCATGAAGCATACAAAAGCTTATGAAAAGCATAAACACAAATAGACACAGTTACAAATGAATAATCCCAAAGACATGAATCCACATACCTGTTTTTAAATGACCTGCCACGTATTTATATTAGGAGTGAATGAATTATTCATCAAGAATAATTTATCTGACTAATTTTGACATTTTTCTTCAATTTAGTCCCAACCAATTTTTTTCACCCACTATTCAACACTGCTACATGGCTGAATGATATTTGGCTAGTGCTTTATGTAAAAAAGTTTTCCCTTCAATCAATAAATGTTTTATTTACAGATAAATGTTTTATTCAACTAGGTCTAATTTATACAGAGTAGTTATATGCATTCAAGTATTAGTACTATTGCTCATATGCGTGTATGAATGTATACATGGTATGCGGATTTTTTCCATAAAATGAAATGTCAAACCTCTTAGGTAAATATCTCATAGTTTTTGTGGGGAAATGTGCCTTTGAGAGAGTTGAGCATGAGATTGTACTAAGCAGTACTGAGACAATAAATGAAGCAGCAATCAGTCTGCAGCCAGGACTTCTATGAAATAGGCTCCTAACAGCGGGCAAAGCCTGTATAGTCTATAGCAGTAATGTGGGGAGCTTGGTGCTAAGTGGCATGAAGGAAAGAACCACAGGTATTCAAGTCCAGTATGACTATATCTACACAGAGCAATGCACTAGCCCATTTTATGCATGTGAGCTTCTGAATTGGAAGCCATGTGTGGTTCTGTACACATGTCAATGGCCTCTGCTAAGATTTTCCCAAGCAGGAAACAACTGTGACCACCCCAAACCTGAGATCCTGCTCCTGCCTTTGCTTCAAGGTAATATGCATCATCACAGATCCTCACAGGAGGTGAGAGGTTTCATATCAGCTATGAACTGACTGCCCAGAGGAGTTTTCCATCTATTGACTCCTCTGTGAAATCCTATGAAATATGAACTTTCATTTCTACTCAGAAGAACTTTTACAATCTTTTCTCCAATGCCTGATGAAGGGTGTTTGTGCCCAACAGCTTGCAATTACTTTTTTTTTTGTTGCAAAAATCTTGTTGGCCTAATAAAATATAAAATCTCCACTATGAGTCCTGATTGCCTTAACCTTTGCTAAGAGGTACACATGGAGCAGATGCAGCATGTCCCACCTTGCTCTCATGTCTCAGCATGGTGCTGCATGAGCCATATAGACATAGTGTAAAAGACACAGACTCTCCTAACAAACAGCTGTGCCTTTTTGTGGCTCCTTTCTTCTAAGTTCTGTGGCTGCTCTAACAGGTTTACTTTGCTAGGACACGTGTCCCCACAGTAGCACCCAAAAGATATCCTCATAGTATGTTTTCGCTCCCCACTCCATATTTATTATTGTGACAAGGGATGATTTAGGCTGCAATTAAACAAAAAACTCCAAACAGTTATAGAGAGTATTTCAAACTTCTTTTTTTAAACAGTATTTCATCCGGTGTCCATGAAGTCAATGGAAAAATTTCCATTAACTTCATCAGGCTTCGACCCACATGAAGTTCATATTGTATTACCATGGCTGAAAATATTTTTTTGTTTTTCATTTCCCAATATAACACATAAAATTCACTATAGAAAGGGAAAAAAAAGTATCAAAAAAGTAAATGCAATTTTGGTTATTCTCAATTTGACAAAAGCTAGAAAGTCAAGGTTTTAGCTGACACAGCATTCTTCAAGCATTATGCTTTTCTTCTTTACATCTGCCCAGTTGTGAGAATGGTTCCAGCATTAGCTTTGAATTCTACAGCTTTTGTCACTTTATGTCACAACATTAAAGTTATTTAAATGAAGTTTCTTATTTATCTATATATAATGATTTTTCTATAATGTTACATACAAAGAAATGTCTACAGTGTACCTGACAGGACATTTGGAAGACAAATGGTCGTTTAGAATAGTTAAAAGAAAATGAAAGAGTGTTATGCAAAACAGCCATTCACCAAGAGTAAAGTAGCTGAATTTAAAATACTACAGGCTATTGAATCATTATAGTGATGGATTGTCTTTGCTATCTACAAATAATACACTGATCTTCTTGCCTAAAATAGTGAGTTTGCTATATTTAATTGGCAATACTAAAGAACACTAAACCTGACCTCATTTTAAATTACTTTTCATGAAAAGTATCACTTAAAAAATCTTGACACAAAGGGAATAAGCTAAATGTTGGTGAAAAAGATGAAATCACAACTTTTACTTGGTGTTTCTTCAATGGTAGGAAGAAATAGCTACTTAAAAAGATGACAGTGTAGATTATAAAGCAGCAGTCAGCAAACTCAATGCAGGTAATGATAATAACAACAATAATAATAATAATAGTTTTATTGGGTTTTTTTTAATTAACATTGCATATGAAAATACTAATGATAAACTAAAGCTCTAAGAAAGATCCTGCTCCCTTCCCACCTAGACTCATTCTTCAGACTTATGGCTGCCTCCACACATTCCTGGATCCATGGGAGCTGGGGAAAGGGACACAGCATGCTTGGGGCAGGTAAAGGTGGCCCTGAGGACTGGTATTAAGATTTGGAATGTATGTTTTGGTCATTTAAAAGCTATTTTAAATGACCAAAGTTATTCCTATGCTTTGTATACCACATGCTCTAAAAACAGTGACCTTGTGGCAGATATACCCAGGAGGTGTCTCTGTCGAAGCCTGCTTCTTTGGGAAACTGAGTAAAGAGGTTAGTAGGGACACAGAACTACAACAGAGATATAGAGAGGCCCAGGGCTGTGATATCCTATGGATCCCCTGAAGATCCTCAGGTGTCCTGGGTGGGCCACATAGTATATCCCAGCTTTCCTTGCTTCCATTTCCCTCCTGTCCTTCTGCCATTTAGACAACTATGTGTGATGTTCCCTGTTGAATTCTGTGTCTACAATTCAGTCCCTGACTCTTTGGGTCCTATTATTTACTGTTTTTTTAGCCAATAGCACACAGAGTAATATGGGTATCATTAATGACCAGGTACCCTCTGAATTTTGTAATTTTAAAAACAATGCCGACAATTATGTTGAAAATGGCCAAGAAAGAATTTTCTGGGCCTGAATCTTTTAGCTTTATAAACACTTGTAATATTTTTTTCCGTATATTAAAATCCCGTGGCCCCGATTCTGTAGAGCACTTAAGTATGCACGTAACATCAAGCATTAAAAACCTGCTTATCTTTATGCACATGACCTATGCAAATAACTGCTGTGTAAAACAGACCTGAAACTTCATTAACATAGTTACAATAAACCTAATAAGGGGAAAAGAATAAGCAAACACGTTTTGTGGCTTGCTTAGATGTGTCAAGAATAAGCAGCTTTTTCACTACTTCTAGCAAAACCACAATTTCAGTACAGATTCTAGCACTCACAAATTCTTTATGAATTTGTAGCCCTCCCTGCAGATCTTTATTATCCAGAAATCAATGAATGGATCACACTGGTTTGTAAATGTAACTTTTTATCTTTGACAAGTATAACAGGTCAGTCCCACTTTCCTTAGCCATGTGCCTTGTTCCACTGTCTGCTTAAACAAATAACCTACTGAAGCCTGCTCTCTAGTTCTTGTGCAAAATGGAGACATAGAGTCCTTAATGATTATTTAGTAAAGTGGATTTTTTCAGAAGTGGCTGAATGGTCAACCACCCCACCCTCAAATATCTTTCTGAGCCTACATGGCAGAAGCCTTGATTTGCACTGAAAGCCACCCAAATTTGCCCAATTGTAAAATGGGTACCTGGTCATTAATGATACCCATATTACTCCATGTGCTATTGGCTACAAAAACAGTAATTAATAGGACCCAAAGAGTCAAAAGAATGCAAAGCAAAGCAGTCTGCAGCACTTAAGGCAACCTACCTACTATCACTATATACTGTTAGCTTTGACAAGAGGAATATGATGAGAGCAGTATTCAAATTATATTGCATTGCACATCAGCTTTCCTTGGATACATGTATTTTGGATACATGTTACACGCAACAATGTTCTTGTACAAGAAATCAAGCTGTATTTTAACTGCCCATGTAATACACAGAGAACTACAAAAACCATCAAAAAGGACTCTGCCTTAGTTTCTGATCTGAAGATGAGCATATTCTGGTATATTTATGCACTGACAGTACTGGCAATTCAGGCTCTGTTTCCCCTCCACCGGCAGTTTTGTCAATGAAATGCAACATTTTATAATACACTTGAAGCTAAACTTTCAAATTTAATTTAGATTGTTTGCTTATTTTTAATTTCCAGATTCATTGTTCTTAATTATTTTTTTTGTAATATTTATTCAAACAATTGCAGAAAAGATACATGCAGAGATAAATTATGATTGCCCTTGCACAAGCGCAGTGTGTGGATGAAATGAGATTTAGAGAGTGTCCTCAGTGTTAAGAACTCCAACAAATTTAATTCAAGTTCCTCTGCTCCAGTGACCTGATTATTAGCTAGCACACTGCTCTTTTATACCATTGCAATGACACTAACTCCAACAGAGTTGGTATATGTGGGCATGTCTACACATTCATTAATGCACTGTAATTACAGTGCATTCAGTTAGTGCCTGTCATTACAGGTACTAAATTCACCATAATTAGTGCTACTGTACATTAGTCCAGATAAACTTTTTTTTAGCTATGTTAATGTGTATTAGATGAAATCTACTGTGAATTAGTGCATTAGTGGGCTTTGCCCACCACACTAATACCGTAGAATTAGACTTCTGCAGATCAAGCTTCTTGTGTAGTTGTGTCTTGTAAGAACAGAAAGAGACCTGGGAAGAATAAATAGGATAGGCTTCTTATTGGTATCACCTCCAGGCTATTTTATGAGAGTCAGGTGCCTAGTTAGCCAAAGTACATTCAGCCTTGCCAACATGACATATAAGGCAAGTACTAAGAAGGCCTTAAGTGGAGAAGTGTTTGCTACACCTTTAAGAACCATTTATCCAGTGCTCAAATGCTCTACCCAGAGAAAGGAGCCTGATTATCCATTTTGGCCAAGTGCTGCTTGCCAGAAAAGAGAGTGGGAGCAAAGATGACTTCTACAAAGCCACCTTCATTCTTGACTTTGCTATTCCACTGTTGAAAATAGCCTGACATCTAGAGTGCTTTTTTTTGATGACCCTTTCTTTCTGGCTACATTAGGTAGTATTAGGGTTAGAGGCCTACAAACAGAGTGACCAGTCTGATAAGTACTATTTTTTCTATTTTTCCTATTGTGAATGCTTACTCTGTCTCAAACTCAGTGACCACATAGTTTATACAGGCAGTCCTTGACTTGTAACATTTTGAGTTACAACATTTCATACTTACAACATTTATTAATTGACACCTTGTTTCAACTTTCTGAAGTCAGTTTCAACTTTACAATACTTAATCCAACATGATGCCACACCAGTGAACAAGTTCACTGTGTTGCCCATGCCCTGGAGAACATCTTACTTGGACACTTTCTTTAAGAAAGAAGACAAGACTCCAGAAAAACCTGCAGCCAAGACTCCTGAGAAGGCTCCAGCCAACAACCCTTCAAAAAGTCCAGCAAAGTCACCTCAAAGAAGTCCTTGCAAATCAATATGATCGCTATTTACAATATAAATACATTAATGTAGCTATATTATTCATTTATAATTGATTGAGTACAAAATTATGGTTTATTTTTGGTGACAATAGCTATCAGGCCTTGGTTCAGGAACCAATCCTCCGTTTATAACATTGTGTCCTATGGGAAAATCGGTTCCGAGTTACAGCGTTTGTAGGAACCAATTGTATCTTAAGTCCAAGGACTGCCTGTATTCGAGGAAGACAAAGCAGCTATATACACAGTATTTTAGTTCTCAAATGAATGCTCTACTTGGAATCTCAGTGGATCTGGTATATTAGCGCTAATCAGTGGGAGTGCTTGAGACATACACATTAAAATCCTTAAAGTGACAGTTATTTTATCACATTTCTCATTGATTGAAATAGGGCAAACTATACTTTTGGCTATAATTCATTAGGAAACTATCAATAAAAAACCAGGCACATATTTTTTTCTAGTTGCATGGAAAACTAGTATTATTAATTGTTATGTCAGTGTAGTACCCCAAGTCAGCTAGGCACTTTCCAAACCCATCAGAAAGAAACAGATTACCTGAAAAGTAATGATGTTCCAAAGAAGAGAATTTCTATTAGAGCAAGGAAAGATCTGACACATTTAGATTTTTTTTTTAATCTCTTGGGGAGTTTGGACTTAATATAGCTTAGTTTACTAAACACTTTAATGTTATTTCCAGCAGTATGGGGCCTTCCATATTAACTGCTTCCACTAAGCAACTATTGTTCTGTAGATATTTATTTTTATACTAGTGATTTTAATTATATAGTCTGCTGGAAATGGAGGCCGAGGCTGGCAATTCTGTGCACAAAATTGTTTGTTTTTATAATTCTATATTTTATAAAATAATAAAACAAGGATAAGGACTTCTAACTATTTGTTTGCATGAGTCACCAGACACATTGTAATTGTAATAGTCTGTGTTATTTGACAGAGTTAACAAGTGAGGTGGATCAACCAATAGAGAGAAAGAAACAGCAAGACCTAGATATATCAATTTGTTTTCACAAAAGCAAAGAACCACTTACAGGTTTCTTCATTTAAGTTTGATCATAAACATAGTGCTTTTTCTTGCTGAAGATGTGGGATGGATTGAATGAAAAAGCACAAAATCAGTGAAGAATTGCAAATATATTGAAGTAGTTATTCATTGGAAAGGTACAATATGTTTATCCATCCCTACTTACAGTGTTACACAGTAAAGAGGTATGCAGTTATCACCCACTAGTACAGGAAACAGGATTAAAATTAATTCCACAGCCAGATTTACTTTAAAGATAAGGATAATACCCAGGGCAAAAGCAATATCGCTTCTCTCCTTGTCTACCAATAGCACTGTGACAATTACATATTAGTTAGTGAGAGAGAATATGGCCCTGATCCTCCATCCACTGAAGTTAGTCGCATTGGCTCTAGGTGTTTAAATCTAGATTATACCATTCCTGCACTTGATGCTAGGACCTGAACTAGGGAGAAGGGAAACTGTACCTGACCCAAAGAGGACGGCAAACATGATTTTAAACCACCTTTTGTTTTCCCCATATACTGTGAAGGGCCATGATGAAAGTCAGGACTCAAGCCTTGCTTCCCAGAGCATCCTATTCTTTGTAGAAGATATAGAATAATTTCAGTGCCATTCACTTTGATTTTGCCCATTGCCATCCTTGAACAACTTTAGTGAACCACCCATCTGACATGATGAGGAGCAGAATAGACATGGGTTCAGTTCATATTCCGTTTCCATGAATAGAGGTTTTGATGTATTTATGTATTGTGTTGAATGCTTTCTAGTGCGAGGGCTTTGCCACACAACTCTTTACCATGATTTTAATCACCTTTACATGAGTATAAATGGGAAGTAGATAGATCACCTAAATCTTAAGTTTCTCAGTTCTGGAATTTACTCAGAAAAATATCTGCAATAGAAACACAGCACCAAAAGTGTGTTTTGTAATAATCTGTGCTATTTGACACAATTAATTGTGGTGGCTCAACAGAGTAAAAAATGGCAAGATCTAGTTGGCTACTCCTGTTTCCATCCTGGGTTAGCTATTTGCTGTAGGTAAAGAGGTAAACATGCTTCCCCCATCATGTAGTGGTAAGGCTCTGTAATTATACCTACTGCAAGTAGCTACTCTTGAATAGCTGCCTGTCTGTTTGCTCAGGTCCTCAGCATAACTTACACAAGTATACAACAATGGCTTACATTACAATGGAGTAAGCATGTCACATGTCCAGGTCCCAAGGTTCAATGAAATAATTCATTTTCCCTCTTTTTACTTTCTCTTTTTTTGTTGATTGTGTCTCATAGGAATGAAATAATCGAATAAGTGCCAAACAAACACAATTAGCACTGAAATTTGCGTCTGGTAAAATTGAATCCCGTCTTCTATACTTAAGAGTGATGTAAAATGAGAGACTTTGGGAAAAACTCTACTTTGTCCATTACATGTTTAAGTTACACTTAGACATCTAACATCTGGACAAATTTTATTTTACTCTGCAAACATGAAAATGGTGCTTATACCCACTTACAAAGATGTTACATCAGATTATATCTGCATAACTTAGCTTGGCCAACTATGCATGCTCAGAAGAATTCCAATATGGCTAGGTAACTAGTTCCAAAATGGTGTGTTTGTAAAACATGCTGTGTATCTCTATATTTTTTCATAAATGAAGGGCATCCTATAAAAAGAAAAGCATACTTTATTCTTTAGTGGTGAATGGTCTTCAGCAACTGTGACAGTTGCTGCTGAACCTGACTGACACAACAAAAAGAGGTACTGTGAACATTTCAGATTGAAACAGTATTTCAGATTGATGCAGAAATAGCAATTCCATTGACCAGGCTTGTGGGAAGGCAGATTAATATGAAACTGAAAATAATAATAAAAAAAACAAGTCTCCTTTTGGGATGATGAGAACTTTGAGACAAATTTCTAAAGACACCCTCAGGCATGCAGAATTGTATAGAGAAAGTCCGTAATGCAACCTTACTGTGAAAAATGAAGATAACCCTTACAAAGAACATTTTTTTCCTCATGTTTAAATTTCAGAGAATTGTACATACTCCTGTTTGCATCTAAGAACATATTACAAGGACTCCCCATCCATCAGAAAGAACCACTTCTGTTTAAAGTATAAGGCTCTGAAGCAGCAAAGCTTTTCATAGACCTTCAATAACATGCATTATTTCTGAGAAGTCGTGTGGGAGTCCCCATTTATATAGATCTCTATAAACAGCCCTTATTAAGTGATTCAGATTAGACAACCCATATCTGTAGGGAATATCAATTTATATCAGCAACCAACCAACATCACAAAAGAACACAAACCTGTCTCAGAAAAGCAGAAGAATCCTCTATGTTATGTACTAGACCAGCAGTTCCCAATCTGTGGTATGTGTACCACCAATGGTACAAGGACAACCTGTCAGTGGTATGCATTAACAGATGTATTATCATTACTGTATATGACAAAAATTTGCTTGTGGTACTTAAGGTTGAACTGAAAAAATTGCTGGTGGTACTTAAAGTTGTATCATTTTAAATTGGTGGTATGCAATCTGTCAGTTTGGGAACTGCTATACTAGACATTTTCCAGTAAGGTTTCAGACTACAATGTGGGTAAATGGTTCAGAGAAATCAGTCATAAAATGCTACTAATTTAAATGCTACTGAAAAAACCCCCAAAAAACTTGGTGACCATGGCATTGATGCCTACAGTCAGATGGGTGGCAAATTGGCTAGATGGCTTAGTCCTGGGGCCTGTAGTGTTCAACATCTTTATCAGCAATCTGGATGTGGGTGTGGAAAGCACGCTTTCCAAATTTTCTGATGACACCAAGTTGTGGGGCCAGGTGGGCACACTGGAGGGGAGGGACAGAATCCAGCTAGATCTAGACAAATTACAGAGGTGGGCAGATGAGAATAGGATGGAATTCAATGCAAGACAAGAGCAAGGTGCTGCATCTAGGGAGAAGGAACCAGCAACACACCTATAGGCTGGGGAACAACCCTCTTGTCAAAACAGTGACAGAAAAGGATCTTGGAATATTGTTGACTCCAGGATGAACATGAGCCGCCAATGTGAGAAAGCAGTCAGTAAGGGTAACTGCACCTTGTCATGCATCTACAGATACATAACAAGCAGGTCCAGGGAGGTGATTCTTCCCCTCTGTGCGGCACTGGTCAGGCCGCAGCTGGAGTAGTGCATCCAGTTCTAGGCACCGCACTTCAAGAGGGATGTGGCTAGCATTGAGAGGGTCCAGAGGAGGGCCACTCACATGGTCAAGGGGCAGTGGGGTGGGCTCTAAGAGGAGAAGCTAAAGGGCCTGAATCTATTTAGCCTCCACAAGCAAAGTCTGAGAGGGAATCTGGTGGCTGTTTACAAACTCACCAGAGGGGACCACCAGGAACTGGGGGCAGCTCTGTTCCCCTGGGCACTACCCGGGGTTACTAGGAATAATGGCCACAAGTTGTTAGAGAGAAGGTTCAGGCTGGACATCAGGAGACATTACTTACAGTTAGGGCTGCCAGGCTCTGGAATGGGCTCTCAAGTGAGGCCTACTTTGGGGGTCTTCAAGAGGAGGCTGGGCAGATATTTGGCTTGGGTGATATGATCCCAGCACCCGTTCCTGCCTGGGGCAGGGGGTAGGATCTGATGGTTTGTTTAGGTCCCTTCCAAAACTAAGAACAATTATACTATGATACTAAATGCTACTAAATGTCTATGATATCTGACAGGTGAAGAAGGCCAAATGAATCAGCTTCATCTATCCCTCTGGAATTGGCCTTGAAAAAGCATGATGGTCAACCGTTTTCTGCCCTGTTTCCTGCCCTGAATGATCTCACTTGCTCAACACTGTTTCTGCTCCTACTTGTGTATATAAGTTAGGGCTAGGGTGTCAACTACACAATAACAGCACATAGCTCTACATCTCTTAAGCATCAAAGCTATGCAGTGACATTACCCACTTGCAGGTAAAAAGGAGATGCTAACTTATGAACAAAACCTCAACTGGTTAGTCAGAGATAGTGTTTCTCCAAAAACCAACATGATATTTGTGTTCAGTGAGGGTTTTGTAGCTAGTGATTCCCAATATGAACATTTCCTCTGAACGGGACACTATATTTTACACAGAAGACCATTGGCTTTGGAATTCCCTACAAGAAACAAAACAAAAAACAAGAAACAAAAAACAGCCTTGAGCCTTTGTACTCCTGAATACAGCTGACTATAGCTAAGCCATGCTTCTCCTAAATAGAATTATCAAGAACAATTTTGATTTAGAAATATAGAATAAAGAGGGAAGGGAAGGAAATATGGGTTAAGGATCCCAGTATCTTTGAGGTCAGTATGCCAGTGGTGCAGCCTGCACAGCAGGGAGAGATCCCCAGGGACCCACTCCCACAGCATTTGGCCTGCACAGTGTGTGGCCTGGATGCCCCAAGTCATGGCAAAGTTGGACATTTCTGGTCTAACCTATTCTTAAAACTGTATAAACAATACTGCCAGAAAACTACACAGAACATTGCCCCACAACTTCAACAATACCTTAACCTTCCACAGGCAAAGTAGGGGGAGGGAAATTGTGGGTACTATAAATGTCCTGCCACTGCAAGGACAGAAGTAATTTGGTAAAAAAAGCTTGAGACATCTAAGGAAGAAGACCATACCTCCCACTAAAGTGGTATGCAAAACCAACCTCAGTCCATGCTGGTTTGACCAAGGAGTGAAATTCCTTCCTCATCCCAAATTATTATAGTTACATAAACCCCAGAATTTACAGTGATGGGTGCATTAGAAACACAAAGTGAATTTCACTGGCTGAAAGTGCTAGGAAGTGTTTTCATCGTTTTATTTCTTCATGTTCTGACCAGTAAAGAGCAGATAAATGAAAGTCTTATAATGTGCCCAACCTGATGATGATATAAGAAACTAACGAGACTCAACTGACATAATACAGCATAGCTGCAATCTTTGATCCAAGGTTTATGAATATTTCTCAAATTCTGTTTTCTACTAGTGTCAGGCTATCAAGAAACAAAAAGCTGATGAGAGCTGAAGTACTGTTTTCTGTTGAAAAAGACTATGACTAAGTACAGACATTCAAAAAGCCTGTGAAGGAATCAGTTTAACACAAATTTCTGTAAGTGGCCTAGGTTAATGAACAGAACATACATTTGCCCTTTAATTGAGGGGGGCACACAGGCTGCCTGCACTGACTGAGGCCAGCAGATTGGGGGAACTCCTGCATGCCTCCCAGCATGCCTCGCAAGCTCTCCTGGGATGCCAGAGACTGTCATATTCAGCCAAGCACCCAAGCCCCACCCCCGATTGGCTGCTGGGCACAGGCAAGCACACCTTCAATCCCTTGCCATGTCATCCCCGACCCTCCCCTGCACCCAGCCCTGTACCCTAGGCTTCCAGAAGAGCCCTTTGTCATGAGTTGCATGAGCCTCCATGTCCCAGCTTGGCTGCACCCTGCCATAGTGTTCCACCACCCATACCCAAACAGGGAGAGCCAGGAGGTGGGTGGGGGTGACAGGCAGCAGGAAGCAGGAGGTGGGGTGGGGGAGAGAATTGTGCTGGCTCGGCTCTGGGAGAGCTCAGGGTCGGGGCCCGCTGGGAGAAGCTGAGCACAGGCCGAGTGCTAGTGTGCCTTCCTGCAAGAGGGGGTGTAGTGGGGAGCCACATGGAGGCTGGGAGATGCAAGTTAGATGCTCACTTGAATCTATAGGGAATCTGGTACAGATATATATGAAGATTGTAGCTAAACATTCCCTTGGTTGCAAAGCATTGTAATGTTTGATGCCTTAAAATTAGTACATATGAAAGTTAGTATATTAGATAATCCTTGCCTGAAAGGAACAACTTTGCAATGCCATAGTAACATTTAGCATGTACCAAATTGCTTGAATGTGTGTTTGTTCACATTTTAACTACACTTAGCAAGTGTTAAGTTGAATTTATGATGCCACTCAAAGTATATATTTTCAAAGCTGAACAAAGGGAGTCAGTCTTATCCTAATTCCCTTACTGCTAGAAAAAGTACAAAATACATTCTCTGTACTGCCTGAAACATTACACAAGGGCAAATCACAATGGGTAAAATTCAGCTTTGTCTGTAGTTTCTTCAAGTGCCATATGAAACCAGCTTGTAAAACCATCCCTTGTAAAAACAGATTGTTTCATTCATATAACTGATGTTATAAGAGATGACACTGAGTTTAAGTTTGGATTCTAAATATGTCAGAAAAATCTTGAGAGAATAGCTTTTTCCATATAAGCATTATGGGCGCTGTATATATTTAAATATAATTTACATTATACGGCATAATGGCTGCCTAGCCAGATGTTGTGGCAAGAAGTAGACAAAGATTGTGTTGCTAATTACCATTTCTAATGGTATCAAATACTCCAACATCTGTCACATTTAGATAATGCTGTACTGGATGACTATATGATCTATAGCTAGTATCCACACCTTGAATTAAAAAAAAACCAAAAAAACAAAAAAACCCCAGCAACAACAAAAAAATACAGGACTGTCTCTCTTTTCCTTTGTATCATCTAGAGCCAGGCAAAGGGTTCAGAGCACACAGCAAAAGTGTAGTTTTTGCCCTGCCAACCTCTGTCTAAATCATGTTCAACAACGTTGATTTACAGCTGTTCAAGAAACACAATAGGCTCAGTTCTGCTCTCCTTTTCCACAATGAGTTGTGCCTTTGGGATTGCTCCTGAGGTACTCAGCAGGACTAAAAGTGGTAAAATCACACCCTTGCCACAAGCATATTTCACTTACAAACTATCTCCAGTAGTACTCTTTGATTACTTTCTATTTGTGATGTGTGATTCTTTACCAGTGTCATTTGGTACAGATAGTTACTTCTACCCAACTCTGCAGCTTCTGTAAAGGTCAGGTGCTTTAGTGGGGCTTTTTTTGTCTTTTTTTTTATAATAACTGATTAAATCAGTTTTAGTGAAAAGCATTAAAAAGCCCCACTGAAGCACCCAAACTTTACAGATGCCACCGAGCTGGGTTGAAGTAACGTGCAGCTTCTTCCAGTACACCGCATTTTGTTTTTTATTAAAGTCTTCATGAGCACCCACTAATTTTTTATCTGTGGGTGCTTGAGCCCTGAAGAAACCCCTGGAGATGGCACCTATGGACAGGAATATTCATAAGATCATTACTTTCCACAAGTTCTTACAAGTAAACCATCTTTTGCGATATTGCTCGTGGTGAGTGACTATAAAAAGTTATGCATACTCTTAAGGCAACTTTCTAATTTCATTCAGACAAGTATTCACCAATATTTTGTTGCAGTATTTAAACGCAACTGTAATCACTCCCTTGACTACCCAGTTTGTCACATGAATTGGCAAATTATCTGAATTTTTACTCTATTCAAAGCAGACACCGTTACTGAGAAAATCTGCTAGAAATGAAGAATTTATTTAATACCAAGAAAAACATCTAAAAAAAGATAACCATTATTTATTGAGAAAGATCGAGCTCATTTACATGAATGCTAATCACTGTTTTAAAAAGCTTTTACAAGGGAGACATAGCTACACCCATTAACCATGTAAAAGATGGGGCAGCATTTAAAAACTTGATATAAAAGAGAACACATGTCTTTACTTGGCGATTTCCATTCACAAATGTCTACTATTTATTCTTTTGTTTAGTTTTGTTTTATGACAAAAGTCCTAATTGATTGCACTTGTAAAAATCGATCAGTAATTTTCTGCCCTTCCACCCCAAGCTTGTTCTTCACAAAATCACTGGGAAGACTGAGAGTAACTTAAATAGCAAGAGGTTCTGGTCCTTAATGTCATTGGGCACTTATACTCTAGGGCTGTGTGAAGCTTTGGTCCCTGATTCGATTCAATGGCAATTCAGCCCGATTCAGTGGCCAAATCTCTGAATCTAAATCATATCAGAGGACCCTTGAATGCCTCTGAATCAAATAGGAACCTTCCGAATTGATTTGAAGAGATTTGGAAAGATTCAGTGATTTGGATATAGAGACGGCTTTAAATGTTTTTTTCTACATACCTCTAGGTAGCAGGGGCTTGTGAAAGCTGCAATGCTGGGACACATGGAGTGTCACACGGAAGCATAGGGGGCTCCCCAGGATGCTCGGCAGCAGACCTGGAAGTGGACCAGAAGCACCTCTGGTCTACTTCTGGGTCCGCTGGGGAGCATGCTGGGGGGCTTCCTGAGTCTGGGGGGGATGGGGCATCCAGGCTTCCCCTGTGGCTGTTCACTGAAGTACTTCAGGTCTACTTCCTAGTTCACCACCAAGCACATGGAGCCCCCCACCCCCGCATCCTGTACCCCAGCATCGCAGCGTTCACAAGCTACACTGGTACCTCAAGGTATATAGAAAAAACATTTAAAGCTGTGACTGTGTCTGAATCACTGATTCTCTGAATCAGCATCCAATCGTCAGATTCAGCTGAATTGAATCATGGACAGCGATCTGAATCAAAGAATTGAGTCACTGTCCCTGATTCAGGTCGAATCCAAATTGAATAGGGTCCAAGTCTGCTGGAGTGTGCTAATTGGCAAGCTCCAGTGCCTCTGCATCACATATATTCAGCATTGCCACACTTGAAAATGGCAGTGGGAGAACTCTAACTAAAGCTCATGGAACGAGGTTTAGTTAAAGCGCCCTCACCACCATTTGAAGTGTGGGACACTGAGTACATGTGATGCTGCAAGTGCTTTAATTAGAGCAGTTCTCAGAGCCACTCTAATTAAAGTGCTCCTCACCCTCACCCTGGATCGTGTGTATGAGCATTGTTACTGAGTTAGTGTAAAAATGTAATGTAATTTCGATCTTGTCCTCTGGTGTTGACTGAAAGGAATTGTTCTCAAGGCTAAATCTAGCCTTAATTATCTTTTGTAACTAGAAAACATTTTTTTTCTTATTTCCTCTCATCCTATTCCCTCATCCCCCTCTCAGCACCAGATTTATAGAATATGTTATGGGAATACTGGATGAATGTGATGACTCCTTCATATACCCATGATCTGGGAAATCATGGATGCTCTAGCTTCTCTTCCCAGTAGAGGAAGGAGACAGTATAATTGCTTCCCTATTGTTATAACTGAAACATTCTGGTGGGAGTACATTATGCACATTATGATCATGTTTCTTGAGTGCTTTCTGTGTTTGGTATTTTCTAGCCTCCTTAGGAATTGTAAGAGTATATGTTGTCTCATTTTCTTTTGAGTTTTCATGGTAGAAGGAGATGTTTTTCTATTTCCATTGCCATTGTGTTCACATATATGTGGTTTTTTGGTTCATGGTACTTCTAGCTGTTGAAGGCTGACTAACATATAAGATGTTTTCTAGCTTTGTTGGAATTCTATACTGTCTTCAGTTTCTTTTGTTTCTTTCCTTTCTTTCCCTTAGTATGTCCACCCCTACACATACTCTTCCCCCATTTTATGACATTCTGTTGTTTGTCCTTTTTTGATTGGATTCTGAAGAGTTTGAAAGCAGGGCTTTTTTTGTCCACAGTCAGGACATAAATAAGCCATAAGGTGACTTCACCCAGATGTTGGAAATAGTGCACAAATACCAGATTCTTCTGAATATAAAAATATAAAAAAAAATTTGTAGGGTAATCATAAAATATCTAAGAACATGGCCTAGTTGGTTTTGTATCATTAGATTTTGTATTCGGCAGAAGTGTTGCCATTAGACACATCTACATGCGATGCTACATTACTGTAGTGATGACCTACAGCGACGTAGCTTGTCACTGCAGCAACGTAGTATCAGTAGGCACTATCTGTGATACCTCCACTAATGCACAGTAGTTCATTGCTATTACACAGTAGGGTCAGTATGCTATTACCCATACACCATTGGGACTGTACTGTAATGGCAGGTGCTGCACAGTCATTATGTACTTGCTAAAGCAAGTGTTAAAGCAAGTACTAAATTACTGTGCGGTACCAACTATGCAATGGATGTAGACGCACCCATTGTTACCAAAACTGTCTCTCTTACTCAAAGAATTACCAATTAGGCTTTGATTAAAATGTACATGTGCTTTTATATGAACAACTTTTTTTATAAGCACAGTGCTTTTATATGTATAGTTCTTTTGTCATAGCTCTTTTATGTCAATTTCAATTCTGCCTGAACAGATTAAATGTAATTCACAAAGATAATCAATGCAAATCTATATCTATATCTATATCTATACTGATATTGTAGATTGTTCTTCGATCAGGGCACCAACCAGCATCTGTCCCTACATATATTTAAATTTTACTGATCATCATAAAATGTAGGTGTCAAGTGGTTAGATTAAAGCCCTAATTCTGCAAATGACTCTACATAGGTGAATTTTTACAGCTGTACAGGTAACTATGGTCCAGGATATTAGTATTTTTTTTTCAGTGGCTGGAATAATGCCTCATGGCTCTGCCTCACCATCTTTGATATAGTTCAAAATGTGTTCCCCGGATTTAGGACAGTGAATATAAGTGCAATGATGGAACTGACCATGACTGTAAAGTTTGTAGCTCTCCATTCCAGATCTGGGTAGTTTTGTGCTTTGAAAGACCCTGCATGACCATGTGAGCAAGGACTGTGATGATGTCAGTGTCATGTATTCAGGCATGAACTGGATGAAATCAAACCCCAAAGCCAACAGTATTGTGTTCCTCAAAATGGTGGGTGTCCATAAGCCACCCTGAACCAGTATGAATCAGAGGTAAAAAAAATGCAGAATAAGAAAAAGGGAGTACAGTGAGTCAGAATTTTTTTCAGAAGAAACGAAATTAAGAACAAAAAAGTTCAGTGACTTTGACTAAAGGAAAGAAAAAGTTCAAGGCAAAAGTAAATTCCATTTGGCTTAGAATCTCTTCCACTTCCTTCTTTCATTTTCTACTTGATGAGCCTCCTAGCACAGATTAGCTTATCCACAGCACAAAGAGCAAGGAAGCAGAAAAGAAAATGGTCCTAAGTGAAGATTATAGAAAACATTGTTGGAAAGGTAGATAGATAGATACACCACCAAAATCCAGTACAGGAAATATTAGCGAATCACATAGGTATGGGAGGGAAGGATTGCCAGTGATTGATAACCTACATTTTATTGTTTGTTTTTTAATTGCAACTGCTCCAGTTTTCCTAGGTGTATTCAAGCCTTCAAATTGAACAAGGCAGAGCCTCAGACAGATGTGTAGGGCAATAATGTGGTAGTAAAAATTTACAAGCATGATTCATTTTAGGGTTGAAATTTTTAGATGGAAAAATTTTGTGTGTTTTAGAATATATGGTGCAGAGATCTTGTTAGGAGGCATAAAAATGTATTCTGTCAGTTTTCTCTCAGAGAGACTTGAGCAAGATGTTCAGGATTTTCACATTTCTATTTGCAATAAGATTTTAGTGTTTAAAGCCTTTACTTCATAAAACCTTTAATTAAGAGGAATGTGACATTAAGAAAAAACATATAATGTTGAATTTTGTTGTTGTTGGACCAGTATTTTCCCCTGCTACTTGTCCTGGGGTAGTTGGAAAAGAGACAAAGGGCATGTCTACATGTGCACTTTAATGCACATTAGCCTATTTTGGTACACATTAAAACATCACAAAAACCATACTGTTTAGTTAATACGCATTAAAATAGCCTAATATGCCTTTTTCTAGTACCTCATAATGGAGGTTTTGCCTAATGCACATTAATGAACATGTAGATGCACCATGAAAGTGCCATTTATATATGGCTAATATAGAATATAGTAAAATGAGTTACAGTTGGTTGGATAGCAGAGAGCTCATCTGTGAATAAGAGAACTGACTTAGGTTGCTGTGACTTGCAGTATCACATCATACAGGGTGCATCTACATGAGACGCTTTATCGCACAGTAACATAGTTAAGTATACAGTAAGCACATGCATCTAGATGTGCACATGCTTACTGAGCAGTAAACCTCCCTAATCATGAGCAAATTTGGTACCTGCAAATGCAAGTAGCAGATTTATTTGTGATTACTTACTTCACAGTAGCACTCATGTAGATGCCTGGCTGGGAGCAAATCTACTCCTGATCAGTTGGTCACTGGGAGTAGAAGATTGCTCCCTGCTTCCAGGAGCTGCTTGCTGCTGGGGTGGGCTCCCAGCCCTGGCAGAAGGGAGCTCCTATCTTCCCACTCTGAGATTGCTGTCTGGGAGCAGGGGCTGGGAGATCCTTATCTCCCAGGCCCCACTTTGCCATTGTGATTGGGGAGTGGGGAGCTGGGAGATCTCTATTTCCCAGAGCCAGCTCTATGGTTGCAGGGCCAGTGCTGGGAGATCATTATAAAGATCTGATAAGGTTCTTATAAGGATCTTTCAGCACTAGCTCCATGATTGTGGTATGGGGGCTGGGTACTGTCCTGGTCAGGGGCAGGTCCCACACCCATGCCCCAATTGAGTGATCAAGGCACAGGGCTTGGAAACTGCTACAGTGTGGGGAATAGGTCCCAACCCCCTGCCCCAATCTGCCAGTGAGGCAACTACTGCTCCCACTTCCCTGCACATGTAGATGCCTTCCCCAGATCATTTGCTTTTGAGTAGTTTACTCATCAAGTGCATGTGTAGACATGTGTATTGCACCCCTTTAAAAAGCCAAAAAGGAGGACGCAAGGAACTATAAAGCAGTTAGCCTTCTACCTCAGTACTAAGGAAGTTACAGGAGAATATCGTAAGGAAATCCATCTGGAGAAGGAAAGACTAACCACAAATAGCCAGCTTGGATTTACTATGAATAAATTGTGCCAAACAAACTTGATCTCCTTTTTTGACAAGATAATTACTTGTGTGGATTAGAAGAATTAGTGAATATTGTGTACCTGGACTTTAGCAAGGCTTTGGACAGAGTTCCAAATCATCTTCTTACAAATAAATTGTAGAAATGTGGATTTTTTTGGTTGCCAGATGGAGTCAGGAAAGATTTTTTTCCCCTTCGCCTATTGCTGCGTAACAATAGCTTTGGGTTTCTTTCAACTTTCTCAGAATATTTGGCTATTGGTTACAGTCAAGACTGGTGTGTGCCAGTGCTCCTGCTCAGACTAAAACCCAGGTCCCTGGCTAAAGGGTCTTGCCCCTCCTCTTAGGATCAAACCAATCACCACATCTGGGGTCAGGAAGGAATTTTACCCCATGGTCAGACTGGTACAGATTGCAGGGGGTTTTGCCTTTCTCTGCAATGGAGCATGATCCTGTTCCTTGGCTCTCTCAATCATATTCTAACAACCCTTGCTGTTGTTACCCTGCTATTCTGTGGCAGGCTGGATTATGTGACAGGGTTGATTATGCAGTTTTAATAATAGGTTAGACAAGGATTTGTATGGGATGGTTTAGATAGGGATGATCCTGCCTGAGACAGGGAATAGGACTAAGTGACCTCTAAAGGTCCCTTCCAGCCCTAATTTTCTATGATTCTCTGATCTGTGTTGCAGAAATTCTCATGAATCCTAAAGATTTCATAAACATTAGTATGAATGATTATTCATCCAAAAATCATAATGTATTACAGACTGGCTAAAATATCTGTCATCAAATGAGAGTGTAGAAGGAATGCCATGTGACTAAGGTAAAACACTACACAATAAATAACAGTAAGCTGCTTAGTGACCAAAGAAAATTAAACTAAAAGGGTTTTTTTTTTCACATATAGAGTAATATGTAAGCCATGGCTGTCCAATTTGTAAGTGTCTGGGAGTCATGTGCCTTTGGGACGTCATTAATAGAGGTTGTACCAGCATGAGTCATAGGCACATGCTCCCCCTGCTGCACTGCTCACCTAAGTGTCCACTTCCCCCCACCCTTCATGGGCTGCTCCTCCTCACACCTCCAGCCTGCACTGGGCACCTCCTGTTGCCGCTCCCTGTACCTCTCTGCCACATTGTGTGCCCCAATTTACTCTTAGCTTCCCTGCTGAGCGTTCCCCTGTTTACACTGTGCCACTCAAGCACTCCTGGCTATTGCCACCCCTGGCTCTGAAAGCCATGCTACACAGCATTGCCCCATCCCCTGGGGCAGAAGCAGGGACAGGAAAGGGAAGCCAGAGGGAGGTGAAATCTGGAGCCCCAGGGAGCTGCTGCAGTAGGAGCAATGGGGCAGCAGTGGCTGGGTGCGAGCCCAAGGGCTGTAGGTGAACCACTCGTGAGCAACATACAATCCACAGGCCACCAGTTGTTCAGCCCTGATGTAAGCAATCAAAAATGCTGAATGATTTAGTCACGCTATAACAAGTTTGGTTTTTTTTTCTGTAGAGCAAAGTACATCTGAAGAAAACTAGGATTGTTTGCGAATAATGCGTTATCCAGGGAAACTAAATTACTGACTGGTATCTGCAATGATCAGTTCAATGAGCTGCAAGCAAGGTGTATTATTAAGCTTTGTATAGGCAAGAGCAAAATCTTCATCATCTCCATCCTGAGTGTAAACACTACTATTACTTTTAACAAGCAAAGTTGTAAAACGCCAGTCTTCCGTGCCTGATTCTATTTCCTTTGTGATGCTTATGTAGTGTAAAAAGAAGGAAAAGTATCTGGATTTCCCCAGGGGTGTAGTGATGGCATAGTCAGCTCCCATATCAGTCATCACACAGCCCTTGATGGGAAAGAGGAAGGAAAGGTATGTCTGAAGTACACTGAACTGTTCAATCATGTTCTGCTATATTATTGTTGCTTGAGGCTGTAGCCAGCTGTGTAGGTTAGAATGGTCTCTTGGGTTTTTTTAATCTATGCTAGAGCTACAGCCAGTGTGAATCAGCCAAAAACACTGATGGCGGAACTAAAAGTTGCTGAGATACAAGAGTTTGTGGCATAATGTAATTGGTATAAAGGAAAAACAGACTTAGCCAGAAATATGTAGGGTGCTTTGACATGCCAGTTTCCCAAAAGCTGAGAAACAATTATTAGCAAAACACATCAGAAGAAAACAATTAAGCACACTAGGAAAAAGAAAAGAATAATTTGGAGATGTTTACAGTACTTTACAAGCTAACCCAAAAGCCCTGACTTCACAATCTTGAAAAATCTGTTTTGGCTTGAAAAGCATGACAATTAAGAAGATAAATGGAATCAGCAAGAGTACATTGTTTTGATTAGGTTTTAATCATTATTGTATAGCAAATGGAAAAGGAAAAGTTGATAACAATGAATACACAATTAGCAGCTGATAAGGAAAGATAAAGGTATCATTCAGAAATTTATGGCCAGTGAGTTTAAAGGCAATAAAAAAGATTTTCAAAAGTATCATGAACTAAAAATATTCTAGAAATAGCATGGGGCTATTACTAGATAGGGAAAATGAACTAGCCACAGTGTACAAATGGATGGAAAATACTAAATAATATAATGGATAAGGACAGTTTCAGTGTCACCCTGAATAATTATAATGTTCAGACATGTAATGTAAGAGAACTTTACGTGAGATGCCACTTAGTGAGGTATATAGGATGCTTTCTATACACAGCTTTACTTATGGATACACAAGCGTTTTCTCATAGGTGACAATGTGAATAAATAAATAGAAACTGCCTTGTTAAAGACACTGCTATAGAATGGATATCTTTGGCCAATCGTTTGTCATGTCACAGATCATTAAAATGTTTCTCTCTTCAAGCAATAATGGCATATAATTTTGGTGTCTATTTGGGGAGGAAGGAGTGACTCTTCCTGAAAACTGAGCAGGATGGTCCCTTGATCTCCAGCTACTTCCTCATTTTCCTCTTGCAATGCCAGCAAAATGCCAGCTGCAAAACCTATTTTGCATCTAGTTGTGATTTTGGAATTAAATGCAATGTAATTAGTTCCTTTTATACGTTTGGTAATCTTGTTAAGACAACTCATTAGGTGTCTTAGCAATTGGAAATTACTAGGTTTCAGAACATGTGCATTTCCTTTGTGAATACCAATTATTCCTAAATGAAGCAATTGTTCTTTCAAGGAAAAAAAGTGAGTTCTAAAAAGTTTTCTTATGTTCACACATTGTCCTCAGCTTTAAGAAAACTATAGTGGGTCTTTGTGTTCTCCCTCTACAACTCAAAGCCCATTTCTCTATGGAAAATATCTGATCATATCATTAGTGTAAAAGAGTATATACAAATTGTTTAGGTGAACTGGCAATATTAATCTATAAAATTTGTAAATTGATTAACACAATTTAGATAGTATTATTGACAAGTGGTAAAATAACATTAAGGGGAGCACATAAAAAGTGGAAACAGGGAGAGATCACCAAAGAGGAATATACCTCTTCTGCTCGTGCTTGTAGGGAGGCAGTTAGACAGGCCAAAGCTACCATGGAGCTGAGGATGGCAACCCAAGTAA
>NW_017728886.1:47721745-47749807 GCF_001723895.1 Crocodylus porosus
GCACTCTTTCCTGCTTATGCAGGGTGTCGGACTCGATGATCTATTGAGGTCCCTTCCGACCCTAGCATCTATGAATCTATGAATCTATGAACATAGCACTTGTTCCTCCATTTATTCACTTCTAGGAGAATGTTTCAGAACAAAGAGTAAATAGGAACCCTTTCCAGCTGCAAAAATAAGATTTCCTAAATTTTTGTTCATTTTTTTGCAATGACTGTATCTTTTCCTGAGATTTAGGCAAACATCAATACATTAGACATCAGTGATTAATTTTTCAATTTTTTTATTTTTTTGGTTTTTGTAACTATGAGGGCTAATAACAAACCCAATTTTTAATTACTGACTTCAGCAAAAAAACCCAAAGTAATTTGTTTTGTATATACCTTAATCTAACCCAGCTCAGATCTATATCCAGCTTCCCCTGAAAAGAAGCCTAGCCCAATGAACCAAGAACAGCCTACATCAGGATGGGCAAAGTCTGGTCCATGGGCAGGATTAAGCCCATGGCAGACGCCATTTCTCAGCAGCCCCTGCTACAGCCGGCTTCCATGGAGACCCCAGCAGTGGCAGCGCCATGACAGCGCAGGACCAGGGTTTCCATGGAGAGCTTCCCTGGGGCAGCTCTCCACCCAGCTGCACGCCCTGCCAGCACTGCTGGGGCTGGTCTCCATGGAAACCCTGGCCCCACACTGGCACTGTGCCATGCTACTAGAGTCTCTATGGAAACTGGCCACAACAGCACAGGCAGGGCCTGCTGGAAAATGAAATCTGGCTGCTGGCCAGATCTGCCATTTTGCTCACCCTTGGCCTGGAAGGTAATTAGAGTCAGCTGGAAAATACCAGATTCCTAAATTTTGTTTCTGTTTGAATAAGCATGAAAAGTAAATACCTACAGAACAAAAATTCCACAATATTTAACTCAATAAAACTCAGTTAGTGTGTTATTTAACACAATAACTTTCATTCAGAGGCATTATTAGAACTCCGAATAAGTATGTGTCATTTAATATCATATAAAATCTAAATAAGTAAAAAATAAAATAAAAATGAAATAGCTTTATCTTACAGAAGCAAAACAGTTCAACAATATCAAAATAAGATGAGGAAGTTTAAGGTTTTGCTTCAATTTCTTCACATTGAAATTTTGATCAGAATCTAGATATTCTCACAAAAAGTTCCAACGAAGCTACAGTTTCAAATGAAATCTTTGTCTACTTTTTTTTTTTTTTACCAGCTCTACTGCTTTTGTGAACTCCATGTGTTTTGATATCTCTACTGGTGGGAGGTTGTTTCATGGGAATGAAGAGGATCACCATTTGTTTTTCAATGCAAGCACCACACTTTCCTATCAAAAGTTCGTTGCTTTTGTCAGTCCTTTTAAAGATTTTTTCCACTTAGTCATTTCATTCTAAAAACCTGACCTGTGCATCGTTCAGGTTGTGATTTCAGTTGTGGCTACAAGTCATAATTGATGTCAAGAACAGTTCGGAAGCATCTTGCCCCAGGAGCAGCTCGAGTCACTGGTCTTCACAGCCTTATGAAATGCAATGGGATCATATATGTATTTTCATACAATGACATCGTGTAGCAACAGGTTTCCTATGATGGCATTAGCTTGCTGACTTGTGTGTGTTTAAATATTTGTGTGCATCTATAGTGGCAGAATGAAGGTCAGAGTTTTCCCCTGTCCTTGATATGGGTCATTGTGACAGGACACTTAGAGTGCCAGAAACTTTAAGAGATAAAGCAGCCCATGGAGCACCCTAGAGGGGCAAGCCAGGGCTGAGTGATGGAGTCATCTGACTGGGGGAGGGCTGGGATTAGGCAAGATGTAAGCCCAGACCCTGAGAGCAGAGCTGGTAGTAAGATCCTGGACTCTGCTCAGAGAACACCATCTCAGCAGGATGCCTGCAGCTCCAGAAGGTGAGCATGGATGGTAATACCTAGAGTGGTTCTGAGGGTTGGGAAGGAACTAAAGGCATGGAGGAGGTTCCTGGGGACCCAGTGTGGGGACTGGGGCCCAAAGGGAAGGGCCAAGTATGCAGGATCTGATGAGGGGTCTCTGGCCTGATGAGAACCTAAGTGTATGAAACCTGATGAGGGGTCTGGGGGAGCCCAGAGAGACCAAAGGCTGAGAGAGAGCTGAGGACAGTGGGCCTGGAGGTGAAGGGCTGAACTGGGGCCATGGGGTCTGGAGGTAAGAGTAAGCTGGGGCCCAGAGGCCAGCAGCCCCAGAGGGGCAAGGAGTGCCGAAGTGGGGTAATCTGAAGGTGAAAATTGCACCCTACTGTGGTTTTGGGTCCCAGTGGTAGGGCTGCATGTGTCAGGGTAGCTCCTATAAAGTGCCACTGGTGCCAGACCCCTGAAAGCATGAGCCCCTGCTGCCTTGCAGGTTACCCTTTGGTAGAAAAAAGGCTAGGGGAGCACATCCAAATATAAAAGCAAGGGAAAGAGGCTTCTATGGCTCTTAGGGCCTGAAGAGGGAGCTGGGTAAAGGAATTGCTGTAGGGGTAACTACCTGCAAGGACAGACTGCCCCTATGCCTGGGGGCCCAGTGAAGGTCCTGAAACCCAGGAAGGGGCTGAAAGAGCTTGAGCCCACAGAAGGGGAAAGTACCAGCAAGGTCAGAGAACCCATAAGCCTAGGGGTCTAGTGAGCATCCTGGATCCCTGAGGAGGCTCTGAGAAAGCTTGGGCTGCAAAAGAGGCATTTGTTAGCAGAGCAAAATGGATTAGCCAGGTTAGTGTAACTCTGGACACACACCATGTAGAGTTGTACTGATACTCTCTTCTCAGTCTGCACTCTGGCTCTGGCTCTTTTGGAGCATTGTCAGGCCCAAGCTAAAATGGGCACGCTACCTTCGTTTCTTGTTTTTTGGATGTAATGAACAGGAACGAGAGGGCAGAGGGCACATCTTGGAGCTTGCATCTTCACAATGGAGGTAGTGTAGACAATCCCCCTGAAGCATCTTTAGGGTGCTAGATTTCACAAGGACTTTGTAGTCAAGAGTGTTGTCAAATACTTTGGTCACACTTGACCTTTATTCAGGAGTACTTGGGTATGATGTAGTCAGCCACCACCCTTTACCCCAACTGACTTCTTGTAGTTCCCCTCTATCCCTCCCCGCCCCACATTGACTTGTCCCATATCATGCTTTGAGCAAATACAATTTTAACTAAGGCAAGCAGCTATTTCTTCCCACAGTTTACAAAAGCCAGATAATTAGTAGTCCTAATTTAAGAAAAAAGTCATGGAAGATTGCTTGGGGAAAGGAGTGGAAGGCTGCCCATCAAAGTGCCAGAAAAGGCTCTTGTACTTTAAAGACAGATCACAGCATTGAAACTAAGGGTCCATTTTCTTTTCAAGAAAAAATCTTTATGTGTATCCAAACCATCAACACAAAGCCTGCATCATGAGTGATTCAGAATCTCATTCTGAGGGGCATGTGACTCACAACATTAGAGAAAAATGGGAAGGAAGATGTCCAGGTACCTTTAAGACCAGCAAGCCTGGCACCTCCTCGACATACAACCATCCTAAACAGTCAAGATATAGGGGTGACAGAAAATGAGATTTCATTGGTTAAATAAGAAGCTGTGAATAAAGAGCAAGAAGAAGGAAATGCTGAGTTTTTTGAGAGAAGTATTAAATGAGAGAATTCTCTAATCTTCAAAAAATCCTCCAGCAATCTATTCTTCTATTCAATGTGTAATAAGTGATAACATTATTTCCTCAATGTCAAATTGTACCCAAATGTCTAGCACTGCTGGGAATCTTTCCCCCATTTGCTTCCTTTTTTTTATTTCACAACCCTCTTCTCCCCTATTTCTTATGCCTGGCCTTCATGTTAATACTATGGATGCTGAAAACATACACTATGGCTACTGAAGACCCCAGGGCAGTCCCTGGCCACAGCATGCAGCATCAGCCTCACCCTGCTCCACACGCAGATCCGGGGGGCACATGCCACCATGCCCTTCCAGGGCAAACCTGGCAGTGGGAGCTGCCCCCTCCCCACCTCACATCCCCCAGGTGAGTTGCAGCTCTGTTACCTGGACCATGGGTGACAGTTCTGGGTAACAGCCATGGGTAACTTTTAAGTCTATCCTAGATTTTTTTCCCCCTAGTTTCTCTCTTTATGGGATAACTCCATGATAATACCAGCACTGTCACTGTACTTGGAAAAGCATGGCTGATGTGTATTACTACAGTGCAAGACTTGGTATATGGGATGTTGATGTACAACATTTATAATGTGGCTCTCTGAATTATAAGTTTGGGGGTTTATTCCCAGCAGGGGTAGCAGGCTTTTAATCAAAGAATTTCAAATGGAAACTGCCTTCTGCAACAATATACAATATCTCATGGACTTATCATGATCAATGTTCTATATTGCTTTGAAAATAAAAATATCATAATACATTGGACAAAAAAAAAAGTTTTTTGTGTCTAGTTAGCAGTATGGGCTATTGTTTCCCAGATTTTCCATATTTTGTCCTTTAAGAGTTTTTCCTCAATAATAATTCAGATTCCCTCAAGAAGTTGAATTTTTTTAACAAAACAAAATTTTCATTCTAAATATTTTATGAAATTCTGTATGGCTTTTGGTAAGTCATAGAAGATTATTGTGAAAAGGATTCACGGATTTTTTTTTTGATGTTTCACTGTTGCAATGTTCAAATCTTAGATGTTTTGATCAGTTAGCATGTGTACCATATATAAATGCTGCTTCAGTCATCAACAATGATTTTCAACAAAAAAAACCCATGCCCAAACCACCCTGTAATCTACCAATTGAGCCATTTCTAAGCTGCCACTTTCACTGGTCTACAGCGTGTTGTTTTAGAAAGGTTTGCTCTGGTTTTGTTGTTGAGAGCTCTCCTGCAATCATGTATGCTCACAGGCAGGGAGAAAAACACCAAAAACCCAAACCAGCCACTAAAGCAGCTAATCTATTTCAAGTATCTTCTGTGAATTCAGACTTGAGGAAGTCAAAAAAATTTTTTGTGCCAATCTAATTGACCCATAAGCCTCACGCACTATTGGCTAGTTAAATCAATTCATTGAGCTACTGGAATTAAAATACTGGCCAAGAAAATTAGAAATGAGCCTTATATTTTGGAAAATGATGAGCCAGTTTGTCTGCAGCTTTACCCACTATGTTCCACTGATTTTTAATATGTACTGATTTTTGTTTGTTTGTTTCCCAGACAGAAATAATTTGTTTTAGCTTCAGTGAAAGTATCCTCATAGTATAGGATCAGATTAAATGAAATAATAAGCATAATGCTTATAAATTCAAGTTAGCGGAATGCAGATTAAACGTACGTAAAATGTATCTCCAGCATTTGCATCTATACCATGGAATATGCATTGGTGTTTTTAAATGTTCTCAGTAAGCTAAGCAAGATTTTATATAATTAATAAACATTTAATGGCATTGATTTTTACGGCTTGGTTTATTGAACTCCTTATCAGTATTGAGCAGATGGGACATAACTATGAAAAATTATTTTTTAAACATGATTACTGGACTTGAATTATATTTGAACATTTTTGTTCAGTGAAGCATTTATAAATATAATTTAACTTTCACACCAAGCCCTCAAAGTTAAGGTATTTATTCTGCATTTAGTACAACGATATTTAAATGATGCTTCTAAAGCAAATTTTTTAAAAATCAAACCAAAACAAAAATGAAGTTGGGGGAGGGGGAAAACATCCTGTGTCAGAAGAAAGTGCTGCTTAAGACTGCATTTTGCAATGACATGTTTGATTGTTTTTGGGTTTTTTAATTCAGTATTTAGAAAATCTTTTTAATACTCTGCCTTAATATTGTATCAGGGATGATTTTTTTTGTTAAGGTCGTGGATTACAACATAGTTTGTCTATTGACATGAGTATAAAGTATAATCTTTACCTTCTCATATAGAATATCCTATCTGTAGTCTCTGAAATTAAGTTGAAAAACAGTTACAGCGCTAACCTTTTTTTGTATGCAGGAAAATGGTCAAGAGTTGGATGTGGAAATTTACTGGAAATGAAGCCATTTAAGCTTGATGTGTGCACTTGTGTGATTAAGATGTAATATTATAATTAACCCCAAGCTTTATTATCTATTATGAGCCAATTGGTTTTAATGGAAACCATCCTAACACAAGTATATACTGAAGAAATAAAATAATTAATATGCTTGTGGCTTTTTTAAAATACAGCAGCTCCAACATACTCATCCTTCTACCATGTGCTAATTAGCTCAGTAAATGTTCCTTGAAAGCAAAGAAAATATGCACCTTGTAGACTAAATGAATCAGACATATGAACTTTTTTGAGCAGGAGCTCACCTCATCAGTTTCTAGGCATCTAAAATTAAAGACACACTTTTTTTCTGGTTCTGGTGCTCTGGTTTTGGAACAACTTTTCTACTTTTTGTTTGTTTGTTTGTTTGTTTGTTTCTAGTTTGTGGGGCTTGGGGTTTTTAGGGTCATCTTGTTTTCTTTTCTTTCTTTCTTTTTTTTTTGTTTCATCTCAAACCTAAACTCTTAAGCATCTCATTATTTCCCCATATTTTGTTCAGCCATTTAAACAAATGCATTGTGGAGGTATTATCAGAATGGTACCATTTTTATACCCACTTTGCACCAGAGTACATGGCTGACTACACAAGGTACTAGGCAACGATAAACCATGCCCTGGTGAGAGAGAAATTCCAGATCACTCTGTCTATCATTGTGTGCCTGCAGAAGTGGATCAAATCCTGAAATCCCCATTTAAGTAAAACTAAACAATAGGAGTCATACCAGAATAAAGACTTCAGTATTTGATCTACAGACAGAGAATTTTTTGAGAAACCAGCGGGGGAAAAAGTCAAACAAAGGAAAAGAGAATACAAATTACAATAGTTATTACACTTCTCTTTATAGAAGGTCATTTCTAAGTCTAAATTCATCTTAATAATCCTTAAGAAATGTTGGTAATGTGTACAGTTAGGTAGATGGCCAGTGAGGACTACCAGTATTTATTTCTACATTTTTAAAAATCACCAGCAGGGCATGATTGGGAGGGGTCCCCCAGCAGCCAGCACTTCCGTCACTGGCACTTCTGCTGCCAACGTGAGGCCAGCGGAGCCAATTTTAGGGGGCGGGGACCACAAGCACTCTTCATGTCCCCCCACCAGCTGGAGCTCTTGCTGTCATGGGGGACACATGCTCCCCCCAAACCCTTTCTATGCATCATCTATGGTTTAAACCATAAGATTATGCAGAAAGCTAAAACTACTTGAAGGCATATTCTTATTACTATTCCCTCTCTCTGTTTTTTCTAGTGTTTGTGACACTCATTAGATTTCATTTTAAATTGGCCCTTATCTTTTGTCAAGAACTTTTATGCAAATACAGAATCTTCCCATTCTTGTAGTGTTGGTATTGAAAGTCCCTGACTAGAAAAATACCAGGCATGAATCAGTCCACAGTTAGTGTCTCTGCCACACTACAAAAGTTGCAACCCAGAAATAGTTAGAAAAGTTAAATCTAGTAAAGAGTTGGAACTGAAACCCGAGGAAAACTCTAGGTCACAGAGCCATGCACAGAGAAGCAATTTCTTATTCTTCAGCTGTTCATGTTCTACAGATAAATGTTTATCACATCCCTTTTATGTTTTGGTACTCAGAGGCTCAGTTCTGAACAATGCTTGGAGACAAAGCTGGGGTGAAAGATTGGACTTTAACTTGATCATTGTAAAATCTTTCCTTTTAAAAGCAGTTTTAGAGTTCCGTTTCCGTACAGAAGCTTTTTTGCCTTGAAGTGTTCAGATCTGACATAAAACTGTGCTTGCCAAAGATTTTATCTTGCATATAAATCTTTTACCCACTTACCCAGTTCCTCCCTTCCTATACAACATTTTCTATATGTATGCTTGTTATGGTATTGGCCAATCAGAGAGTCTTGGGCTTGTTTTCAAATGAATTTACAGTTGTTATTTTAATTATGTATATCACAGTAGTACTTAAAGGTCACCAGTCAAGATCAGGGCCCCAGTACACAAGGGACGATACAAATATTTAATAAGAGACAGTTCTGGCCTCAAAAACATTACAGGACTAAACAGACACAAGATGGAAGAAAGCAAATATTCTGAAATACCCAGGTCATAATCTCGACTATCCTTCCTCTCATATTGTCATGTACTGAAGTATTTATTTACTATTAAATTTAAAACATATTTTCTGTTGCAATTGTTATAAAGAAATAATTATTAAACATGTTAAAGAGGTCTAAGAAATTGTGTTTGTATTTTCATTTAGCCACTAAGTAACTTCTTTGAGCCTTTGTCTCAATGTCTGGCTTAAAGCCTAATGAGTTGCCAAATGTCGCAGTGCACAGAATCAAAGAGTATCTCAACCAGCAGCTTCTAAAGTAGCTGTATTATTGTACTAATGAGTGGATTTAAAACTCAACTTATTTGCATGCATATATTTCAACTCATGCTCAAGTATCAACTGTGCCCTAGTCACTTGGGCAGTAGTTACAATGCTCAGCATCTATCATTAAAGAGTTTGGGGGTGCGGGGGTTGTATGGACCACCACACTGAATTATTTTATTAATGAAAATATTCAGATATTGTGATCCTCAAAGTTCTCTTCAGAGATGGACCTGAAATAAAATACCAGCTCTGGCAATTTCAAATTCTGGAAAAGTTTAGAGATGGAATCTGCTCTGAATGCTGTAGTACTTCAATATTTGTACAGGAGACTGAAGAAAAATTACATAATTGAATATTTTCTATATTCTTATAATTTGTCAAAAGTTGCTCCTAGTTTACTCTAGATTATGTAGCCTGAGCTCATTTTGTATCACAAAGGGTATTAAGCTTAGGGTCTGATCTAATGTCTACTGAAGTCAATACAAAGACTTACACTAAATATTGGCTTTGATTCAGACTCTGCATAAACCAGTGTTATTATTCAAAACATTCAATAACAAATATGTGCAATCAAACCAATAAATGTCACAAGTAGTCCAAATATCATCACACATTAGGAGAAATAAGTGCTTTACCTAGCACTCGTAAAATATTCTGAGTATATGGAGCTTTATCTCCTGGCATTCCTAACCTCTTCGTATCAATGCCATTCTCTCCTGTGTTTATGCTGAACTTTTCTTGCGACAAATCCTAGACAATAGCACTTTTTTTCTTGGTATCAGTGCTACCTCTGCCTTCATTCAGAAGCCATGAGGTGGCTAATCCTGCATGAACAATCACTGGTGGAGGATGCAAGGCATAATGTCTGTATCTAACTCCAAAGGACTCACCAGTTATACCATTGTACCCCAGCTGGAACAGAAAGTTTTCCTTCACTGCTGCTGTGACCATTATGTAATGCAGTAGGAGTCAACCTTATTGGCAGCCATGCCACATATTAGCCCCACAACTCCTCCATGTGCCACTCTGATCTTTTCTCTGCTGTGTTGGCTGCTCTACTTTCTGTTGCCTACCCTGATCCAATGTCCTGCTCTGCTTTCTGCTCCCTGTCCTGTGTCATGCCTGATTTGCTGCTAGGCTTTCTGTTCTTTGCCCTATCTGCCACTATGTTGTCTGTCTCCTTCCTGGGCTGCTGCATGCCATACACAGAGTCTGCCTGTTGGGCACCCCTGACTTAAGGGATTGGAGTCAGAGATGTCCCAGAAGACTTTGTAGATTTCTATACGTGTATTTCAAGGTTCTTACACTTATATCTAGGTTAATAATCATGTATTTGAATTTGCAAAAGAATTGCCTGAATGTAGAATCACAGTGAATGGAGAAAATTATTGTGGCTTCTAGTGATTTTAAAATGCTTTAAAGTCCGTAATTAAGAAGAAAAACATAATACTAACATAAAGTAATTGGATTAACCAAAAAAATCAGGGGTTGTTTCCTTATATTTCTCTTTCAAATCTACAGTTCAATATTCAGGAGTCAGCCCTCAGAGGCAACTTGATTTAACACAACTGAGTACTCGCTAAATTATTGGGGACAAAATGTGGGAAAATTTGGGAAATGTCTAAACATTTTGTTTGAAGTTTGTTCAGAAATATTTTTTGTTTTAGAAATGTCAAATATTTCATTTATTTTAAATATATAATTTTTAAAAGCAAGACATTAAACAGTGCAAAACATGCTAATAAAATAAAGTAAAATATGCAAATTAAATCATGCAAATTATTTTGTTTTGTTTCTAAATCTAACTTTTCAACTTTACATTTTGAAATAGAACTTTCTCTTTAAAAATTAACTTAGTTTTTAAAAGAGTTTAAATAACCTGGAACATACCCCCGCTTCATTTGAGGTTGAGGCAAACATTTCAGGTTAAATTGAAGGGTTTTTAAAATTTTATTTTCAGCAAAAATCTCCAAAAATGTAGCTGTGATTTGAGCTAGACCACATTTTTTTCTCTGTCCTGATTTTCTTCTTTGGCCACAAAACACAAAAACCCTTCATTCACTTAACTCTGTTCCCACTCCTGGAACTGTCCAACGATGCGCAATGTATTTTGTCTGTCTGGCTATGCCCCTTTTCCACTCTGGGCACATTCATGATACCAATCTTTTCAATCACTTTTTATCTGGAAATCTTCAGGTACCTGTTATAATGCTTGGCACCCCTGGTCTCTCTACGTCCCCTTTGAAATTAGAGTAAGCAGAACTAGAAACAATATTCCAGTTGAGGGCATTCAACTGATTTATATCATAGCATTATCATATTTTTAGTGTTATTTCCTGTCCTAAAGCATTTTCCTGCAAACATTGCACTGGTTTTTGATCATTAACTTCTGCAGAAGAAAAACTGAAGCCTGAAATCAGTTTCCTGTAGATAAATAAAGGACACGCTATTATTCAAACATCTTGTTTTGTAATAGAAAAGTCTGCAGGAATGTTCTGATAATCATGGACTCAAACTGTTTATTTACAGAAGCTACTTCTGTTCAGCTTTAACAGCCAACAAGATTGTTGCTTGAACATACATTGTCAACATTTGATAAGATTTTTGAGATAGTGTGACACTTACCATGTTTCCTTTGATTGTTTTAAGTGCTAATTTAAATACATCATTCCTTGTCAAGTGTTTCCAATGGCAAAACATTCTGGAGTGCTATATTTGTCATTCTTCTAATTAGCAAAGCCCTGAAGCTTTACTACAGAACTGCTTTGTAACACATCTTATGTTTTAACAAGGAACAGTTGATGTATTTCATTGATCATATACAAAGTTACATCTTCTTAATTAAAAAAAGAATTTTCATACAGAGGTTGTTAAAGGTTAAGGGCAAAATCCTACTTCTGTATGGCCTTCACTGAAAGACGCGTGGGAAAATTCTGATACCTCGTGCACAGAGTGGTGTACTTCATTTAATATATGACAATTAGAACCAGGTACCTTTTTCCTGAATGTGTTACCACCAGAAATGCAGCTTCAGAATGTGAATTTCTTAATGAATTCAAATGGAATTCTTCAAATTGTTTTGAACAGGAAAATGTTTTCAGCGCTAGATTCAAAAACTGCTAAAGGAAGAGGACTACATTTGCCTAATTGTCCAATAATTAGGATGCTTACCCAAACTCTTGGAGCCCCAGGTTCTTGAAATCTCGGACCTTTGGTGATAGGTGCCGAGCTTCTCAAAAAGAATCACTCCTGAGCATTTGCAGAACTGTAAGTGAAGGCATCATTTCAGCATAAAATAGAGTTGTTTAATGAATTTAGAAGGCAAGATAATTTTCCTGCTTCTTAAATTAGTTGCCTATATTCCATCCTAGCTCAGTCACTTTATTCCAAATAGCTACCTACTTTACTGATTTGGCCCTCCCCCAGGTTTGTTGTTGCTGTTGTTGCTGAGTAGGCACCTAAAATATGACATCCTTTTCATAGATTCATAGATTGTTAGAGGCTGGAAGGGACCTCACAAATTATCGGGTCCAGCACCCCTGCTCTAGGCAGGAAGACAGCTGAAGTCAAGTGACCCCAGTGAGCTGATTCTCCAGTCTCTTCTTGAAAACCTACAGAGTAGGTGACTATACTACCTCTGGAGGGAGTTTATTCCATACCCTGACTATGAAGGAGCTTTTGCTGGTATTAAGCCTGAAGTGACCTTCCAGGAATTTATATCCAGTGGTCCTGGTCTTCCCCAGGGGTGCCACAGTAGCACATTTCAATTAGAGCTGTGAGTAGATTTTTCAGTTTGGCAGCTGAACTGAAAAACTGGGGAAAAATATTGTTCTGATCTAACCTAAAAAAAATGTTTGGGGTCAAATGAAACATTCTGGCAAACACTAAATGAAATGTTTTATTTTGGGGATATGCAATAACTATGATAGAAATGGAAAGCTAGACGCATAGCCGTGCTGGAGAAGATGGGAGTTTCCTTTTGTCCAACATCTCAGAGATGAAGCCATTCACTCTGCATGTGGATTATCCAGATTCAATACCTCCTCTGTCTCAGGAATGTGTCCCAGCCAGCACATTATAGTGTCCTGTTGTGCAAGGGAGAACTCCCCTGTTGATTCTGTCCCACTTTGCAAAAATGAACATTTGCTGAGGTAGAAACTGGAATCTAGATAACTTGCAGAATGGGTGGCCTTACTACTGTGCTAGGGATTCATTTCCTCTTGTTGAAGGTAGGGGAGGGATTCCAAGTGACTCAAGATTTTATCCGGTCAAAACAGAAAGGACTAACAAATCTATGCAGAATTTTTGCAGCTGCCAGGGTGAGGTAAATATGGATAGTTTTTTGTGGCTTAGGCCTAAGTATGCTCATTCTTAGCAAATCTGACATAGCTTAAATTTTTTATCTGGTTCCTTTTTGATTTTTAAGTTATCATGTTTCTTACTACACTTCCTCTCTCCCGCTTGCTTTGGGATAGCTTGTGCTTGTGCCCCTAATATTGTTCCTGTAAGAAATCTTCAGCTCTCTTCAGATAAAGTGAAAGTTCATGGCACTTTCATATTTCTGTAGCATTGCAGTAATTGTTACAAGGTTACATAGCACATAGCAACAGTAATTTAGGGAATCTATTGTATTTCTTTTTGTAGGGTCCTGGCAACACTCATGTACTGACAATCACAGATCTGGAAAGTGTCAAAAATTCACTAAGAGTACCAGGGAAAGGTTTTATTGTTGATACTGAGTAAATCAGTGTCTGGTTTGTGTGACTGCTTTCCTTTATCGCAGGGGTATCAAACATATGGCCATGGGCTGAATACAATTCATGGTACCATTCTTTCTGACCTGTTAGCTATCTCCAGGCCCCAAAAGTTGTGGGGTGGTGCAGGGAAGGGGGCATGCCTGCCACAGAATTCGAGCCCCAGTGGACATGGCCATTGGCAGCAGGGTGAGGGGCAACAAGGACTGTGTTGATAAATCCCTAGCTCACAATGCAGCTACTTTGTCCTGTCACCACTGCCAGGCTCCCACTACCACTGGCACCTCTACCACGGCCCGCCAAGCCCCTACATCAAACCCCCATTGATGCTGCCAGACATGCAGTACCTGCTGCTGACCCTGTAGATCCAGCCTAGGAGGAGCTCCACAGTATGGATCCAGCCCAGGGTGCATTTGAAACCCTTGTTTTATTGCAAATCAAGAAGCTACACAGACAGTAGAGAAGTAAATATAGGTCCGTAATGCTGATAGCAAGGTTGAACCTCTCAAAAGCAACTATACTACATCTATTTCAAGGTTTAGCTTGTGCTGAGAGGGCATAATATGCTTTGATGCAGTATACCATAATTTGGTGCAGAGGTGGCAGAGATTCACTGCCCTGCGATTCACTCTCACATTACACCAGACTACAATAAGTGTGGTATTGGAAAGGGGACTATAATTTTTTTAAGAGAAAACTCCCCTTTTTCTATAAATTTCAGACCAGTGACAAGGAACAAGGAAAAAAAGACAAGAGCAGGAGATAGACCGAGACAAAAAATGGTAAATAAAATGCAGGTGATAAAAATTGGAAAAGAAATACAAGGGAAAAAATATCAAACCTTTGTGGAATACTTCTGAATATCCTAGCAATGTAATAATAGGTTCCTGTAGGTCCCAATCCCTTTATGTCAACCATAGTCTTACAGGAATTAAGAATGATTTTATTTTTATATGTGATTCCATAATTCATCCTAACAGAATTCTATAACAGCTGTGTAATTTTCTATTAAATTAAGAAAAACTCATACATGAAATGCCAGTCACACAAATGTTGGCAGCAATATTATTCCTATTCTACCTTACTATGGGCACATCTACACATGCTCCTTTTAGGCACAATTAGCCTAAAATTGCTATTTTTAAGGGACATTAAAGACACGGGTCTACACTTGCATGCCCTTAATGTGTCTTAAATTGGTGATTTAAAGCTAATCATGCCTAAATTTGATACCTACATAAAGCAAGTATCAAATTTAGGCACAAATAGTTAAGGCACCTTAAGGGACATTTAGAAACCTTAAGGCACCTTAACGCTGTGTATATGGACTGAGCGGGCCAGAGCCAAGTCTGTGGAGCCCTGCACTACCACCTTGCACCACCAAAAGGAAGAAGCGGCAGGTGCTGTTCTCCAAGGTGCAGATGCTGGAGCTGGAGTGGCAGTTCCAGCAGCAGTGGTACCTGTAGGTGTGCCAATCGACTTGGGATTAAGTCCCAAGTTGGTCAGCAGACCGACAGGTACCACTGCAGCTGTAACTGCCATTCCAGCTCCAGTATCTGCACCTCGGAGAATAGCTCTCACTGCTTCTTCTACTTGGTGGCATCCACTGGTAGTGTGGGGCCCCATGGGCTCAGCTCTGACGTGCTCCCAACCACCACTGGGCAGACAGGAACATGGCGAGGGAGTTGGAGCTGGGGCTGGAGGTGGGGCCGGGGCCGGGGCTGAGCCGATTACATACAGGGGGACTAGAGGCTTCCACCCCTTTGGTCAGTGCTGGGCTGCACTGCCTGGCTATGCTGCTGAGGGCTTCAAGGTGCCAGCAGGTCAAGTCACTAGACATAGTCTGGGCACTGAGATGCACCCTCTGCTTTCTTGGATCCAAGCCACTCCGGCTGTGGTTTAGTGGCCCCAGCTCTGCACATGCCTCTAACAGACTCCACAACTGCTGGGTGCACCCCACGTCTTTCTCTGTGGTCCCCGGCCAGGAGTGCATCCATTGTTCACACTGCCTCCAGCCACCTTCCCAGCATGGCACTTGCCTGCTGCCCACAGGCTCTGGCACAGCTGTACAAATGGGGTGCCTGCCCAGGGTGCTGACCAGGGCAGGCTACAAACGTATTTGCCCAGCGAACCACATTAAGGCTCCTTAAGGCATGCATGTGTAGATGTGTGCCTAAATTGCCTTAAAGCACCTTAGGCTAAGGCGCATTAAGTTTAAGTGCCCATAAATTAATGTGTAGACATGTCCTAAGAAACACAATAATTGCCATTATTCCATCGCAGAATACTACTACAGAGAAACAAAGTTGTCAACTTGAAATTAATCCTCAACATCACAGCAGCCTAACTAAATGACTGAGAAACAGTCTCGTCCAGCCAAGCTTTACTATATGAAGAGTTGGCAAAGTCTGACACAGAAACCTGAGAAAGAAATAAAAGGTTACTATTAAAGTGTAGAGCTCAAATGATGCTTTGAAAACTGCAGCTCATAAGTTTTTTCAGCTATAAGAACACTCAGAGAAAATTATCTTTTCATATTGCATCAGCCTTAACAAGCCCAAACTCAAAAAATAAGCAAACAAACAAAATCTTTAAAAGCCATTTCAGACATAAAACGAAGTACCTGGACTTAGCATAGAAAGCACTGACAGCCTTTTACTTTCATTTCATCACAGAATAAGTTACAAACAATTTAGAACAAAGTATTAGACAACTGCTAGGCATTTGTATTTTTTGTGCCTAGCCAATGATGTCTAAGTTCTAGTTAACTATTCTCTAATCTAGGCAATGCAATGCAGCTGACAGTGCTTGTACTCTGTAGATGGTACATGTTTTAAAGTTACAAGGAGCAGGGGAATTGCTATTAGATCAATAGTGCAAGAAATAGGAAAAGGTATTATGAGAAAATAAATCTTTACAGAAAGCTGTATTATTTTATCTTAACTTCTGCAATGTATGTACTGCATGTTGCATGTATATGTTCATTCACTCATATTTCCCCTACTTGTAAATTACCACTACAATGTTTTCTTCTGCAATTATTTTTACACATAATTTAAGTCATTCAGAGGCTGAGGGATTTCATATGAATGCACAATATTGTACTTAGATGTTTAAATTAGCTAAACTGAGCCTGAAGTTAATTGCATTTGCAAATTGCATGCCTAGTCTTAAGGTTAGCTCAACAATTTGGGGAAATGTGTCCATATATATGTGTTTATGTTATGTGTAGTGTCCTTGCCTTCTTCATTTACTACTATACAAAACTTCCATCTTTATATTGAGTTATAAACATCATCTACTGAAAAGCAATACATGAGTTACAAACATCATCAATTGAAATGTCCCCCTTCCTTGTCACATTGTCTAAATTGAACTTCTAGAAACATAGCAATAACTTCCCCAAATGTTTCATAGATTCCTATAGTTTAAGGCACAAGGGGAGTGTTATATTATCAAGTTTGATCTCCTACGTATCAAAGGCAGTTAGTTAAATTCCATTGAGTTACTGTGGTATCAAGACCAACAACAAGCGCTTAACACAAGCTTAACTTTTGTTTGACTGGTTTATCTTCCAGAAAGGCATTTGGTCTTAACTAGAAGACAACAAGAGATGAACAACCCACACAGTCCATTAGGAGCTTGTTCCAGTGGTTAATCACCACCAGCGTAAAAAATGTTTGCTAGAGTATGTTATACTCTCATACAAACTATAGAAAAGTAGGAAGGGACCTCAGGAAGGCATCTAGTTTAACCCCCCGTTCAAGGCGGGGCTAGATAATTTAACCATGTTCTCTCTTGTTTGTTCTTCTGGTCCATGACTCCTACATTCTTTCTACCCTGTCACGTTTGTGCATACCGTTTGTTTGACAAGACCTAGTTTCTATAAAACAATGTTGATGAGTTTAATTATAAACCTTTCCTTTAATTCTGCCAGTTGAATTCCATTTCAGGTTTTCCTTTATTTTGGCCACGATTGATGTCAAGCTAAGTTAGATCATCCTGCATTCCCATTTGAATACTGGCACAAGTTACTGCTATTTAATTTTTCTGGAATCTCCCCAGTATCCCAAGAATCATTGGAAGATGATGAATACTAATACTTCAGAGAGCTTCTCAACCAATTCCTTTATCATTCTTGTGTAGTGGTAGACATAGGTTGTAGGAGATGATTATACTCTTAGCTATAATTTTTGCTTTATTATGATTGTGGTACTGCGTTGCTTATTTGCTTGATATTGGATGGTCTCTTTTTTATTTGAGAGAAAAGTGTCTACACATATGTATATAATCAAAGACAGTGTGTTAAAAATATTAGGGACTGGTATGACAGATGTATTTTATCACCAAGTTAAGGAAGAGTCATACTACTCACAATTCAAATTCATGACTGGATTATTCAGGTCTCCCAAATTACAACTATTAAAAAATTACAGTTTACCAATCAAACTGTATTCTACATAAACTGTATTGTCATACATCTATGTCTATCTTGCCATTCTGGGCTAGACACAAAACAATAAAGTCACTTATCTCATTGCTTGCTTTTTGTTTTACATATCATCTTTTCCACATCCTTTGCATTTTGTCCATTTGCATCCTGTTTGTCAAGCTGTGTATCACAGTTCAGAATTAATCCATAATGATGAAGTTAATTCCAAATGTAAGTCCATGGACTTCAATATGAGTTAAACTCATATGGATGAGTTTAGACCATGACATGTAGGGTTTTTTTTCCTGGGAAATAATTTATTCCATATCTAGGGATAGTATTATGACATAGTGATATGGATTCTCTGCCCCCCAACCCATGTGTAGTCCTTAAAATTTGTTTTATTTTTATTTTATTGTGTGATGGGTTCTTATACAACTATGAAGAAATATGTGAAAATATATGCGGTCAACAAACCCCCCCCCCCAGCCTATTGGTTAAATATAAGCATTTGGGTAACTTACATATTTAGGAAGTGTTATTTACCTAGGAATTTCAAAGATATTTCAAGGCCTCTATTTAATCTATCCACTCAGCAACCTGAGGCATCAAAATATCTGCTTGGAGACTCTGTTGATACTGAATCAAGCCCTAAAGCTTTAAGATTTTGTCATTTAATCTTAAAGCAGATGTTATGATAGGTATAACTAATGAACATATTCCATTGTAACATGTTGGGGTCCCAAGGGTGGCCATGACACTCCCAGATAGCTCCACGACCATGCCCTGCTCTACCCATAGGGACCTTCCTGTCTCACCTGCCATGCCTTGGTATTATTTATAATATATAAAAGGAGGTTGCCCACTGGCCTTTGCTAGGCTTTAGTCCCCCTGGATGACGCTGGTCTCCCCTGGATGACCCAGGCCCCTCACTAGACCTCGATGGTCCTTAGGCCCCTTACTGGGCCTCACTCTAATCTACTGTGCCTGGCAGGGCACTCAAAGCCTTAAAGGCTTATTGCATGGCTCAAAATACTTCCCTTTGCCATGACCTATGCCTCACAGGTGTTACTGAAATGTTGTTCTTTTTGTGGAGGATTTAACCTCCTCAGCCTCTGACCCTTTAATCTCACTAGGCCTACTAGCCTGGGCCCACTGAATCAGACCTGGCTTTGTCTCTTCTGTCACCTGGCCCCAGGCCCCTATCTGCCAGTCTCCCTGTGTGGCTGTGTATTCTCTGGCACTGGGCCCCTTGCCCCTGTGTGGCTATGCCTTGCACTCTCTGTCCACTGTGGGCCCAGTAAGTGCTCAAGCCTTGAGCCTTCCCTGGCAGGGCTCAAGGTGATTGTGTGCCCCTTGGGTACTAATGGGACCTCCTGCCACCCCTAAAGTCCCAACCCTAAACCACCAGTTCAAATGATAAATTAAACATAAGCCCCAGGCTATAATATAACAGCAACAGAGAAAGCAGCCCTCTGTCCCTATAAGAGGGCAAACCTTCTTCACCCTGGGGCTGGCAAAGCTCCCACCCTGGCTCCTTGTGAGTTTCCTGAGCCTCAGAAAGCCCCACAGGCAGCAAAACAATCAAACCAATATCCTTGGGAGCCTCCCCTGGGCAGGAGCTCCTAGCCCTGAAGAAAGCAGAGCTAGCTTGGCTTGCCAGCTCAAACCCCAGGCTTATGTACTACCAGGGCTCTGCCTACTTCTAGTCAGGTGACTGCTTGGGCTGGCTGCTAATTGCCTTGTTAGCCCTGTTGCCCTAGCAACTGGCAGCTACTGCACCCTACCTAGGCTGCAGAGTATCCTGGCTGAGCTGCTATTATCTCACAGTAACAGAGAGCCTGGGCTAGGAGCTATGCTCATGGCCCAGCACTGACCACACCATGGAATGCAGTGAACTGAAATGGTATATGCCCCAGCAGATTCCGGTGCTCCTTATGGTCCAGCAGTTGTCACACTAAAAAGTTTGACGCTGTACTTAACAGTGCACAGAGATTCATAACAGACTCATGTAACCACTGAGTGAAATGTTATTACTTAAATATGCTTGGCGTGTACTACTAGGGAAAAGTCCCAAATAATTTGATAAAAGAAAAAGATAATTCTAGTTGACTTTTGAAACCATGTCAACGGAATTTGATAGAGAATACTATAGGATGTATCCAACCCCCCCTTAAATAAAGGCTCTTATTCTCTCTCCTACATTTTATTAAATTTAATATTATTTTTACAGATGCCCTATTAAATTTAATCTTTAAATGGATCATGATTAGTTTCATTATTATCAAATCCAGAGATGTTTTTCCTTCATAATAGAAATGGGAAATGTATTTCTTTTCTATAAATGAATATGGTGGACTTACTTTCTGGCTGAAGTCCATGGGAGTTCTGGGTGCTAAGCACTTTTTAGAAGCACACTACTGATTAGGGTGTTGATTAACCAAAGTAACTGGTGCATAACTTTAAACACATGACTGTATATGCAAACAGTCCCCTGAGCTGGGCACTTAAAGTTACATGCAGACTTAAATACCTTATTGCAATTAGGGCTGAAATTATGGGAATTGGAGCAAGATTTTTTTTTAAAGTAAAGACCTCATATAAAACATGCATAGTTCTAGCACATAGAATACAATTATGCACATGCAAGACTGATGCATAACATATATGCAATTATCTTCAAATGATATTTTTAAAACATGTTCACACTTACTGTTGGACTTTGAAATAATGGAAGGTATGGAGAGAGAGATCATCCTCCTCAATTGTGTAAAGAACCCATGAAAATTTTGAATTATATATGCGGTCCGCCTCTGCCCCTTCTAGCCTCTAACACTTGTTAGTCCTGGTGTTGTACTCAGCTACAATTCTGGAGCTGACTCGGGCTTATCCACAGTCCTAAACTATTTTATTTCACTGTGTACCTCCCCAGCCAGAGTGCAGCACTCCTAAGTGTGCTCACTGGATGTGTGTGTGTCAAAAGCTGCGTCCAAAATTATGTGAAAATATCAAAAATTGCCACAGTTGCCATTTAGCTCATGAAGTGAAGAAGGATTTAGACTTTAAATGCTAGGAAACAGGATAAAACTCCAATCAAGTGTTTAATTGTGTGCAGGTTTGTAGACCAGACTTTCTATTGGATACAGCATTTATTCTTCAGGTTCTGATAATACCACAGAATATTTGTTGCAGAGTGCTTTAAAAAAAACTGTGCAGAGTATAATAAGCCTGTTTCACAATGCATTTTGAAATTATGGCATTTGTCTGCATTCCAACAAGGGACAAGACTTGAAAACTATGACATTCTTTCAGAAATAAATTTTCCCCAAAATAACTGTTTCCACTTGACCAAAATATACTTTGTAAATAAAATCATGGAATGTTCCTTCTTAACATATATCTTCATATTATAGTACAGAACATATTAATTTCAAAATGAGCAAGACCAAATTTATTTCAGAATCAAAACTGAAACATTTTCTTTTGACAAGTTTGAAACTGGATATTTTGATGTTACCTGAACTCCTCCCCTCCAAAATTTAATTTAATTTAAAAGAAATTATATTGACTTTGCAAAGCTTTTCACTTTGAACAGAACTATGTTCTTTAGTAGATAATGGTTTTATCACAGTTTTCCCAACCAGTAGTAGTGCTGTCAGACATAGCATTGTTAATCCTGTTCTTTTGTTTTTATATAAGAGTGATTCCTTCCTTACGTGGCCCAGCACTGGGTTATAATTCTATTGTAGGAGGTAAGTTTTGAATTCAAACTGATATCTTTTGACAATTAACATACTTTTTAAATAGCTGCCCTAGTTTTTAATGTTTTTCTTATAGTGTCGATCATTATTTCATGTAGCCTGAACTTTTTGTAGTTGGATATGACAGAGCTTAAATTTTGTTGATTTAAATAAAGAAAGAAGCCAAATGTCATCAAGAATATCCTGTACAGTTCTAAGATATTTTTTTTTCCACCACAAGTCAAATGTCACTATTGAAGACTGATAATAGACTTGTGTTCTAAGAGTTTTCAGAATTTCTTGTGGTTCGAATATCTCTTTAACTTGCTTCTCTTGAACCAGTTATCCCCAGGCGTGGAAAGATGGAATAACCCAATTTCCAAAAATGAGCTGTAATCACTGAGGATTTTTTTTTAAAGACATTTCTGGATAAAGTCTGCAATTCTGATGGAAAGAACACTGAATAGCTCATCAGCCTCAAGGAGGATGAATCTGAAAGGTTTTCTGAGACAAAGACAAATCAGATAGGTGGAAACGCATATCACTCAGGTGTACTGAGCTGAGACAACTTTGAGGCAAAATGTCCTTTATCACCAGCTGAAGGCTTTCAACTCTGAACTTCATCTATGGGCTGTAAAAGTTTAGGATTTCTTGTGAGACTTAAAATGTAACTCGAAATTCCTGTAACTTTAAAACCAAGAAATATGTTGAAAAGATATCTTATTCAGATGGTAATGATTTAAAAAAAAAGATTGTGCTTTTTCCCACTGTAGACTTGATCTTGAAGGAAAGTAATAATGATCTCCTTTGAGATGGAAATACTTGATACTGTTACCGTCAGGGAAGGAACTAGAAAAAATCTATACCAAAGCTCATCTTGATTTAGCTAGATAAACAAACTGAAGAGGTGAACATAAATCCCTTCATAGGGTATCTATTTCTCTCTTGATAGTTGCTATTCTTCTCTAGAATTCTAAGCCATGAATGATGAAAATCTTTTGGAATATGAAGACAAATTTAATAGTTCCACCAATATACACATGTAAGTATATTTAGTCTTTAAGTAAAAATCAACATTTTTATATTAGATGCAGTTTTCATTTTTCATTTTTCTAGGTCATGAGTGAAAAATAAAAAGAGTAATTTAGGAAACAGGAAAGCTAGGAACATCTGGTCAGCCTACTGTGTTCTAAAAATTGTGATAATTTAAAAGAGGCTCATTACAGCTGGAACACGTCCTGATTTCCTCTGAAAAAAAGAAACATATGTAGGTGTGCAGGAAAAAACAGGAGTTGTTCCTTGTTTAACCAGTCTGAGGGAAATATCCATGAAGCAGTTAAAATACAGAATATATGGTACTATTCTATAAATTATTCTTCTTCTCCAACAGCGGAGGGTTCTCAGGACCAGGAGCCATCAGGATGAGAGAAAACTGTCTTGGAAGGAATGATGATCGCTGTAAGGCAACTTTGGAGTATAAAAAGAGGTTTTTCTGGACAGCAGTCATGTAGTTGATATAGCAAGGTCAATCCCATTGCTGTCCTGAAATAAGACATTTTAACAAATGTCTCAAAAAATGAAATCCTTGCTAGAAATTCATATTTCATAGTTTAAACATGCATCTGTCACAAACAGTAGGGAACATTACACAATTCACTACGTGGAAATGAAGACACACAATGCCCACTATGAGAAACACAGACATGTTATGCAGTTGACAATGACAGCAGTGCAGGGGTTATTTGTGGTGGACACATTAATTACTAAGGCATTTCATATACTTCTTTTGTATTTGAAGCTAACATTGCCTTTTGAATTGATCCAGACAACTTGGCTAACCCCTTGCTCTACTAAGCACTACCCTGGCTGACCCAACTTAGGGGATGGACTTATCTCAAATATAAAGAATCACAATACAGTTCAGTTCTTTTAACATGAACAGTGCACTATGTTGTGAACAAGGAAAGCAGTATCACCCCTAATACAGGTTTAAAGATAACATTTGACTGAAAATGTTTGCAATATGTCACACTTTAGACCCATAGTAAATGCCATGTATCACCAGTACATTAAAGCAGCTAAATGCAAGTATTGTTTTCTTCAAGTAAGCCACTGAATATGGCTTAGTTTCTACAAGCAGTGCACTGCAAAAACAGCACAGGTAAATATATTTGGGCAGAAATGACAAAACTGAAACAGTGTCTAGCAGTCCAGTGAAGTGTGGCTGCCCTCCAGGGGTGCAAATGTCAACATAGCAAAACAGATCATGAACAGGGTGGCATGAACTGCAATTACCTTCAGTAATATCAGGGACAGTGACTTCATATACCTGATTTATGCAGTGTAAACCTCCTGCCATATTTCACTGAAATATCCTTTCTGACATACTTGCAATACTAAGTACAAGTTTAAGAAAATGGACAACTGATATAATTCATTATATATACCAGAACTATGATCTTGGTCATTTCAATGAAGAATATGGTAAGTGCTTAATAGATATAATCTTACTGCATTTTTCAGTTTTGTAGGAAATCTGAAGGATGGATCACTGACAGTGGATATCTCAGTCCATGTTGTGAAGTATGAGCTAGTTTTAAAGTGAGATAACATTCACAAGACATTTTCTCATTCATTATCCTTAGGCTCATGGAGAAATAGAACATGTTAATTAAGTTTTGAAAAGACTGTTTGCAAACTGTTCATCTAGAACAAAAGCCGAGAAAATCATTTTGTTGCTTATTTTTATGGAACTATGAAGCAACCAGATACGTAACTACCCAGATGTCTCCTGCAGAATAATTATGTGGGAGGGCTATGCAAACCAAGTTAAATGTCGGCATATTATCGAAAAGCCAAGTCCAACTGACAAAAGAAAGAAGATATTATGCAGCTCAACCAAAAGAATAAAACACTGAGAAAAATAGGAGAAAAGGTAAGCAGTACAAAATGTATATGTGCTGGAACCCAAAGTATACTGAGTTTCCTAGCGTGGCTATTTCATATATCGGGATTTGTGCCTCGGTGAGGGCATCTTTAAACAGAAATATTGGCCAAAACTCTTGAAATTGAGTAGTGACTTCAAATGATAAGCTTAAATAACCTAAATAGGGTTCGTTTTCATAAAGGGCTGAGTCTTACCATTAAAGACCTCCACAATTTGGGTTTTAAACGTAAGGAATCCAAAATCATTTTTGAAAATTAAGGCCAATGTTTATGCATTTATGGACTGAAAAAGAACCACAAATAAGGGATTACATAGAAAATTTGGAATACTATAGTAGCATCAATCTGACTCTGATGGATTAGACACATGCTTCAGAAACTCAAACATGGGGTATCTCTGCATGAAGTTAGGACAAGTAACTATCTGAAATCCATTGTCCTAAATAGGTACATAGATATCTGCACACACCAGTGGTCTGCACCACATTTTTACTTTATTATTTTGATAATTTTTATCTATTTATTTATCTGTAGTATTCCATTTCTGTAGAAAGCCCTAAATTTTTACCTCAATGGCCTATTTGGAAGGTAAGTTTTAAGCTTCTTTTCCATTTATGTCCTGATAAGTATATTCAGATTCACAGTAAAGAATAAGAAAATTGAGGTGAAGTACAGTGCTCAGCTTATTTGCAATACTGGTGACTAGTTCATTGCCACTCCAGATGAGATGAGATCAAATGTGTAAACCTTTTAAAAAACTCAGTCTCACTGGGGATTGTTAGTCTTTTCTACACATGACAGCTCTATGTTTTCATAATCATGTTTGCTAGTATGTAGTATTCAAATCCACTAAATCCACACAGACACTATAACTTTTATATAGTACCATGTAAATAGCTGGACAAACAACCCCTTTATTGCCCTTGGTTTTCCCAAGCAATAAAACCGTTTCTTCCTTCTTTTCTACAAATAGGCCCTGATTTAAATAAACAGAATAGTGGTGTTGCATATCAGTGATTCGCCTCCTCAATATCATTCTATGCTGCTCTAATCTATCAGTATTGTTATACAATTATATATTATTGCATTATTCCGTAATTGTACCCACCCTTCCTCCCATGCATCCGCAGATATTAAAGTACACATTTCATTTAGTATTTATTTCTCTATCTACTTCTTTCAATATTTTTATATTGCTGCATATTTTTTCTACTTGGCTGTTGCTAATCATGTTCTAAAAAGAAAACTACTGAGTTTCCATTACATTGGAGTACTAGTGTTCAAAACAGATCCTAGTCAAAATTTGCCTAAGTTCTGGGTGATCGTCGAACCATTCACACATTACATTTGTTTTGAAGTTCAGGATTGTTTTGAAGTCAGTTAGACTATGATTATCACCTAAGGTGATAGTATTTTGCTTTGTTTTATTTTGTTTTGTATTTTATACGTTTAGCCTGAAAGTAGCAACTTTACATGCACTTCCTTCCTTTGTATCAACATGTTTTTTAACAGTGCCCACATAAAAAACTAGAGCCTTTTACTAACACCAATGCTAATATGTTCTTTTATCTCTGTTATGGGTGTACAAACATAAGGGGGTGAGGAGCCCCACCCATCAGGGAACCCGGAACAAGGGGAACACAACCCCTAATGACAACCCTGAAAAGGAGGAAAACTTAACTCATGCAGGCCGCTGATGATCCAGGAAGACAGGAGGGAGACCTGTGCGGTTTATCAGCCACGCTTATCTGCAGCTAGAACCGGGTGACGTCAGTGGAAGACACCGCCCACTGGATTCAAAAGCCAGCACCGAGAAGGACCAGATGGGAACACCGGGAGTGAGAGAAGCAGCGTGGATCCCCCACACTGAGTGCAACCAGCACTGGCAAAAGTGAGAGAACCAGACACGGAGGCTGATGTCGGCACAGGTGGAATCAGGGGAAGCATCCTGCACCAGCGGCGAGTGGCATGGGAATGCGGGATCCAAGGCAGCTCAGCAAGAAGCCACAGAAGAACCTGGCTGGGGCAAGACGGGGCAGCCAGAAACCCTGGCTTTAAAAAAAAAAAAAGGAGAGAAGATCTGGGGCTGACACCACTGGAGGGCAAGCTGCACGAAAGATCTTGGGCTCATCTGGAGGGCTGGCATATGGACGGGGTGTAGGGGAGGTGGAGCCCTGCATACATCTACCGAGGAACGCAACAATCCCGGAGGTCCCCTCAACGGGAATCCCCACCACTGAAGAACCATCCAATGTCATGGCAGGAAAGTTTTAGGGTTTCCCCGAGAGTGACTGAGGGGCTTCTCCGGGATTGCATGGGACCTCACTGCACCCAGAACTAAGCGCACATGCTAGAGCAGCATGGGAGCAGATAATCAAACAGAGACAGGCACAATCTCATATTTGGCTGCACAGTACCAGTTATGCCAATATCTAGCAGAAATCCATTGCATGAAAGAGTGGTGAAGGAAAGGAGACATGTTAGGGAATTTTTTATTTAATTACTAGGTCTTTGATTAAATTAATTGAGGAACTGATTCAGGGATGGCTTGTTCTGACAGAAAAGGTCCTAAATTTGAATTGTGAGTTGGATACAATTCCAACACTATACCCACGTAAGTAGCGCTTGGAACCAAGCTAAGGACAGAGCTAGCTTTGTTGACTTCCTGTACAATATTGCTCTTGTACAGGAACACAGGGTACACCTCAGTCCCCCTGAATGATGGACACAGGATACTCCTCAATCCTCTCAGCCCCCAGTATCTATGGTGACCCTGTAGTTTATGAGCAGGGTACAACTTGTAACCTTATTATAGCTATACCACTACTTAGCATGTAGCACTGGGAATGCAAAACATGCACTGGTTTAGTGTGTTTTAATTCCTGCATCAGTGTTTACTCTCTGTAGGGAGAAGCTATCTTTGAGGGGAGACAAGCACTAGTAAGAGGTGATAGTAAGTGTTAGGGCTCATTTGAACATCTATCACAATTTTCCTATGGGAAGAGAGCTTTCTCATGTTAGCGGACACCAAGTGACTCCTGCAAGTGATTTATTAAGGTCTTCCTCTTATTCTAAGAAGCCCGAGGTTCAAAGGGATTCTTTAGAGAGTTCAAGGACTTTGGTAGTACTTAGATGTGGATATTATCAGATTCATTCCATCATGCAAGTATAAGTGGTGGAAAGAAATGAGTCAATCCTGAATCTTTTAGAGATGAGAATATTCACTTTCTTTATTGGTTGCCTGAGTTTGTAAATCTACAGGTCTCTTAAATGTATCTTCTGCAAAAGAAAGCTCAGTTAATCAATCATCAAATTTACCCAAATCCAAGATGACTTTGAATTAAGTTCCGCCCCCCCCAATAATTAGATTCTAAACATAGAAAATTATAAATACATTATAGTTTTCCTTTTCTGGAATCGAACTATTGGACAGTTATCTTAAATTTGTCTCCGCTCTTATAGTTTCATAGTTTCTAGGGTCGGAAGGGACCAGAGCAGATCATCTAGTCCAACCCCCTGCTGTGGCAGGAAAGAATGCTGGTGTCAAACAACCCCAGCAAGATGTGTATCTAACCTCCTCTTAAACACCCCCAGGGTAGAAGCCTGCCCCACTTCTCTTGGAAGTTGGTTCCAGACCCTAGCCGCCCTGACCGTGAAATAGCACCTCTTGATATCTAATCTAAACCTACCCTCTGCCAGCTTGTGACCGTTATTCCTGGTCAATCCTGGTGGTGCTGGGGGGAACAGGGACTCCCCCAATGCCTGCTG
>NW_017728886.1:47750586-47755535 GCF_001723895.1 Crocodylus porosus
CCTCTACTGCAGGTTCTTCTTGTAGTGCAGGGCAGAAGCAGGTCAGGAGAGCTCTAGAGATCTCCTGTGCTTGTGCCAGTTGGGAATTGAACTGCTCTAGCTGGAAGCTGCGGAGAGTGGCTGTTCAGGAATCCCAGTTTGGCTGGGGACTGTAGTAGAAGCGCACAGATTCCACTTTGCTCATCACTGATGCTGTCCTTGGCCCAGCCAGACTCCCTGCACAGCCATTTCCCACAGCTCCCAGATGGAGTGAACTGATACTCCATTCTATGATGAGATGCTTTTTTTTTAATTTTTTCTTTTTTGTCCATGATGAATGGGGGAAAAACTTGCCTTGAAATTGTGTATTTACTGTATAAACTGTTCTTCCTGGTCTGGTAACCCTGTTTGATGACATCAGCTTATAGATATTTCCTGAAGTTTGTTTTTTAGAATTTCATTCCTTTAGGTTCAGTAGAGAGATCCAATAAATATGTACATCTAGGTTTGCAGCATGAAGAGACAGTCTTTCCTGGTTGCTTCCCCATTTGACGTAATGGCTTGCTGATCAAATGTTGTATTGACACTGTCCACTGTATCTGAAGCTCTCCTCTCTTCAGCTAGAGATAAAGTATATAGAAATTAATGCTGCTTCAAGCTGCTTAGGACAGCTCTGAATTACCAAAGTCAGAAAGGAATGTGGTATAAATAAGAGTGGTTTCCATTGCTGCCCTGATATACCCCTCTGTCAATCTCCAAACCTCCTGGAGATTAGTGTCTATAACCTTTGGAATGGGTGAGAAAGGATTTTCTTCTTTCTTTGTCCCCTACTCAGTTTAGGTGCTTTTTGCTAAAGCAAGTGAATATAAGTGCCTGGGACCAGACTGTAATTCACCCATTAGGCAGTTCAATCAACATAGGCACTGAAATATGGTTTTCTTCCAACCTGTTCAAGTCCTGAAAATCACTTAATGTATTTACTTTTATTTGCATGTAATAATTAACACAACTTCATTTTACCCTTAATTGAGTTACAAAAAAGCATGAATGAGAAGGACCCCTCCCACCCCATTTTTCAGGGATTTGAGCAGAGTGGAATACAATTGTACTTAGGCCAATGGTGTAGTGATGCAGCCAGAGTATGGGGCACAGGGGCAATGGTAACTTCCAGCTGCTGCTGCATTGCCAGTGTAGGTGTTAGTGACAGCTGTTTTATTCAAATTGATGCCCTTTGACCTAGGTGCCTTTATGTGTCCACTCATGTGCCTAAGGTGCCTGCTACATGTTATGTCTATTACACAATTAGCTGGTTAATCACACATGCATTTAGACTGGTCTCATGTCCAAAGTAATTATCACATTAAAAAAATGACTATCCAGCTATAAAAAGAACAAACCAGCTATAAAGTTAGTGCTTGAAAATGTGTACCAACTCTATAGCCTGTTTCTATCTAGTTTTCTTTTGAATGTATAGCAGGGCACTAGTAGGTGGAACAGAATCTGGACTCTGGTTCCTTATTCTAACCACTTTATTTCATTTAGTTGAGAAAGGAATTTGGTCTTCAAACTGTTTTAAATGCTTCAAGATGTCACAGCAAGTAGAAATGAAAACAACTGCCCTGAAGCCTGGCAATCACGTGGCACATGCAATATAAACAATATATAGTATGCTGCCTTCAAGCATATGCTTTGATAAAGGCTTGGAAGGCTGTGGAATCTATAGTTAAAGCTAATTGTCTCCTTTAGTTCACATTTAAATCCCTGGAACACTTCCCTGAGCTTTACTATACTGAGCAGGTACACATGGAGAATTTCTTGGTATGTATCATTAAGTAAAAGGAAGCCATGAGATACAGTATTTCCTTCAATACTATTGAAACTTCATAATTTTCACCTGTCAATTGTTTTTTTTTATTATTCATGACAACCTCAAACAAATAGTAACTGATGGTATTTATCCCTACTCCTGGACGTGTAATCAGATGGGCTAGAATTTTTTTCTCTCCATTATTCTGAATGAAGAATTTGAATGAATGTTTCCATTTATATCACGTAAGTACTGTTTCACAGAAGGCTTTTTACCTGCTTTGCAATTCACCTACATCAAACTAAAAATATAATAAAGGCATGCTGTTCTTTTAAATCACATTGTGAGGCTGGGCTAACTCCCATTGCCATTTCTCTTTAACACAAGTAATTATACTCTTCAACTGCCCTTTGACTCTCAATGGACCAAGGGCAATCCTGCATGGAAGTGAACTTAATTAATTCTGTACATTGGAATGTAGTCGCTTAACCACGGTGAGGCAGCTTGTTTCTCATCTATGTTGTTAACTATAAACCGTTAGCAGATCTGCTTTGCCTCTCTAGGTTGATCCTGCTCCAGTGTTTTTGACCCTTTATCTTGTTTATGCAAATTGGTAAATTAGTTTGAAGAATGTTGCAAGCCTTCAGCCAGAAGTGAAAATACACCTACAGGATTTCCAAGGTAACTCTGCATGCATGCCAAACATTTCACATGGTGAGTGTAGTTTATTGGCTACAAATTTCAAAAACAATTAAGCATAGGTGTACTTTTCAGCACATGACTGGAGCAGCAAATACCTTTTTATTATGGGCACAATAAACCATTTGTTGCCTGCAGCAATGTAGGCGGGGGCGGGGAGGGGAGAGGTGCCCATGGTCCAGAGGGTGAAGGCTGGGCAGGTCCCATCATCTTAGAGGCTCCAGTTCTGCAGATGGGAAGGAGACCAAGGTGCAGCTCTAGTGTCCTGACAGAAATGGGGGAAAAGTGTCCCCTGGCTAAGGAGTAAAACCTCTCGCTTGCCTCTCAAGAGGTGCCATTAAATGCCATTCTAAGCAAAGAAATAAAACCCCTTGTCTTCACTCCCTGATTCTTTCCCTGCACCACATTTATCTGTCAGGACCCGAGTGCCTTCTTGATGGCACTGCCCAATTCCCAGACCCTCTCCACACAGTGGGAGCCTGTACCTGAAGGACTACAGGCTTCATAGATGCTTCAATTTCAGTATCCCACAAGTTTAATTGAGCAAAATCTCTTTACAAAGGCAAATAAAATATAGCAAATACTTTTAACTAAATTAAAAGATAGAAAAAAGTTGGAAATGTCAAAATTGCTTATTTAGACTTTTCTAAAATAAATCATTTCAATTTTCTGTTGAGCTTTAGAGTGGGATTTATGCAGCATTCACAAAATCTAGAAAAGGTTAGGTGATCTTAGATTTGGGTGGTTGGGATATCTATCCTGGACTTGAGAGAGGGCCAGGTTCAAATCCCTTCTCTGCAAAATTGAGAACTGCAGTTAGAACTCAGGCTTCATACATCTGGGAGTATATTCCAACCAGGATACACATGATGTTCTGGGATGGGATCTCTGCGTTAAAGCTTATTTACTTTGCATGCAATAATTAGATATTCAATGGGTCAAAGAGAAAATGAATCTATAGCCTGGTATTTAGTGCACTCAGCTGAGAGGCCCAGGTTCCAGTCGCTGCTTCAGTGAATATTTCATTATTTTATACCCAGCATAAAATAGCTTCAACAGCTGAGATGGAAAAATGCTCACTCAGAATATCATAGTCCACTGGTTAGGGCACCCTTCTGGGAGAAGGGAAGCCCTGGTTCATATATCTGCTGTAAATTGGGCTGACAGATTTTCAAAGGCCTATCTCCACCATCTGAATGAATGTCTGGAACAGTAGGAAAATAAAGGGGCACCAATTCCACCTGCTTGATTTGGTGAATGCTTTGTAAATCCTCTTGTAAATTTAACCCTTATCTTTCATCAGAAATACCTGGAAATAAATAATTTGCTTCAGCACAAATATACATACAAATATATATATACTTAGACATATCTATGTCTAATTTATATATGTCTTAGATCAACTGAATTTTTTAAAAAGTAATTTGGAATAAACCTGAAACAATAATAATACCTCCAAATTATTGACACAGCTCTCATCTTAATGAAGTCTATGGAACTGTTCATAGACCTAATTATTCCAGTGTTTTGCTGATTCAGAGCCTTTGCATGCACATACATGTGTTTGCTTTGGCAGTGGAGGACAAATAGCAAATAAGAACTGAAAACAAATACCTATAACTCTTCTGGAAGGAGTATTCCACTTTTTGGGTTTAAATTACCCACCTAAATTGCTTGCATGAAGGTTACTCAAAGACACGGTATCTTTGTATTTCTGGCACAACAGGACTTCCAATAATTTTGAAAACATGATGTACTGGGGGGAAGAAGGGTATTTTTAAACCTCAAGTTCATCTCATTTTCAGGAGACTTTCCTACCCTTCTGGCTACAGTGATTTATCATCAAAATAACATGCAAATAAGGTGCTGCCTTGAGAGACTCAAAGCAAGAACAAAGGATGAAAGTTTCATAGTTTTATAGTTAGTAGGGTCGGAAGGAACCTGAGCAGATCATCAAGTTCGACCCCCTGCCATGGCAGGAAAGAGTACTGGGGTCAAATGACCCCAGCAAGGTGTTCATCTAGCCTCCTCTTAAAGACCCGCAGGGTAGGAGCCAGCACCACTTTTCTTGGAAGTTGGTTCCAGATCCTAGCTGCCCTGACCATGAAGTAGCATAGCCTGATATCTAGCCTAAATCTACCCTCTGCCAGCTTGTAACCATTATTTCTAGTCACTTCTGGGAGTGCTTGGGGGAACAGGGACTTCCCCAATACCTGCTGGTTCCCTCTGACTAGTTTGTAACAGGCCACTAGATCCCTGCTCACCCTTCTCTTGTGGAGGCTGAATAGGTTCAAGTCCCGTAACCTCTCCTCACAGGGCCTGCCCTGCTGCCCCCCAATAATGTGACTGGCCCTCTTCTGGATGCGAGTGGCCCCCCTCTGGACCCTCTCCATGTTGTCCACATCCCTCCTGAAGTGCGGTGCCCAGAACTGGATGCAGTACTCCAGCTGCGGCCTGACCAGTG
>NW_017728886.1:47755635-47767441 GCF_001723895.1 Crocodylus porosus
ACTAACTGACCTATAGTTTCCCAGGTCATCCTTCCTCTCCTTTTTGAAGATGGGAACCACACTGTCCCTCTTCCAGTCCTCTGGCACCACACCAGAGCACCACGAGTGCTCATAAAGCCATGCCAGGGGTCCCGCAATGACCTCAGCTAATTCATCACTCCAGGGTGGAGATCATCCAGACTAGCTGATTTGAATACATCCAGTCCCTCCAGAAGTTCCCTAACTAGTTTCTCAATAACCCTTGGCCTAGATGAGCCTCCCCTGAGGTCTAAGGGGGGCCTAGTGTGTGGGGGGTGTTCCGGTACCTGCTCAGGAAAATGGAGGCAAAGAAGTTGTTAAATAGGTTAGCTTTGTCATCTGGTGTGATGACCAAATTTCCTAGTGTGTCCTGCAGGGGCCCCATGTTACCCGGCACCTTCTTTTTGCCCCCTCTGTATTTAAAAAAGGACTTCTTGTTGTCCTTGATCCGGGAAGCTAGTCCCAGTTCCATCTCCACCTTGGCCTTCCTGACTGTCCCTCTGCATCCCTGAGCAACTGCAGTATAGTCCTCCCTGATGATGGCCCCTCCCTTCAGTTGGGTGTACACCTCCCTTTTAGCTAGGAGACATTCCCGGATGCTTTTGGTGAGCCATGGGGGCTTTTGCACCCTCCTGCTCCCTTTGATCCATGTTGGAATTACCTCGGAAAGGAAGAATTAAAAAGAAATTTAGGTTAAGAACGGTAGGCTATCCCAGTGATATGCTTAGAGCCTTCAACCCTTTCAACTTCAGTGGGGGCTAAGGGCACTCAGATTCTCATAGTATCACTTCAAATTTGCTTACAGAAAAAGTGACGAAGCCTCTTCAGACAAAATCACCCAGAACCTCAAATTAAACTGCTTTATGAAATAAGAGCAGATTGGGGCAGATTTATACTCCCTTGTGCCCCTCTACATTTTGTGGTTTGGGAAGGGACAGGAAACCTAAATTCTAATTTAAAGCATGAGTGATCGTTCTCATAGCATTTCAAACTTGGCCAAAACCAGGAAGCATTCAGAATCCCATAGGACAATGTGTTCTCATAAGATTTCTAGTATAGTTCCAAGACTGCAGCATTTGATTACATATCCATACTTTTTAGGCTTATCTGTAATTGAATAAACCCCCAAATCACTTAAGTTTCCCTATCATAGTTTAAAAATATATTTTGTGTTAATGCTTTTATTAATTTGTCCAACTAGTGCTGTATGGACTTTTTCTGCTGTATAGTATCCCCTACACATGTTGTGTGTATTTGGCTTAATGGTCAGCCTGTTCCTATATTCAGAGATATTTGTCAGAGCTTACTGGACTTAAAGTTCAGGTATATTAGGATGCTCGCATGTCCCTGAGTTCTTACTACAATCATACTGCTATTCTAATGCAGACTAATTAATGTAACATAGAGAGACAAAAAAAACCCTATTAAATTTCCACTGAATTAGGCACTTTAAAAGAAACCTTTCTTGCAAAATGACTGTTTTTTTTTAAGATAAAAAGCCAATGCTCAGGACTGGCCATCTGAGTCAAGGACAATGAAAAGCAAGCAGTATTCACTGTATGAATTCAAGCATCAAATGGTTATCTTGAGCTAGTTCACTGACAGAGAATTATCCAAGCAAAGGTCAGGCACTCATTAAACCTTATCTGAAGTCAAAGTTATATGTTATGGTTTATTGCCTCAAGTACCAATTAATAAAGAATTAAAGAAATGAAAAACCAGTGATTCATACCTTTGCCAGGAGAACACTCATACTTCAGCATAATGCTAAAATATTAATAGTCATTTTAGTCATGTAGTATTTTATTAGGCACTTAACTCTGTAGGTTTTATCAAAAGATATATGACATTCATTTTTAACAAAATGCTGAAGAGATTTGGGGAACATTTACTCAAAATCTAATAAAGTAGATTTGAGAGAGATTTTCAAATGGAAGCCTTAAACACAGGCATCAATTATTAATAGTGAAGAAATGCTTAATAATAGGGGTCTGGGTACAAGCCAGTAATGAAGTGCTGAAATATCACTGTGATATCAAGGGCAACTGTCTTCTAAGGAGGCTGCAACAGAAAACAGTAAGAGCTGTAACGCGATGCAACAGCACGAATGCATTTTGCTCAGGAGAAGGGCTTTACAGTGCTTTTCATCTTTTCCTGCATTGCATTAGCTTTATATGAACTGGGCAATTTTTTCCCAGTGTTCACAGAGTTAAATGTTTCAGCTATGTTACACGCACCTGCTTGCAGAACCTTCAAAATACTCTTATTTTTCTATTATTTTCATCAGCAGCATATGCTCCCAGCCACCCAGGGCTCTGCACTGGTGCCCTTTAGCATGCTAAACTGAAAATATGTTTGCACCTGCAGACACCAACAATATTGCACCTGTCACAGGGCACGTTCTATTGTCCTTGTTACCTGTCACATTAAGAGCAGAAAAACACAAGTCATTAGTGAGATCTAATGAAAGAAGAATGGCAAAACTAATGTTCAACCAGACAACAGAAAGTGCATCTGCAGGTAAGCTTCTGGGTCAAATATAAAAGGCTTTCCCAACATCAGCAAGACACAAGAGTCCTCTGAAAAGAAATATTTTTGATAATTCAGGCTGCTAGTCTCTGCTTCCGTATTTACTGTCAGTTATCAGGCAACTGGATTCTTAAGCCTCTTACAGTTCCATTCCAGCAGTGATACCATTCTTTCAATCCTTGTAAAGATAGCTTTTCTTGTCATTGGAAAAGCTTATCATCTGGTGAATCCATATGTTTTCATACGAGATATATGGGTAAAAGGTACTGTCTTCTTGTCCTCCTCTGTGAAAACACAAAGCCCTTGATACACAAAGCCCTTGGCACATTTTTATGTGTTTGGTTATTTGTAGCCTGTTCTGTTATGTGACCTGAACTGTCTCTAATACCATGTGATGAGCTTGCTTTTTGGAATTGCCTGCTACACAGTGTAGGTCCATTCGCTGTTGACAGATACCAGTTGTCCTAAAGTGGGTGGCTTTGAATCATATCCTTGAGCTTTAGACATTATGTACTGTATACCATCATTCTAAGATAACATCATTGTGACAGAGGTGGTCTAAAATTTAATTAATAACAATATTTTGTTCTTAGTGTGTGTGTGTGCGGGGGTGGGGTGGGGGGGAGGCGTTCCCAGAGGATCTCAAATTATTTTACAGAAATTCTTTTCCTTCCTTCTTCTCTAAAGCAGGTATCACTGTACCCACTTTGTGGCAGAGAAAATAAATTTTATGTCTACTCTTTGCACTGCACTGCAGTGTACAGGTATTTGAGTCAGCTTTACGTTTGCTAGTGTATACTTGAAGCAGTCTAGACACAGCACCCTGGAGTTTCATGTAGGTCTACAAGCAGGATAGATCCGCTTCTACATGCTGTGTCTACATGGGTGGTGGACTGTGCAGTTGCTACAGTGCAGCCCTTTGGTACTTGCTTAACCATGTACTAAAGGGCTGCACAGTAACCAGTGTTACTGGACAGTACTGTCCCTGCACATTTTTTTTATGCTACAGTGCAGTAGCTCATTGCTGTCATGGTTTATGTCCAGTAATGCTACGGAGCAATAACAACAAGCAACTGTGCCATAGCATTTCATGTAGACAAGCTCACAGAGCTCCATTCTGCTCCAGTTAGACTACTTCAGGTACCCACATGACCTGATTTAAAGCTAGTTCATGTATCTACATGTCATTGCAGTCTGTGGTTTTGCATGCTCTGAGGCACAGAAATTTTAAGTGACCTGTATTAGTTGCATGGTAAATCAGCAGCACAGCCAGGAATTAGAACCCATCTAAGGCATGTTCATCCCTGGTCCTCTATTGTAACAGATAATCAATTAATTGTGCCTTTACTCTCCACAGATGGTCACAGTAGGTAACTAAAAGTAAATTACAAATACACCATTTATACAGCACCGTCTCAGTGATGAAAAAGCTGAATACTCACACACATAGTTTGATGTGTTTAAAGGCCTTGCTGATTCAAGATCCAATATAACGTAACCCTCTGTAACCTTTTGGAATCAAGTCTCCAAAACAAAATAAGACAGACACGACAAGTTTCATGTGTGAGATGTGTGATCTATGAGCCCCATAGTTTAAGTTGTTAAAAGATTCATAAAGTGTAAGAACACATTATGATCATCTGATCCCCAATGTGGGTCATAGAAATCCATGAATTAGTATTTGCACTGAACACAATAACCTGTAACTAAGTTAAAACATATCATTTAGAGACAGAAACAGCCAAATTCCATGACGGAGAATGCCCCCATACCCTAGGCAGGCAGTTGAATTCACAAAGGGCTCACTACTTTATGCAAGAGAAACTATTAATTGGAACAAAAATCCATTTTTATCAATTTCTGCATGTTTGCATTACTCTGGTACAGGGCAATGCTGATGTTGCCATCTTTGTGCAGCAAAGTGATTCTTCTGAGTAAGAAAGGTAAAAGATCTGATGCCATTTTTTAGGCAATGAACACAATTAGCCCATTCTGAAAACTTGCTTCAAAAATACATTCAGCAAATTAGAAAGCCACATAGGTGCCATACTTAAGTTTTGTATTTTCACAGATACCAATCAATAGGAAACAATATACTTTTAAAGGAAGTCAACTAATTGTTATATATTAACCTCTGAAGTATGCTTAAATATTTCTCTTTCACTTTGTGCAAAAATTGAACTTTTTAAAAAGGTATAGCAGGGTGCCTACCACTTATTTCTTTCTGTAGGAGGAAAATATATAGTAGCATATGCCAAGCCTTATTCTCTTCCAAATGCTGAAGTGAACGGATGTCAAATCACATCTCTCACAGAAGCAGAAACGCAGCTGCAGGTATTATGCTTGGCAAAACCCTTCTGCTACTGATCTTTCTGTTTCTGTTTTCCTATGTTCAATTTACATCCTCAAAATAATTACTGGAAATTTGCACCATAACATACGGTGCGTGTGTGTGTGTGTGCACGCGTGTGCGTGTGTGTATGTGTGGAGCCAACATTTAGGGATTTTATTAGAGTCTCTGACTATATTACAGATTTTATTACAATAAGAATAAAATTTATTTCAAGAATAAATATATATGGCCCTTTGTATATATCCCTGCTCTCTTTTTTTCAAAATTACTTAATGATTTGGAACTGATTAAAGTTATAAACAAGTCAGGAGTATAGGTTATTTTACACTCTTATTTTTAACTAGCATTTTACTGTTTCCTAGAAATTTTCTATCCTCCAAAGCACTATTTTTTTATTACATAATTGTTTATAGAAACTAATCTAATAATACTTTCTCTCTCTGACTCTTCAGATAATGCATAAAGTGCTGCACTTTTTCTGCCTTATAAAATAGGAGCTGGAATAGCTGAAACACCAGAGTCTAGAGATCAATTTCCTTTCTGAATTTCCAGTATTGAAATCCAAAAGGAAGGGCATTAGAAAGCGCTACATGTTTTTCAGTTTCCTTTCAAAGACAAAGGCATTTATCACAACTAATCCTAACCTGGGTGTTCAGCAACAGGCATTTGCTTCAGTAGAAACTGGATTTTTGTTCATGTTCCTCATTCGTACGTAATTCCCTGCACATTCAGAGGATTACATACTGTTTATGCATCATGCAATCTCACTGAGTCCTGTTTCTTTACAGTACTTACTCCTGCTGCTAAAAGGAAAATAGGCTCTAACAATCCTCTTTTGGTGCCAACGCTGCTGCCACTGAATGAACACATCCTGCCTGCAGTAGTCTGATTGATCCCTGTGATCCCTGTATCCAGTAGGAGTTCAAACGAATTGTGCAGCTCAAAGGACTAAAATTGGTATTCGTTTAAGATTTACTGGCATACCAAAGCTCCTTCATGTAACAGCAGACGCTATCCAGCCTTTCAACTCCACAGCACATCAGACTGACGTTGAACTACCTCAAACTTTGGACCATCTTAAAGGCCTACTGCACCTAAAATTTGGCACAAGTATGATGCATATAAACAATACCTAATGTAATTTAATTGGATTGTGGCTTCATCCTAAAACAGGGTACTAAGTTGCCCAAATGCCCAGATGACTACAAAACAATAATGTGCTGTTGTTCTTCAGAGGAACATCCTGTTCCTAAAGCATAGAATTCCCAGCACCATCACAGGAGTAGGATTTGTATCCAGATTATTTTTCTTAAAATAAGAGTTTTCTCCCCAAAATATTGGTAGACTACCATTGTTTAAGAGGTTGCTTTGTGCGTACATATGCTCTTCGGAGATGGGGAAGGGGAGTTCTCTGATGCAGCAACAATTCTTAATGATTTATAAAACTTGGAAGTAAGATAGTGTCAAAAAAGGGAGGTTTCTCATACTGAACATACAGGACGAGCTGTACAAGGACCAAGGGTTTACTCTACCCCACTGGCCTTATCACTTTGGCATTAAGGAGAAGTGTTCAGGGGATGAAGGGAAAGCTGCTCTAGGATTCACTCACATTTTTTCTGCTAGTCTAGATAAAGGTCTGTAAGGTTATGCTAATTACATGTTTAAGTGTTTACTGGTACAGTTATAAGAAAGTACCTTAATACTAGAATTGATTGACCTAGCATTGAAAATACCTGTGGTATTTGCCTTCCAAATATAGCGTACTTGGCCTGCTACTAAGCAGTTTGAAATGTATCATGCAACAACCCAGTGCAAGGTTACAGTGGTTGCGATCTACTAGCATTATTCCTACACCCTTCTACTGGGCTCTGGAATGGCTTAATACCTGGGTGTCAAATATACACTCCACAGGGCAGATTAGGCTTGTGAAGCTCCATTATCTGTCCCTTGGTGCTTCCCTTGGGTCACTTAGTTGACCGACATGGTGCATGCGAGACCAGTCCATGGTTCCTCCCCACTGCTAGCCAGATCTAGCACCCAGAGTGCCTTCTCCAAGTAGCCTGGGACCCATGCTGCAGGCATGTGTGTGCAATAGGTTTAGACAGGCCACAAATACGAAGTAATTATCACCGCATAAAAATGTTTATCCATTATAAGAGCCAACCAGCTACAAAGTTAGTGCCTCAAAATGTGTAACAACTTCATAGCTGGATTCTATCCAGCTTTTAACTGGAACAGGTGGCAGGTCCCTGAGTTTGACATCCTACATTTAATAAAAAATAACCCACAGAAAACAGGCATTTAGGACTGTTTAATGTAACTAAAAAAAGCAAGGATTTTTTTGTTTTGGTGATACCTTTCATTGGACCACCTGTATAATAAGTAGAAGAGCTGTTGGACAAGCTGTCAGGCACAAAAAGCCCTTCTTCAGGTGTTTTTCCCCCCAGTAGATCATTACAGCTACAATGACATTCCAATCCTAATATAACAAAATGTTTTCAAGGTCCTCATCACCTCCATGTCCTACTGAAATAAGAATAATCCATGTCTTCCCTTGTCAAATATATTTCCATATTTTGCTCTAATGTTTTGGCATTACAGTTTGCCAAAGTGTTACTACAGTATTTAAACTGTTACTGTATTATTTTAGAAAGGCACTTTTAGGCATATAGAGGAAGGTGAACTTAGCAACAAAACTGAGGAAGAGGACCTTACAGTGAATGATCCATTTGTACTGCATACAGCTATATACATATATTTAAAACCATAATTGATATAAAAATGACCTTTTAGGGAGTATGTTTAGTTTTGCAAATAAAGGTATGGTCTCCACTGTATATTGAAATTTCTGAATCCCAAGGGTACCCTATTATACTCTAAACTCTTTACGATTATTACTATTACTAACCCTTCCACATACAAAGTAGCTTTACACTTTATTGTCATTCAAAAAGAAGATGACAGAAGATTAGGCAAAGCCAATATATAACAGAAATAGACATCCTGGGGCTTAGAAAAGCACAATCTGTTTATTCACAGAAAGGTGAAATATGGTTCCATGAAAATGTACCCAGAATAACACCACAAAGCACAGTTCTTTCCTGTATAATTTATTGTGCACTTATGGATACATTTATACAGTGTTTCATATTGTTATGGATACACTCATGCTATATTACCCCTCACTATTCACAGGTGGGCTGTTAATATTTGCAACATTTTTTGAGATTCACAGTTCAAAGGTGACGTATTCAGGCATTGATTATTTACTATATATTAGCAAGCAGTGTCTGTTTTTATAAATCTATCATTTTTTGTTTTTTGTTCAGAAATAATGTCTACTTATATTATTCCATAAATAATATTGAGTGACTTCACTATATTGATCATAGCCTGGTGTGTTTGCTGGGTATTAATCACAAGCCTTTGGGAAAAGTAATCTGGCCACTAATTCTCAATAAGACGTCTTGGTCCAGGGTCATTAACTTGTTTGGATTTATACTAGTGGGCCAACATATAAAATAAAATATTATTTACTATTACTCCCATCACTGTTGCACTGAACATTTCTGGAGAATTAAAGTCAGTGTTCAGTTCTTTGAAAGAGATAGTCAAGAACTGTCTTGTCTCTGGTAGAGGTGTATCCTTTATTCTAGATACTGCTAAAATATTCTGTCAGTGGTTATTTTTTTAGGAATAATAACACCTATCTCTAAAACAGTGCTTTCATTGATAGAACTCAAAGCACTTTACAAAGCAAGTCACTATCATCACTACTGTGTTACAGAAAAAGAGAACTGAGATACAAAGGGTGCCTGTACATGTACAAGGAGGCTCCTCCAATACACTGTAGTTACAGCGCATTGGAGCAAACTTGATTAATTGAGCCTGCTGTAGTGTGCTAATTAGAGTGCTCCAGCCAGCCTCCCTATCTCAAGTTGCAGCATCCCCATGCTTCAAAATGGTGGTGGGGGCACTTTAACTAAAACTCATTTGGCAAGCGTTCCCTGACCCCACCACCCGGGGGCACATGTAAAAATACCCAGAGAACATAATGCCTTTCAGGACAATGGTGAAGCCAGATGTAAATCTCAGCCCTCCTACATCCTAATCCTATATCTACTAGGCCACATTAGTTTTATGTTTAAGGCACCAGACTGGAACTCTGGGTTTAGTTCCTAGGTCTGCCATTGACTTTTTGTGTGATTTTTCTATGGCTAATGCTGGACCTGTTCTACTATTCAGGGACCACATCAATATGTATTGAACCTGCAAAAACAAAGGAGTAGGAATGACTAGAACATAAACATGTGGGCTCTGCTCCATTGAGTGTTTTATACAAAGTGAAACAGTTTCAGCAGAAAAGTCAGAAAAAATCATCTCAGAATACTCCATAGCAGGTTGATTACAACATTGTCATGGGACACATGAATTCAGACCCCTGTCAGTAAAAGGAGGGAATGAAACCCAGGTATCTTGCATGCTGGGTGAGTGCCTTAAGAACTGAACTATTTTATATATAATGCATGACACTGAACTAAACAACTCAAATATTTCCACAGCTCCAGTAATAATATCACTTTTCTGCCCATGTTACTGATCTTGTCTATTTAGACTGTAAACCCTTTGAAGCTCTATGGAATTCCAGTCTAAGGTGAGGTCTCTCTAAGTGTTACAGTAATGTACTAAATAATAATAATTCATTATTTGTACTACAACAGCATCCTGAAATCCCAGTCAAGATAGGTGAAGTACAGATATAAACAGACATAGCCCTCAAAGAATGTGCATATCAAGGTGCCAATCATTATAGAAAGGGCAGGCCTGTGTTTTGCAAAGGCAGAGCTGAAGGAAACCTGCTTTTCTTTTAGACTGAACAATCATACATTATAAAAATATTTTTCCATTGAATGGGACCCTCGAGACATGTCAAGTGTTTAATCCCATTCCTTCCTTTGCAAATTACTTAGTTTAACTCATGGCTCATGTGGCAGCCAAACAAATTACATTTTGTTGTTGCAAGGGTTTATGGGGACGCGGTTTGTAAAGTGAATATATTTCTCGTGTATATTTTAAATACTTGTGCATCTCTTATTTCAAAGCAGCTGTAGACTAAAAGTGAGTGATCATTTACAGATGTCTTTCAGGCCACCTGATTCATAATTACATCCCTGAAAATGTTCCACAGCAGAAATAATCATGATATGCTCAGCAGTTCAGAAAAATATTCAGATCTTTCTAAACATGACAGCTTATATTTAACACATCTCTATATAGACAAGAACTATTTTCAACTAAAAAGATTCACAAGACTTTATGAAGGGTACTTTCCTGCAGAGTGCACAGCACTTTAAACTCCCATTTCATTTTCTTCCCTGATCATCGTATTCTAGAGGCCACAAAGGTGAACATCTTTATTTTTGGAAGACCCAGCTTGAGATCCCTGAACAGATGTACTCCATACATAGCAACATTCAACACCATTTTTAGATGGGTAGCAGGAGAGAACAATATTTCCAATGAAAATTAGTAGGAGAATTTCAGACCTGCAGATGTATACTTCTTAAATCAGACATGGTTCAGGGTTAATCGGGGTATGTGGTTAGATATTGCAAGCACAACTCTAAGAGCAGAAAGGTGGCCCCTCTTCATCTGTACAGGAGGCCTAGGTACATTCTGTGAACAAAGAATAAAAGCTGTAGCACAGACCAGCAGTCTGCATTTATGATTCCTAATTGCCTGTTTGCCCTGCTTCGTCATCTTCATTGTCATACTGAAGGATGTGAAAAGCAAACATATCGCTAATTACGCTGCTTATTTGCAAAACAAGGTAGGTAGAGAAATCCAAGGATGCCACTGCAGAAACCTCAGTGACAGAAACAAGGAAGCTGGTTTAACATGCCCTTACTTGAAAAACTGATGTTGCATAACAAGCAAGAGCTGCCACAGTCTCTCATTCTAAGAGCTGAGAGCTCCACCTTTCCTGCACTTTAGCTTCTTTTCTGACATCTGTTAAAGTCTGTAACAACAAAACAACATGACATTATAAGTGCCTGCATGCAAGAATGATGTTCTGACATACTGCCATCTTGTGGTAAAATAATGATATCACAAATGGGACAATGAAAAAATTATACTTTGATTGTGTTTAAGACAAGTTTTATAAAACTATAGGACTGGTACTGATGAAACTGAAGTCTAGTTGTAACTAAACTCAGGAATCTTTCTTTCTAAGGTTTTGTGTGGCCCTCATCATTGTAGTATCTCAGTATCTCCCTTTAACAAGTGACACTATATACCACATGCAGCCTGGACATATGCATTAGAGATGGGTTCCAAGCTCAGCATTTGATCTAGATTAAAAACCCCATCAACCTTCAGGATTACTTCTGAGGCTTTAATTCAGTCTGTTATAAAGATAAGCCTTAACTGCTTGTGAGGGAGGAGAAAAGCTCAGAGGAACTCGAACAAGAAGTACTTACCTCAGCCATGAAGAGAAACCAATCCAGAGTGGAGAGTGTGCAGCCTCGTTTTCAGAGCATGTGCTCCAAGAAGGAAGGCCCCTCTCCCTGCAAAAACATTAATCCTGACTCCGAGGGGTTGTGGTCAGACTAAGAATCCCAGTAAAGGGGAGGAATTGGTTTAAGTTGATTGTTTTCAAGACTCCAAAGCAACTTATATAAATCGATTGGCCCATGTACTGGGGCAGAATTTATTTAAGTTGATTATTCCATGGACCTTAAATGAACTTATCTAAAAGGTTTGACCCAGGCACTGGTGAGGGATCAAGTCAAGCTGATTGTTTTATAGAATCTTAAATTTCATAGCTTTCATAGACATCAGGGCTGGAAGGGACCTCGGGAGATCATCGAGTCCAGCCCCCTGCCCAAAGGGCAGGAAGTCAGC
>NW_017728886.1:47768036-47778732 GCF_001723895.1 Crocodylus porosus
TTGAACAGTATGGGTCCCAGGACAGAGCCTTGAGGGACCCCACTGGTCACAGGGCACCACGATGAGTGACTGCCATCAATTAAATGAACTGATCTAAGGTGATTGACCCACAGACCTATACAGAACTGAATTGAGTTACTGTCTGACAGAACCTGAATGACTTGATTTGAACTTAGGGATGCCTTCACTCAGTAAGAAGGTGATTGACTGCTAGGGGCCCAGCCAGTCAATGAAGAATCAAGACTCAGACAAATATCATCCATGGGGCTGTGGTAAGGGTGGGGTGTAAGGGAAGGAGAAGCCCCACATAAAGAAAGCCCATCCAGACAAACTGGTGCAATCATCGCCCAGCCTATATCCAACTCCCAATAATTAAAAATATACATCAAGATGTGGCAGGTGAGAGAAGGTTGGTAGTGACAGGACCATCCAGTTTTCCCCATGGCTCACTCCAGTGAAGCGTTGGGCAGGCACAGGACACAACCTTATAACAAGGTCCCCCAATACTGCTAACAAATAATATGGTGGGGTAAGTCCCTCATCTTGGATTCAAATACAAGGCAGTGAGGAGGGGGGGTGGAAAGCAAGGTCAGGGCCAGAGCCACAGATGCTGCCCATTCCTCCACAGGTACAAGCCCCCTGCCTCTGCCCTCACAGCCTCTGCCCCATTGCCTGCCCCCTCACAGCCTCTAGGCCCTGCCCCTCGCTGCCCCTTTCCCTCCATATTCCTTGTACCAACACTTTCCCTCCCATACACACCTACTCACCCTTGCTCTAGCCCTGGGACATCTCTGAACTCCATTCTGGGGCATGAAACACAAGTTTGCTCCAGCCCCAGCCCCAGCCCCAGCCCCAACCTGGCCCAATAACAGCTGTTGCAACAGTGGCAAGAGCTCTGGCCAGGGCCATAGAACCTGGGTCAGAGCTGCCACTGCCACCACTGCTACCAGACCAGACTGTGGCCAGAGGAAACATGTGCTCTGTGCCCCAGGCTGAAGTGAGACATAGCCATAAGAGAGACAGAGCAAAGGTAAGGGGTAGGCAGGCACTCCCCACTTCCTGCCTCCCCCATCATCTGACCCCCTACCTCTTGCCCCACCCTGCCTTCCCTACTGCCTGCCCCACATTGTCTCCAACCCTACTGTCTGTCACCCCCATAGCCTCTCCTGCCTCCTGCCCCCCTGCTACTTCTTTCTCTGCTGCAGTGGTGGGGGGAACAAATTTAAGATGAGCCTTAGATAATTCAATTCTATGCATGGAAAATTTTAACAAATGAATAAGTTTTCCATGACTAGGGAGTCATCTGAATTCAGAGCTATCTTGTATTTGGGTAAATGCCATATGTCAGCACTTGCCAGGCACTCTTAGTTTACATCAGTACTACATGCATTCAAGGAAAAGCAAATGATTCAGAGTATGGACACACAAAACACCTAACCCAGTTTAAATGCAGTTTACACTTGATGTGGACAGGCCTATAACCTATTAAAACTGGTTTAAAGCATACCTAGAAAATCAAGTACTCTTCAGAACTGTTTCACTGAGAACTGGATCAATGTTATATGTGGACACCAAACGTGTATGGTCAGCCATCCAGGCATCCTACTTTGCATCGCTTCTCACACACACACACATACATCACCACTGATGTAACTGACCACTCTAGTATGTGGCCAAAACTCTACTGACTCTTTTTTCCCTTTGTGTTGGTTCTTTTTATCTATCACCTCCCTTGCACTTCTTGTTCAATAAAAGCTATCTGGTTAATAATCAGCTGTGTCCTTACTCCCTACTTGGCTGTGCCCCTTCATCATGCCCTGGGAAACCCCAAAATATGGGTCCAACATTCCCCACCCCTTCCCAGACACCCCAAGTCAGGAAAAGACACTACAAAGTGCAGCCAAATGCAGGTTACTGAACTCTGTTGAACTCATGTTTAAGTGAGAAGGGAACTAGAAAATAAAAACACTGCGGCTACAGGTCATTCTGCCGTCCCACCCCCAAACAACTTGCCCACTGCAGGCATACTGAGCTGGGTGACCATTCTTTGGTGTCACCTATTAGGTACTTCACTGCCTAGAAGGTAACTGTTCTACACAGAATTCTAGGACACCTTTAATTCATGGCCATTTTTGAACAATAGTTCAATTGCTCCCTAGCAGGGACGTTTTGAACAATAGTTCAATTGTTACTCGTGTCCACACTCTTAGAAAATAACAGCTAAGACTGTCCTTTACATTTCTACTCCTACTGTATCATAGACTCTCATAATTTCAGACTTTGTAGGACATAGGTTGATGCAGCAACTTAGTATTAGTTACTTTAGCTCCCTGTCCTTCATTATAACTCTCTGTAAAATTAGGTAATAACATTTACCTTCTTTCTAATGTGTTTTGACACCTACTTATTCAAAAGGGCTATATATGAATTGTTATTACTTCTATGGGTTTGTAGTATGGGTGGGGCTTAGTACCATTCCCACTGAAACTCAGTTGCTGTCAGGCAGCCGATATAATTAGTTGCTGCTTGTAAAATGCTTTGAAGATGAAAAGTACTGTAACATGGCTATGTATTATCTTTATATTCTGTGTATTACAATGACAAGATGGCTAAGCTTTGAAAGGAAAACATGTTTATTTTCCTAATCAGCAGGAATACAGAAAAAAACTGTTGGAGTAAAATGACAGAATGTAGAATCTATCTAAGATAAACGCATTAGTTTACCTGTGTTCTGCAAATACCAAGACCAAGTGTTATAATAGAATAATGCCAAGGAAAGTGTCCTTGCCTCCTACAAATTTCCTGGACCACAACAGCTTAAACATCACTCCAACACCACCAAGGAAAGTTGATATTTTATGTCAAATTTCCCATGGAATTAATGTTTTTTTAAATAGTTAAAGATACTATGGGTTACATGAGTGAAGATACAGCAGGATTACATTCCTGTGCATGAAAATAATGGCTAGACAGTCTCTCACTACTTAATGTTTTTCAGCTTTACCTTCAGATGCATTCATATTTTGAAATCACAAGTGTCTGGGAAAATGTCAGGAGTGAAGAGTTGAATTAACTGATAGAAACTGGGTTACCTGAATTATTTCAGTAAGAATAAATAAAAGGATCTTTTCCCATTGATCCTCTCAAAACATTAATTCAACACTCAAAACTTCAAATACTCAAGTACTTCAAACCAAATCTGTTTTGAGATTCAGTAAAATGTGATTAACCTGTAACTACAGGCCAAATATTCTGATAGTTTAAATTGGTTCCAAACTATTTTCTTCAGTGAAATTTCATCTGTTTATACCAACCAAGTATTTGATCCTTGCAGTTGTATTTGACTAATCAGAGAATAAAATAATACTATATGAGCAATCTCTCAAATGAAAATAATTAACACCAATTAATTAATTAATTAATTGATTATAACCATAAACAATCTTCTTGGAACAAAGTAATCTTTATTTTTTTAACAATGATTTAAAAAGCGGTCAAATTAAGAATATATTATCTTCCAGAAAATCATGATCTGTGGATAGACTATTTGAGAAAAGAAAGTAAGTTAGCAAATTTATTAAATGAATTATTTTACATGATGTAATCACTCATCTCTGATCACCTGACTGAAATCCATCACACACATTACTTTCAGTAATAGGAGCATATTTTTACTATCTTGCAAAATCCATTTTTGTATTGTTTAACAGTGCTTTTCATTCCATTGCATGACATAACTAACAATAACTGACACTGGTAGATACAGAAAATCCCAACTCCCTTCCCACACCCCAAGGAGATTAACAGAGAGGAATACTGTAAAGAATTTTTTTAATGTTTTGTAATCTGAGAATGATCCCACTAATCCCCAAAAAGATTTTTCTGGCCCCAAACATAGCCTCTCTTTGCCTTTTGAGAGAGAAATAGTATTTATGTTTTGGCCCTTGTATCAGATGATTATATAGTAAATAAGGAAGACATTTTAATCCCTTTCTTTGAACAACTATCCTCTTAAACCTGAGCTGTTCTCTCCTGGTCCAAAGAAAAAAAAAAATCACTCCTATGTCTGCAGATACAGCAAAGGGCGGCTTCCTCCTCATTTTTTAACAGGCAGGAATTTTAGGATAGCACTTCATTGTGCATCAGGTTGTTGGGCTGGCATTTCTTGCATTACTGTCACTCCAGCCAGTCTAGCAGAACATTGATTTCTGTACAGGGAGCACTGTAGGGAAAAAATCCAATATTCTATTAGACAAAGGAGAGTGGCAGTGAAGTAGCTGTAGTGAATTTGGCACCCTGGTGAATTTGTGTGTATATCTGTGTCTATGTAAAAGGAGAGGCATCTAGCCCCTGGGTTTCTTCTGAAAGCACAAAAACAAGCCTAGAAGAGGAAGAGGGCATGAGACAATTGACCAAAAAAAGGACAAGGGCTGGAACAGTAAAATAAGGAAAATGGAAAAGAGGAGGAGAAACAGGAAAGGAGGTTGGAATAGTACCTATCTGCATATTCAGGGAAGGGCAGGGTTGTAACAACTTAAGGATTGGTTGAGTACAGGGGTGTCAAAGATATAGCCAGTGGCTTGGGCCAGAAAAAGGCTGCAGAGCCACTTCCTTTAGCATGAGGGGCTCCTGGTTGGCCCAGGAAGTTGGGGAGGAGGAAGAATGAGAAATGGAACGTACTGCACAACTTGGTTGTCCTTCCCTGAAGTACATTGGGGACAACCTCCAGCAGCAAAAGCATGGGCAACAGCTGTCCTGAAAGAGGGCCACTTGCCTCACCATTGCTTATGCCATCACTGCCACTTACCTCATTGCCTCGTGCTCTACCACTAGCATTTGCTTTGCTGCCGCTGCCAATATTTACTAGGCCTGTGAGAGTAGGCAGCTATTTGATCTGGCTTCACATCCATCCGGTTCAGATACCAGGGATGTGATCCAGAGCTCTGGACCAGGTTCCCGCTTTGAACCGGCTGAAGCGACTCTGAACCTTCAGAGCTGCCTCGGAGATCCGGCCATAGGGTATAATGGGGAATCAATGAAAAACCTATAACTTTGTTGTTTTTTGTCTGATTTGAATGGATCTTGCAGGGTTGATAGCCTCTGCTGAGAGCATGAAGCTTTCCAAGTTTCAAGAAGATTGGTGCAGGGGTTTGGGAAGAACTGTACCCCAAATTCTGGTAAGCAAAACTCATGTCACGTGTGTGTGTTACAACACAGTGGAGGGGGGTGAAAACTGCAGGGATGGTGGCCCCTGCTGAGGCCACAAAGCCTGCAAAGTTTCAAGGAGATAAGTGCAGGAGTCTGGGGAAAACTGCACCTCAAGCTGCGGACAAGCAAAACTCATGACGTGGGTGACACTGTGTGTTAAGGTGCAGTGGGGTGAAAGCTGCTGACCTGCTAGCCCCTGCTGTGGCCACAAAGCCTGCCAGCTGTCCAGGAGATAGGTGCAGGGGCTTCTGGGTTTTGGGGCCCTGCACCTCTAGCTGCTGACAGGCAAAACTCGTGACATGGGTGCTTGTGCAAGTGTGTCTGTCTTGGGGCATGGGGGGGATGGGGAACTACTGCAGACCTGGCTGCTAAGCTACTGTGTGACCAGTTACCAATTAATCATGATTCACTCAGGGACCAGGTCAATACATAGTACCTAGCTACTAGATAATGAGTATGGATTAACACCTACAAAACCACAGACTAAGGAGAGGAAATAATCAATACAGACAATCAACTGCCACAAGACAGAGACAGTCAGTTGCACAAGCACCCATGTCATGAGTTTTGTGTCAGCAGCTAGAGGTGCAGGGCCCCAGAACCCCCCTGCACCCATCTCCTTGACAGCTGGCAGGCTTCATGGCCTCAGCAGGGCCTAGCAGGCCTGCAGCTTTCACCCCACTGCACCTTAACACACACAGTGTCACCCATGTCTCTGCAGCCAGAGGTACAGGGCCCCAGAAGCCAGACTCCCTCTGCACATATCTCTTTCAAACTTGGGGGGCTTTGTGGCCTCAGCAGGGGCCACCAACCCTGCAATTTTCAGCCCACTGAGCCTTAACACACATGGGGTCATCTACGTCACATATTTTGCCTGTCAGCAGCTTGAGGTGTAGTTCCCCCCAAACCCCTGCACCGATCTTCTTGAAACTTGGCAGGCTTTGTGGTATCATCAGGCGCTACCATCCCTTCAGTTTTTACCCACCTGTGGTGTAACACATAGACATGACAGGAGTTTTGCTTTCAAGAATTTGGGGTTCAGTTCCCCCCAAACCTCTGCACCAATCTTCTCGAAACTTGGCAGGTTTCATGCTCTCAACAGCGGCTACCACCCTGCAATCTTCATCCAAATAAGACAAAAAAACAACAAAGTTATAGATATTTCATTGATTTCCCATTATACCCTATGGCCAGATCTCCAAGGCATCTCCAAAGCTTTTCTGAAACAGGTCGGAAGCTCCAAACTGCTTCAGGAAGCCTAATGAAGCCAGTGCTTCGATCAGGACATGTTGCTTCAGATGCTGAAGCATCCAAATCTTCTCCAGATCCGAAGCAAGGTTCAAAGCCTGACACAACCCTAATATTTACCCAGCCACTGCTAGACCCTCCACTGTCGTTCATCTTACCACCAAATGGTTTTGATCCAACCTAAGAGATAATGTGAGTTTGACATCCCTGGTTTAGAACACATTTCCAGAAACTGACAGACTTCTCCACAGCAGTTTGTCATCAAATCTCATACAAGGTATCCTGCTCAATTTTTTGGCATGACCAGTTATTAATTACTAGACCTGGAAATATCATGAAAAATTAAGAGGGTTCATTAAACAATTTTAATCTTCAACACAATTTGATGACCTTTTTATGTTTATATATATATATTAATGTGAAAAATATATGATGAAATGAGAAGATAGACATATTTCTGACTGTGAGTGCATCTATTGACATCTGGTGGATTCCATCCCTAGTGTCTTCTGCACTGATGCGGGAATCCTATGTCCTGTCCTAAGAGTCATTCTGACTTCCCGAGAGTACGTACCCTGCCAACCCTCTACAGCTCTGGTATGGAATTCCAGATAGAATTACAGACTAGGTTTTGATTACACCATTCATTTTTAACCTAATCCTTCCTTCAGCAGATTTTTTTGGTATGCTCTGGGGTTGTATTAGCTAAAATAGCTCCAGATGCTCATTATGCTATGGTTTGTATGTTTCCTTGACGAAGAACAGATCTCAATGTCTTTGATCTGTTTAAGTTGCTTATGTTCTAGCACTTTTAGTATAAAAAGAATGAATTGAAATGTTTCTAATTTATTTAATAAACTGCACTGAAATTCTGAATGTCCACACAAAAGGGAAAAAAATTGACATTTTGTGATTTTCTACCAGATTTTAGTGAGTTTTGAGTGCATTTGGTTGAAATTCCGTGACAGCAGTAATAAAAGAATAATCTCCAAATAGCTCATATGTATTCCAAACTAGAGCACCCTCAATTCCCAGCCAACCAATGTCTGACTTGAATGATAAATTTAGAACAAGAAGTTATTCATACACAGGATTGTGTTAAGTATGGTCTCAGTAGGGACTTCGGATTTTTATCCTATTACCTGGACTATCTTTTATTCCTTGTGATCTCTTCAACCAACTTTCACCTTTCTTTCCAGAATCCCTCCTCTATCCTTTCCTCTCCCTTTCCTTATCCACTGGACTTAAAATACTTTATTACTTTCTATTTAATACACCTGCCCTCTGCAAGTCTATTTAGAGCATCTAATGAAGTGTCTATGAAAACTCCTATTTCTCTGAAGGAGTTAGTCTCTAAGGTCCCACCTTATCTTATCTTCTGTCACTCTTTCAGGGCAACTGATGGTGCTCCACAATTCAAAGATTTGGTCCTTTTTCTAAACATTCATTTAATTGTGGGTGAGACAGCACCTGGTGAAAGCTTTATTTCAAGAATTACACACAAGTATTTGGGCCGGTTCCAAAGGAGTTTGTTCCATCTTTCTGCGTTTCTGCATTTCAGGCTGCTTCTAAGATGAGCTCTTCACCAGGTGTAAATTCTTAGCACAAAGTGAACTGATTTGTACCTGCCTCAGGCTTTGCAAGCTGTACAGTTACAGTGTCAGTACTGCTTTCACTTAGCAAATTTACATTTAAAGTGGCTAAATTGTTTTGAAAGTGCATCACAGTGTGAAGCCCCTTCCCAGCTCTGCTTGCTATTCAAAAACACCAAACAAACTAGAAAAGCAGCATGTATTTGTGACAATTGGTAAATCCCAAAATAAAACAACCCCCCCGCCCCCATTTCTCTTAATGGGACAAATTCAATCTTGTTAAAACCAGTCTAAGGACAAAGTTGCATGGTATATTGATATATTTATTACTATTATGAGTTTTAAAAGTCAAAGATGCCTGGATTCAGGGCTTCAGTTTCACATTTGACTAAGAAAGTACTGTCAGTTAAATTATATTGCATTACTGTGGAATATGAGTCACTGAAGTTTAAAACTGTCACCCCATATATTTTTTGGAATCCTTGCCAAACTAACAGCATAAAGTTATGCTTCAGATGCAGCTTTTCAATAAACATCACTGAAGCCAATGCAGATTTAAGTAAAAATATTACCAGTTAAGGACCAAAGTAAAGATTCGCAAAGTCATTTAGGTGCCTAACTTACCACTGGAATCGGTTCAGTGCCTAAATACCTTTGCATGTCCTAGCCACTGCTGCTAGGTGCTCAGGATTCTTGGCTAACATTAAAATAGATTGAACTATTATGAGTTATGCATCCTATATTTTTGGAAATCAGATAAACAACCCATAGATAATTAACAAATCACAGAGATTAGTCTGTAACTCAAATAATTTCAATATGATATGTGAGTTATGAAGAGGAAAGTTCATGTGTCATGATGCATAGTGATGAGAGAACCTTACAAACTGATGTACATTTAGAGTTTCTCCTGAAATGAAAGGGAGAATTGACAGATTCACAAAGCATATTGGCTTTTAAAATGAAACATTGTTAATTATAGCTCCCAAAGTATTATGGCAGAGTAACCGGTCACTAGATTGCTACCAGATTTGACAGCCTGAATAGGTAATGGGAAGAAGCCAACCTTTTATCTTACTGAAGTCAACACATCCTGTATGAAAAGATTTTAAAAAGTACTGAGCTTCAATTTACTGAAAAGCACTGGTGTGTATTAGCTGACATGTGTCCAGTAGATTCAAGGAGGTGATCCCCGCTCTCTATTCAGCACTGGTGGCCTCAGCTGGAGTACTGTGTCCAGTTCTGGGCACCATATTTCAAGAGGGACATGGATAAGCTTGAGACAGTACAAAGAAGGGGCATCTTCATGGTCAAAGGCACAGAGGATAAGTCTTACAAGGAGAGACTTAGGAAATTGGACCAGTTCAGCCTGAGTAAGACAAGGCTGAGAGGTGACCTGATGGCTCCCTACAAGTACATCAGGAGAGAAGATAAAGATCTGGGGGAGCAACCCTTCAGGAGGGCACCTCAAGGGAGGACAAGGACAAATGGACATAAGCTTATAGAGAGTAAATTTAGGCTAGATCTATGGAAGAACTTTTTCTTCATAAGGCTCGCTAGAATCTGGAACACACTCCCACCAGAAGTTGTGCAGTCACCATTATTGGAGGTGTTCAAGAAGAGGCAGGACAGGCACCTTGTCTAAGCCCAATAAATCCCGGGCAGGGCCCCCCTGGCCTGAGAAACCAGCGTTCCCTGACGGCAGGCCCACTGCGCATGCACGCAGTTTAAAAGGGCCCGCCAAATAGGTGGGGGGAAAAAAAAAAAGCTCAGTTAGGCTCCGGAGCGGTGAGAGACACGCGGGTGAAGCGCGCTGTGCCCCCACTCCCCCAAAGCCCCCCAGACACCCCCTCAACAGCCGCAGAGCCCGCTGCCGACCCCCAGCAGAGCTGGAGGTAAGCAGGCTTGTGCTGGGAAGGGGTTAACTCCTCGCTCCCTGGGAGGAGGCGCCTGCCTGGAGCCCGGCTGGGTCAAGCCCCCACCCAGGCCCCTACTTGGCCCAGCCCCCCAGGGAGCCACGCGACTGGAGCCATGCGAACAGGCTGCGTAAACAGGTGCTCGAGTTAGCATGGAGTTCACGCAGGAGAGGCCGTGGGAGGGCACAAGACCCTGCCTGCGAACCCCCGCAGAGTAGTCAGCCCCAGCCATACCCAGCCTAGCACAGGCATGACACGGATGGGCACGCGCCGCACCCCGAGGGTCCCCTCAGGCTCTGCGGCCCCCCCATTGGGCACCTCAGAGACGGCCACCCAGACGGAGCCCATGGTTCCAGGCTCCACGCACATGGAGCCCCTGGCTCTTGGCTGCAGGGGCTGCCTGTCCCTTTTTCAGGCTCTGGGGCCCGGGAGCATGGAAACCTACCCTTGCGGGGTCTGCTCCCTACTGGGGTCTCTGGTGCGCCAGCTGGAGGAGCTCCAGGCCACAGTCCAGAGACTGCGTGCCATCAGGGACTGCGAGCAGGAGATAGACTCCTACTGCCAGGCCCTTCTCCCCCAGGAGGCGTAGGGTAGAGCACCATCTCCCTCCAGGACTAAGGAGGACCCTGGGACCTCCCACTCTGCCCAGTCAGGGGCATGGACCAAGGTGGTCAAGGGCCCTAAGGCCCGCCGCACCAAGGCCCCTCCCTCGCTGGAGCTTAGCAACAGGTT
>NW_017728886.1:47778743-47801611 GCF_001723895.1 Crocodylus porosus
TTGCTGGTATCCTATGACCCCAGCTGACTTCCTGCCCTTTGGGCAGGGGGCTGGACTCGATGATCTCCCGAGGTCCCTTCCAGCCCTGAAGTTTATGAAATAACTTCCTGCCTACAGCAGGGGACTGAACTTGATGATCCTACAGGTCTCTTCTGGTTCTACAATTCTATGATGCTATGATTCACTAGAGCAAAAGGTAAATAAGATGGTAAGAAATGGATTGGGAGACAACATTGGCATTCTCCACTTCTGAAGGAGTGCTTTAAATGTACTTTCTTCAGCATTGTAAACCATTCAAAGTAGAAGGGAGAGAAGAACTAGTTTTGACTACACTGATTTTGTAACCATGTTTGTTTATCCTTGAACAATCCATTCTTTTCTCTAGCTTAACTCACTTAATATATCTTCTATCACAATACCCCAACTTCTACAGGAACCACCCCCTCCCAACTCCTGATTCAGGTACCTAATCTCCAGAGAGGTATGAGTTTGGACAAACCCATTGTGTTTTAGGTGTCTCTCTGCTCAACATTTTTGGATGACCTTCTACCCTATATAATGAGCTTGGGTTCTTAATTCAGGGTTTAAGATTCCACTCGGTAGACTGAACAATTAAAATGTAGATACTGCAAATCCAATAAGCACTTATGTCTTTATTGAATTTGGACCTTAACATTCAGTATCCCAATTTTGTTAGGTGGTTGGTTGCCATAGGGATGGGCACCAGCATAAAAACACAGACAAATAAATGGAGACTACACTATTATCCCATAAAGATACTAAATATTGATCTAATAAAGTAACCTTATTTTACTGAATTGTAATGCCTCCTTAATATTAATCTACTTCTGCAGCAAAGGTTGATGAAATGCTGAAATGGCCTTAGTTGTATAACCCTTTTCATTGACTGAGATACTGCACCATTTACTTAAGTTCTAGGTAATGGTCAATGGTTTGAAATGTAGTTCCAATAATGAGAACCAGCCCCTCTTTGGATTCTACTTGCAGGTGATCTGAGTCTTGCTTCAGAATTTCCATATATGATTACAGCAAATTTACTAACAGTGAATACATGTCAGTTCAGTTTAATTCAGACATTTTAAGTCCTTAAATCTTGGAATACGTATGCCCAGCATGCATCCGCTAAACCATTCTCCTGTTTAAACTGGTAAAAACCTTGACGACTTGTATAGCATAAATCAACATGCCAAAAGACCATACAAACCAAATAAACTTATTGTTGAAATTCTGTGTAACCTTTAGAGCAATGCAGTCTTCCGTTTGTGGATTTTTATAGAAAAATCTCATAAAGTTTATTCTCAAAACATATTCTTAGAAAAAGATTAAAAACACTTCATACCATCATAAATACAGTTTTAGATAGCAGTAAAATAAAGAGTGAGCATGACCATGTAGTTCAGTTACTCTTCTTTGAATTAATCCATGTAAACATTTTATTTGTTTGAATTTGTCTTCTTTTAACAAATTCTACCATGTCCATCTTTCTGAAATCTATTCCATCTTCTTATCAAGTTAGCTTATTGAATGTGTCAGCATAGCTGCCTTCTATTGAGGTCTATATTCTTAGGGTGAACTTACACATTACAGTTAGACCATCCTAAATCTGTGGAATCTTAAGCAGTGTTAGAGTGTTCTGTGAGTGGTCACATGTTATGGATTAATACCATTTATTATCTGCACAGCTCTGACTTACCAGTAGAGCACGGGTGAGCAGGGGTATGACTAGGAGCCCTGGCTACTATCAATGCCCCTGAATAGCTGAGCTCTATCACTGCTTTGGATGGGAGAGGGCTGGAAATGGTGTATCCTGGGATGCTAGAGGACTGTAAATTACTCATTTTGGCTAGGGACAGAAATTACACATAAACCAGTATAAGTGATCAGCGACTGGTTCAAATCTGTAACACAACAGAAGTTCAATGCACATAAGTTGCTTTCAAAATGGCTGGTTTAAGATAAGCTTGGATGGATGTGGTATAACACTTAAATGATTTAAGTTAAATTGATTTATTGAACTTCTGTCCCAGATTTCCTCCAGATTCAAGCTAACTCATGGTCTCTCAGCATCTCAGCATGCTTTGAACCTTGGCCCAACTTGTCTTCCCCAGTGAGCAGGGTGACATTCTCTTGTGCTCCCCAGCTTCTGGCCTGGGTCACTGCAGCCTTGTGGTTGCATTTCTAGAATCAAAAGTGAATGTCTGTTCACTTGATTATAGGTTCAATCTATGCAGATTAGGCTAACCTGTGAAGACTGAAATCCATTCAGCTTTGGGCTTCTTGACTATCTATACTTAGCCTTTATCTCTATGAAGCAGACTGAAGTTACCCTCTGCTACGTAGTATGACCCAGAGGCAACCATTGCCTGAAATGCCATAACTTTGAGACTCAGAGAGCACTTAGCACAAGTTGACAAGATTTTATGTGGATGCTAGTGTTTTAAGTGCTCTTAGTATAGTCTAAGCATAGTGTGTAATTTCACCCTTGTATCATTACATATCACTATTGTTTCCAAGCCCTAACCGAGGGCTGCTACCTATCTCTCTTTCTAAGGGATAAATTGTTGAAGAATTTCCCCATGGACTGTGCTCTTTTTTGATATCCATTGTAAGGATTGAGTATTCTGAGCCCAAATGTCATGTAAAATGCTATTCAGGAAACAGGAGTAAATTTTGCTAACTTTTCTAATTAAAACTGAATTTTATTGAGGCTCTTTCAGAGCTAATCTTTATGGGGTTGATTTTATGGACTTTCTCTGTATGCAGAGAAACCTAGTCAAGTGTGATGTGTAAAGATGAATTAATTGCAAAACCTGGATGAATCCAGTTTGTGGCAATTACCCACCAAAATGGAAGAGCCCTTGTAAAAAAGATAGATCACAAGGTCACTGGACATGGTGGTTGTTCAGCATCACCTTCATTACTGTAGCAAGATATGTATCAGTTGACAGGACCAGTTAGAAAGCTGGGGAAGCATTTAATATGTTCCATAAAATGGTACATGTAGGGTCTGCATGATTTTTTGTTTGAAATTTCAAAAACAATTTTTTTTGATTTTTGGCAGAAAATATTCAGGTTGTGGTTGAAAATACTATTGAAATTCATTCTTTTTATGAAACATTGACATTTTCTGTTGGAAAATCACTGTACTAAATATATGATTTATTCTCCCTCCACAATCAAATATTTCATTAATGCAAATTATGATATACATTTGAATATTGAAGAAAAAACAAAAGTTGTAAAGTGAAAAATAGAAAAAAGCTCCCATATATGAAAGCTGCCTTTTTCACAAGAAATAAATGTTATGAGCTATTACACAACTTTGCAGAGAATAGCGTCTGAGCCGTCAGGCTGAAACACTTGTGATGGTCAAGGGAAACTGGGAACAGAAATCTGATTTATTTTCTATTTTTTGCAATACTGCAAAATTTGCCATTGTAACTTCTTAGTATGTGGTGGGGGGCGTTCTTTTTGGGGGGGTGGGGAGGTGAGAGGTCCTACTCTGGTATCCTTTATGGTGCTTCATTTTCAAAGCACATCTTTAAAGTGAAGTATACCAAGTGCCAATTTGCCACTTTCATTTATAAAAAGGAAGCCATTAATAACTACCACTTGCTTTTAAAGAAATTTGCTCTGTAAAATGAAAACTCAGATTTGGAATTAAAAGAGTTTTATTTTATCTCAGTGGCAAAACTATTTTTAATGTAAACTTGCATTGTTTAAAAAAATAACAGATAAAACTAAAACAAATTCTTGAAGATAAAGAGTGTAGAAATTTGTCATAATGGTTCAACTAATGATCCAACTAGTCCAGCTTCCTGTCTCTAAAAGACATGCCAATACGAGATGCACCAAAGGAAGACGCAAAGAACCTCATTTTTGACAGTTAAGGCCTTCAACCTATTTCTATTTAAGTAACAGTATAGGCATACAGATGCGCTACCCACAAGATAAGCTCAGATGTGAATTTAAATTTGTCAGGTACTCTGTGCTAAGTGTCCATGTGCATTTTTACCTGCTCTTTCTATCTCAGTAAAAGTGGTGTAAGTTACTGTGTATTTACCATGAACTGAGAGTATGCACAGGACACTTACTTCACAATAAATACTTTTTTGTTAGTTCACACCCTAAATAGCATGTGTTCCCATACACTAAAGATAAAAAATTTCCTTTACGTTCCTCCCTAAAAATCCATGGATTAGAGATGGTGGTGGGGTGGGGGTGCAAAACACATTCTTGACATTTCCACCAGGACTTCATCTCCATTGAAAGGGTACAGCACTTGTAGACATTCACTTAAGAGATGGAGGGTATATCTACACTACAGCCTCAGTGCTGTCAGGCAGGACTGCTCTCCTGTCATCTTGTCTACCCACCACACTTTTACACATCAAACCTGGAAATAAGGTAGCAAACTTCCTCAAATGGCACCTCAGCCACCACCACTCTGGCACACACCAGAAGCACAAGTCTCAAGAGCAGCAGAATGAGCGGATTTATTGTCTCATTTCCAGACTTAGCATATGCAAGCAGGAGAAAATGATCTGGGCGTGCTGAAAATGGGTTCTCTCTGAGATTGCTGGGACAGTCAGCTGGCCACAGAGGAAATACTGAAGAAGCTGCTGTCATAGCACATGGAGGTTTTTTTGAATCCTGAGAGAAAAAATGGCTGGATTAATTCAGAAGTCATAGTGGAAATGTTTGATCTCTATTGTGTTCAACAACTAAACATAGCCTAAAGATCTAGACAAACTAGATCTAGACACATGGTCCAAACTGGAGTAATCAGAAACCAAGTCTCAGTGAGTTAGCAACACAAAGTAGTATCATCGAAAATACCAAAAAAATAATTTTTACCCTGCATGGGACAGGAAAGTCAAGCATGGGCCACTGGCACTATTAGATCAAAGATTATTAAATTGCATATTTAGATACTGGAAACTGGTGATAGTATATTATTGAAGGGAAAAGTAGCTATATGTGTTCCTCTAGTGATCTCTGTGACATGCTCTGGGGTGCACTCGGACATTCAGTGATACCCTGCAGTCCCAAAACCCCTCTCTGATACCTGCTGCTTACTCACAAAGTTGTAGCTGAGAAGTACCACTGTAGGCATTAGATGAGATCAAAGACTGAAATACCATAATGACAAGTACAGACCTGTCATCAGTTTAAATTATGACAGTATGTACTTAAGCTGGCATTGCAGACATAAGCAGTATCATGGGGAAGTATAATATCTGTTGGTCAAGGCCATTAGTATTGGGTTGGATCAGGTACAGATAACTGGTTTTTTTGAAAAACGCTAATAGTAGTTAGAGGTAACAGCAGTAATAACTTGATGTTTTAGCTTTTGAAGAGAACACTGAACCATGTGTAGCTAGTTAGAATCCTAGTAAATGCTTGTGTGTTTTTATTGGTAAGGCAGAAATGTATAATCATTTGTTGTCAGTATTGATCATTTTCAAGGGGCCAATGCCAAGCCAAAAAGTGAAGTGAAGTGAAGAGAAGTGTGTAGGGGGGGTGAAGTAAAGCCACACCTCAAAAGCAGACATGACTGCAGAGTAAACCTTGGCCAACATCTAGACTGGACAGCAAAGGAACAAAAGGAATTAACACATTCAGCTGAACCAGATCAGATTAAACAGAGAACAAGGCTTGAAAAAAGACATTATAAAAGACTTTAAATTAGATAATCTAAACATACTATATCATGGCTTTAGCTTAGTTAGTAGTACTAATCAATGTAGTTATATGTATCAAATACAGATATTATATCTGTTATAATACATATTTGTGTTAAGGTTCTTAGGTAAGTTTTAAAACCAAGGCAACCTTGTCCATGAAGACCATAAACTAAGGTAATGAGAAAACAGAGTGACAGCATGTAACCTTCTATGATGGGGAAGGATAAGAAATCATCCCTTCTAGAAGCAGTTTTCACAAGCACACAAATTCCAGCTAACTGATACTTTCAAAGTCCATAGGGGAACTTGTTCAAGCTACTTCCCAAAAGACATTTAAATAAAAACAATCAGAGTATTCAATCTATTAGAATATTAGAACAACCTTCTATAAATATAGGTTATAGGCCTAAGAGAAAAGGAGGGAACTCTACAAATTCAAAGAGACCTGGTGCCAGTCTGGAGGCAGTAGGGTCCCTCCTGAGTCTCCCTAGTTGGTAAGTCTCTCTCTCTGTATTATGCAGTATTACGTTGAGGAGGTAGCTAGATATTGGAATCAGTATGTGTTTTTGTGCTTTTGGGGTATGGCATTAAAAAGTGAGGTTGTAGATGTGTCTCTTGCCTCTTTTCTGACTAGGTAGTAATAATCAAGACAATTGTAAGTGTGCTTTAATTTTATGCTAAAGGCTATTCATTAAGGGAATTGTTCCTGCATCTCAGTTCCTTGTTGAAGGCCCCCTCTGCACGTGCAGGTAAAAGTGTGATTGGATCTAATGCGTGATCCACATAATTGCACCTCCTGCTATACCACAGCCGCATGAACACAGTCGCAAGAGGTGCGATTGTGAGATCACACGTTAGATACAGACACCGCTTATTGCTAGTGCAGGGGAAGACAGATCCTGGGCTCCCCCTGCACTGGCAAGGAGCAGGCTCTGACAGCTGGGAACCTTCTTTGCTGAGAGGCCTTCCAGCCATGGGGCCCACATGCAGCCAGGATTAAAAGCCCTTCAACTGATGGGGCAGCCAGGACCAAGAGCTAGAATTGGGAACCCTGTCAGTTGCAGGGCTCCCAGGCCCGTGCACATGAGGCACAGGTGGGACTGGGAGCCCTGAACAAGCTAGGGGTTTCACACACCCTCAAGCCTTGGGGAAAATGGCAGCTGTGATCCTCAGGACTTCCACGCTGGGCAAGGTGCACCCCTGCAGCTGAGAGCCCTGTCAGCTGATGGGGCTTCTAGCCACAGGGGACACCCTGCTGAATATGAAAATTAAAGCTCAGTAGCAACCAGCTATGAAGTTAATACACATTTTCAAGTCTAACTTTATAGCTGGTTGGAGCTTTTTATCTTGTGACAGCTACTTTGCACGTGTAGCTGGTTGTAAGGTAACTGTGCCATTAACCAGTTAATTATGCAATACCTGTAACATGTAGAGGGGGACTCTGTTTGCAGAAGAGGTCCTGATCATAGATGGGCTGCTGTCTTGTCTCTCTAAAGGCTGTTGCAGTCCTGAGGTTTTAGTAACACCAGAAGCCAATTCCTTGACCCAGGGTACCTGAGCTCCACCCTTATCTTGCTTGTCCAATGAAATGACAAGTCTTCTTCTCCACAGGAAAGACTTATCTGTATCGTCAAATGCTCTGAAGTTGCATTTACCGCTGACAATAAGTTATTACAAATAGCAAAATGCTTTATCTCATAAATAAAAGAATCATAAGAATCAGTAAGCATATATTAAAACAACAAATATTACAACAAAAGGAAACTGTAAGAACAATATTTTCTCTTACCCTGTACAGTATTTTGTCCATGAAATGCAACGTCTACTTCTGATTCCTGTCACAGTTTTCTGGCAGAGATTTGCCAGCTTGCACTGGCCAGGTAGGTTAGATGGGAGAATAGGGCACCTCAATGACCTGAGAATATTTAGACAAAGGCTTACTACCATGACATACTTTAAATACCTGTCCTTGTTTGGACATTTACAGTTTTGTATTGGCTTCTTGAGGAGCCCATACAATGTGTTCTATTCCAGATGTCTGTTTGACAAGATAGGCATCTTTCCTGATCCCATTATAACCTGGAAAAAATGTACATCTTTACAGCGACAAAGATCCCCAATCCCCAATCAAAGATACAGACTGTCATTTCTAAGCAGATACTATTTTGACAGCTATTTCACCCCTGACAGCCTATTCCTCGCATTATAAATGTGAATTCTTAGTGTTTACCTTTTCTAAGCTGTCTGGGCAACAAGCCCTGTAGGTTCAAACCTTACTGTCTACATAGCAACACCTAGCTATATAACCCAATCCTAGCTATAGTTTGACAATATAAAAATACATTAATAAATACTATAATTCACAAAATGTAAAAATGAGGTTTAAGGTTAAAGAGAGTTTAACATTAACTGAGTACACCAGGGCTGTGTGAGGTTTCGGACCGTGCTTTGGATTAGGAGAAGATTGAAATGCTTTGGATGGTGAAGCAGCACGTCAAGATCGAAGTGCTGGCTTCTTTAGGCTTTCCAAAGTGGTTCGGAGCTTCCGAACTGCCTTGGAAAAGCTTTGGAGATCCAGCCATAGGGTATAATGGGGAATCAATTAAATAGCTATACCTTTGTTGTTTTTTGTCTGATTTGGATGAATCTTGTAGGAGTGGTAGCCTCTGCTGACAGCATGAAGCCTGCCAAGTTTCAAGAAGATTGGTGCAGGGGCTCAGGGGCAACTGCACCCCAAATTCTTGAAAGCAAAACTTCTGTCATGTCTATGTGTTACACCACAGTGGGATAAAACTGCAGGGGTAGTAGCCCCTGGTGAAGTGACAAAGCCTGCCAAGTTTCAAGGAGATTGGTGCAGGGGGGTTCTGGGGCCCTGCACCTCTAGCTGCGAACACAAAACTCGTGACATGGGTGCTTGTGCAACTGACTGTCTCTGTCTTGTGGCAGTTGATTGTCTGTATTGATTATTTCCTCTCTTTAGTCTGTGGTTTTGTAAGTGTTAATTCTTTCTAATGAACTCATTATCTAGTAGCTACTAGTAGCTAGGTACGCTGTAGCATAACACACACACGTGACAGGAGTTTTGCTTTCAAGACTTTGGGGTACAGTTCCCCCAAATCTCTGCACCTATCTTCTTGAAACTTGGCAGGGCTCATGCTCATAATCAGAGGCTTCTAGCCTTCTAAGTTTTATCCAAATTAGACACCAAACAACAAAGTTATAGATATTTCATTGATTCCCCACTATACCCTATGACCAGATCTCCAAAGTGGCTCTGAAGCTTCGGAGCTGCTTCAGCCAAATCAAAGCAGGAAACTGATCTGGACCTCCGGATCTGATCCCTGGCATCTGAAGCGGTCATATCTGAAGCTAAATCAAATAGATGCCTATTTGCACAGACCTAGAGTACACACCATATAGTAAATCCAGACATAGTTTAGCATTAACTATAAACAGAGACTACTTATATCAAGAAACAATCTATGCATAATATTCCACAAACTCCCAAAATATCAAGGGTTTGTGACAATCTACTCCTGGCACTGCTTCAGAAGATGATGTGAGAGCGCATGCTGCTTAGATAATAGTAATGTTATGTACTTGAGAGAACAATATTCATTAATGAGTTTGCTTTCTGCCTATCCACAAGGGCCAGTAAGAGCCAAGAGGGTTGCTTCTAGTTCATAGACTTTCTCAATGAGCCCCAGGGAGCTCTCACCCAACATTAAAAATCTTTCATGGAGCTGAAGTAATTTGGATGCCTTTTTCCTAGTAGTACATGCTGACTTAGGTAGGCAGCAAGTAATATACAAACACACCTCCACAGAATGTGTACCTTTGCACAGAAATTGCCATATCAGTACTTTAAATTTTATGGGTGTCCCTGAATGTCAGTCATAGAACAAAGTTAGCAATGCCAGCAGTCACATAACTGAAAAGCTCTGAGTGGGCTGAAGTGAAGCCAAATAAGAATACCTTCTTTTTCATATTTAAAAGTGATAAATGCAGCATTGAACACATTTATTTCAGATAATCAAGTTTTGATTCTTCATAATATATTTATTATTTTATTTCTAGTAGTGTAATAAAATGTCCATATAATTTTCTGTTCAACTTCAAGAAAGTGCCTCTCAGCACTGTACACCAGATCCTGAACACAATGCACATCCATTCCAAAACCAGAAAAATCATATATTGCAGAATACATAATGTTGCTTTCTCAATATGAAATGAAATTGGTTCTTCCTGGAACTAGTACAATGCCAAAAAGCTGAGAAGTGGTATCATAGTCACAGCTTCATAGTCTTCTTTAACTTTGTGCACTGTTCAGGAAAGGTGGGGTGGATCTTATCTTATCCTATTGTATCTTATCTTACGACACTCCCAGCAGAAGAAAAAGGTGGTGTACAGAAAAAATCTTCTCCAAAATATTGCAAAGTGTATAGTGTCGAAAAGACACAAAGGGCTCTGGAATTAAGTTTTAAATTCTACAGGAGTAAAGAAAGGTAATTCTTGCGAGGGGCTTGGCTAGCTTATTGGGAAAAAATGTTACAACAGTAGTCCCAGTTTTTTACATGTTTTGTTTTTACTGCTTATCATTGCAAAGCCTAAGAAGCAGATTTTAAAAAGTATTTGCATACCAAAAAGTTTCAAATAGGTGCTTATAGGATTTTGAGAAGTCTCAGGAAAAATCAGTGAAAGCTAGGCACTATTGGGACTTTAAAAAACCTTCTAGGCACCTACATGCCTATTTGGTGCTTAAATACTTACAAATCTCAGCCCCTAAATAACTTGAGTATCTAAGTCCCCTTTCCCAAAGTGATTTATGCTGTTAGAAGGCCACATCTCATTGAAAGTCAAAGGTATGCAGATTCCAAAGTGCCTAATGATCAAGTTTTTTAAAGTATGTAAGGTGCCTTAAGATGAAGATGAATACCTAGTGGAATTAAAGAAAACAAGTAATTTATTTAAGCATTATTTACTATTATAAATAGCGTTTAGGTACCTAACCCACTTAGATATTTTTAAAGATTCCAGTAGGCATCTATGAGTATCAAGAAGTGACTAATCATCTTTGAAATTCTGGCCCCAAGTAATTTTTAATATACCTCACAGCAGAGCAGCACATGGACACTTTAAAAATCATGGATCCCTTTAAAAATCTCGGCTAAGTGATCAGCTAAAAATGGATAGTAGAACCAAGAATTATCCCAGAAGTCCTAGTTCCATGCCTTAACCACCACCTTTTTCTAGCAGTAAGAACAATTCAAGGCAGCACAGTGCTTATATGGCATTCCTATAGCAAGACTTAAGTTGATTGTGCCCATTTAAGTCAAAGATTGTTCCTTACATCTATCCAACATTTGTGGTCTGTTTTCTTCTTGTCTTCAATAGACTAATTTAAATTGGAGAATTAATCAAATTGAATTAACAGAAGAAAGATTGTATCAGGTGTTACTGAACTTTGGCCAATGTCTTTCACTTGTTGGTGTCACACATTCAACTTCACATTTTCTAAGCACAGATAAAATTCAAGCAGCCACATGTTCAAGAAGTTCAACATGTGTTAAGCACCCTATACTAAGTTGAATACAGCACAACAGTCCAATGATTTACAACTGTTGCAAGTGAATGTGTGACAAGACCCCTGGATTCACTGCAAGCAAAAAACCAAATCATGGAACCAAACCGTGGTCATCTAGTCTATACAAACCTAGTAATTCTGGCACCAACTCCAAAATCTTGTTGTTGAACTATTACAGTTATTTAGAGAACTACCAACTTTGATTTACTTGTGACAGAGAGATGGAGAAGTAAGAGAAAAGTCAACCTGACATGGATTTTATCCTAAGTAGATGTAATGCAATTTTGAATTCCTCTAATGCAGTCAATAGGCCTGTCCTGTCCCTCTATATCATTTAGAGCAAATTGGAAACTGTCTAAATTAAGACAGCTGTCTGAGGTCCAGGAACTGATTTGCCCTGGTGATCCTTAACTCTGATTATTAACTCCCTCCCACATATCCCCATACCTAGGCTTGGCATGCAGGCTATTTCCCACCAAAGCTGTAGTTTTCAACCTTTTTAGACTCAAGGAATCATTAGACTCAAGGCAACCCTTGGAAAATGACAGCTCTCAGCTTTCACTCATATTCTGAGTAAGAAAAATGATAGAGCAATTCTTCTGTTGCAAAGAACTTGGAAACACTACAACCCGCAAGGATATTTTTGACACTATGGATTCCTATTTGAAATATTTGGGTTTATGCCATGAATTGTTTAGGGCTGCATCCACATGAGCATGGACATTTGTTTCCCCAGGGACAGTGGTACACCCCCTGACTGCCTGAACTCACCATGTAGGTGATAGGCAGCGGGGCAGATGGGAGCGCTGGTGCCCGCCCTACAAGCACCACCTGGGGAGTGGAGCACCGTGGCACTCCCAGAAGTGGCCACAGACACTCCCAGAAGTGGCTGCAGTGATCGGCCATGGGGGGATCCTCCTCAATCAGCGAGATTGGACACTGAGGGACCAGTCGGTGACTGGTCACTGGGGGGGTATGTGCCCTCCCTAAGGCAGCACCAGCTGCCAATGCCCAGGGACAAGAAGCAGCAGCATGCCTTGTGCTGCTGCTACTTGTCCCTGGGGAATACCTGTGCTATGTGCCCTCTGGCCTCCAGCAGGTTACCTGTCATGGGGTAGGGGAGGCTGGGGCCAGCCAATGCTGGCTACAGCAGCCTAACCTGGGGTCCTGAGGCCTTGGGGAGCTGCAGCCACACTGATCCTGCCACTTGGAGCCTGGCCCACAAATAAAGCATGGCTCCAGCTGGTCATGCTCCAGTTTTGCACAGTGCATGCTGCTGCCATGTGAACCACCCCTTGATTTTTCATGCAGGTTTTTTTGATCCTGGGATCTCCCAGAGTCAACACACCCACCCCATTCTGCTACCTTGCACCTTGGGGAAGACCTTAATGTGCAGCATGTGGTGACATAGATCAGTCTGCAGCTCCAAATACCTCAGTGCTGTGCTCATCTGGATGTGGCCTATGTGTTTGCACACCTAATGGTGCTAATATTATGTGGCACCCTGTGGAACTCTGAAAAGGATTTCATAATATCCCAGGGTGCCATGGCAGCCTGGCTGAGAATCACTACACTGGAGGATTCCCCTTTATATTTGGTTGTCCAAGTCATAGGAGTAGTTATGCCAGACTGAATCCACATGTTCTGATCTGATCTTTGAAGATAAGCAGTCCTATACCTATCTAGTACTTGGATGGGAAACCACTCTAAAACCTTTGATGCCATAGATACAGGTCAAAGACTTAAAGTTTTGTGACTGCACTCTAGAAACGCAGTGAGTGCCAACCCCTTACTCAGCCCTCTTTTTGCTTCTAAGCTAATTGGTACAAATTAAAGTAAGAAGGCAGATCATGTTAAGTTAACTATGTCAGTTAAAAAATCACCTTGAGATAGAGAATTGAAGCTGGACAATGCAAAGGCATGTCAAAATGAAAAAGAATGGACATTAAAATGGATTCAAATGATTAGATTTGTATTTCAGTGTAAGGGCACATTCATGATTGTTACACACTAGTTTGTCCAAACATTTAGCATTAATGTGTATTTACTTATTATCTAGCCAATTGCCCATGGCAGGGGGTGGGGGGTTAGGCGGGGACAGAGAGCAGTCACCCAATGCCCTGCACTGCCATCACTCTGCCTCTGGCCCTGTGCACCTCCCCCTTACCCCCCCAAGTCTGGCCCCATGTGCCAGAGTGATGCACCCTTCTGCCTTACCTCCCTGCAGTCCACACTGTCATGCCAGTGCTTCTGCCCATGCAAGCACTGTGATTGGTTATTTCATTAAGCATTGTGATAGGCTGCTGAGACAACCAATCAGAGTGCAAATAATGCATTACAGCAAGACTAAGGCTTTTATAATATTAGAATAATGAGAAAATGAAGACAAAATTAGGGAAAAATAAATACATGTGGAAAGACTTTCAGAATGATGTCAATTTCTCTTTCTCCTTTTGGTGGTAGATGTAGGAAACAGGTTTGGGGATTTTTTTGGTTTGCTTTTTTTTCTTTCAGTCTACTGAGCTTAATTCTAGAGCACTCTCTAGGGAATCATAGCAGAGAGTCCTCATTTTCTTAGACCTAATAAAATACTTATTTGGCATCCAAACTACTTAAAAGACGCTTTTTACAGAAGATTCAACTCTCTTAAAGAAAGAAACTTACCGAGCAATTAATCAAGTGCACGTAAATATAGAGCAAAAAATAATGGAGTTCCTGCACAGTAGCATTGCCAAATGGTTTTTTCATGGCATTGACTGAACTCATGTCACACTTTCTTCCATGTGACGCTACTGCACAGTAGTCATGGGCTACTGTGCAGTCAGTATCTTGTATAGACATGGCCAGCCTGAATGAAAATATAATGATTCCCAATCCAAGAGTCCCCAGTGGCCACTTTGCACTATACGATTGGTGTTAACTCTACTTGTAGGAGGATTCTTTACTGGCTTACAGCCAGTGTAAGAATTCCTAAAGTAATCATCTTTCTTGTAGCCAATGTAAGCAATACATATAGAGGGTAAAAGGCAGGGCCTTGACATTACCATGCTGTCACAAATATCACTAATTTAGAGCTAAAGTTAAATGAAGTTTCAGGAAAACCTGACAGCAGAAGAAAGGAAATATACTGTTCCCTGCCCTCACACTCTTATTAGTAACAGAAAACAAAATGACAACACAATTGCAACTATTAAAAACAGCTTTTTTACCTAAATGAACATTTTTCCAGAAGCTCTACATTTTAATTGATACCCACTTTTTAAAATGAAGACGTGTTAAACAAATCTGAAATATGATCCATATTTTTTTCCAGATTTATGTACAAATATTTTAAGTCTTCAAAAACTGAGCATTTTCACTAAAATTAACATTATTTTACTAGGAAAAACAACTGGTATTGTTCATGAGTTTGAATTTTCCATAATCATTCTGTCTCCTTTATTCATATGTACATATACACAATACATACAAATTCATGACTTGTCATACATGACAAGTCAGTACCTGCCTTTGATACCTTAGCAAAGAACCCTTATCCCAAAAAATAGACCTGCCCACAAGTTGTTTACATAATATTTACAGTAAATCATAATTTTGACGTTTTGATGAAGCTATAAGCAATCTACTAGCTGTGAATTTTCCCAAAGCTCCCTTGGTACAGTGTTTGACAGGTCTGCCAGCCCACACTCCTAATCTCCTCACATGTTCCTGAGGAACGGATTTAAACATGTCACATCTCTATTATACACATTCTTTTAACCCTGAATTACTTACATTGGCCTCAGTATGAACTGGATAGTCCCTCTGAGAGGAGATTAAGAAAGGATATTAACTAGAGATAAAAACTTCTGTCTTACTTGTTCCACAGAGAGAGCACAAGAAAAGTCCCTCTGACTGACAGGCAGAGGAAGGACTCAGAGTACTATCTTAATTTCAGAATTACTTATTGCAAAATATGTATTTGAGTGATTACTAGCACAGAATACATACCTACTTATATCAGTATGAAATATGGCTGTATTTCTATATGGTAATACACTACCATTTACAATGTAAATTCTGTACATAAAACTCTATCATACTATACAAATTCACTGATCTCACCTTTGTAACAGATACTATCCTTCACCGGCAATTCATTTTTACTAGTTTGTACTTTGATGTTACCAAAACAAATAAACTTGCTTTCTCCTCAAGAATAGTCTGAACAATGTGATGGTGAAGATTAGTTATGTGCATGTGATTTAGAAAATATTAAGGATGTGTTTGTTATTTAATTATTATTGGGTAATCCAATAGTATCCCCTTAGGCTAGTCACAGACATACAAAAAGCCCAAGGCAGAATAGATCTAAGTTATGCAGGTTTCTGTAAGTGGCATAATTTTGATTATTAGTGAACAGAACACACATTTACCTTTTGGGGTGGGGGAGGAGATGGAAAATCTTAGACCAGGTTGTACCATATTTAAGCCAGTCTATGTATGCCAAACTTCTGTCCTGTTACAGGTATGGACTAGTTTCTGATCACTCATACCAGTAAAAGTGTAATGTCTGTACCTGGCCTTAAGCTTTGCATATAATTCTGTACTATCTGGTGCAAAGAGATTCTTTCTATTTTGTTGAAACCCTAATTTAATTTAGACAATACAAATTAAAGACAATGGGTGAAATCCTGGCCTACTGAAGTCAATGCAAGCTTTCACATACATTACTAAACAAGTTATCTCAACAATTTACCACTAACATTTATATTTTTCATCAAAGTTTTCTGCCACATGGTTACCTACTAACACAGAATCATAAATATCATCATAATCATAACTAAACTACCACTGCTGTGGTGCGACACATCATGAGAATTATCAAAATTAAAACAAACAGTTTATTCTTAACTTGTTTTATTGTGGATGGGTCTTATAATGTCTCTATTAGTACATTTCAATACATACAGGTCTAGAAAACATTTTCAAAGGAAACTAGTTCTGATTTGTTTATCCCCACCAACAATAAATCACATCACCTAAGTGCTCATATAGGAACATAGGATTTCTGCATCACCAGGTACAGTCCCCTGCTATGGCAGGAAACCACATTAGATAAACACTTTCATAAAGTTTAAGGACAGAAGTTTCACATAAACCAATTTAAGTGGTCAGAAACTGGTTTAAACCTGTAACAAAACAGAAGCTTAGTGCACATAAACCAGTTTCAAAATGGCTGGTTGAATGTAGTATCAGACTTAACTGATTTGGGTCAAACCAAGTTATGAAACTTCTGTCCCAGATGCAAGGGAGGGGGTGTCAAACCCACCTGCCCCTGAGTACAAAGCTGCCCTGCCCTGCTAAACTTACTGAAACTTATTGCTGGCTGCAACTGTGGACTACAAATCCAGAGGCACCTGGAAACAGGAAGAGGAAGTGATGAGCAACCCTGAAAAGTCCTGCTGCAGTGATTCTGGACTGCAAATTCCAGAGACCTTGGGGGCAGCAGGAAGAGGAAGCAAACACACAGCCCATGCTGGCTACAGGGATGCTCTAGTGTCCCCCAGTTTCTGGCCTGGGACACTGCAGGGATGTGACTGCATTTCCTGAATCAGAAATAAATGAGTGTCCAGTTGTTTCTCACTGTAATCTCTTTATCTTAAACTAACCTGCAAAGACTGAATCGATTCATCCTTGGGCTTTTTGACTGTCTGTACTTAGCCAAATTGATCATCTCCATCTTAAGTTAGGCTTTTTTGCCCTCCACTGCTATTTTAAAGTCTGTTCGAGAACCTCATTCCACAGATAGTTAGAAACCTTCTAACCTCCTTGCTAAATTTATTCATGGACAGTTTATATCAATTTGTCCTTGTACTGACATTGTCTTTAATTTAAATTGCTCTTTTCCCTCCCCGCCTGACTTATTTATAGAGCGCTAATGCAGCCCTTATCACAACTGTCAGTACAAACATGCTTCACAAAACTTCCATTCTCAAAAACACTTCATAGTATCCATATAACTTAGGATGCCTTTCTATTACCTAGACTCATGTGATTCCACCCATAAGGTTCCATAGGCATACAAGGAAACATATAAGCCTTAGGCAATGAGCAGCTAGGCCTACAGTTCATGCCTAAGCCTTATTGAGGTCCATAAGCTTATCCTTTCCCTATAGCACTTCTAGGTTCTAAGCCAAAAGGCATTCTCTTACCACAATTACTGGCATATCTGGTGGTGCACTTTTAACCCAACTGCCAGATGGTTAGAGCACTCACAAGAAGTGCAGGAGACTAGAGTTCAAATTCCTTTGAAACTTAAGGGACCTTAAATCTGAATTTTTCATTTGCTAGAAAAGTACCCTAGCCAAAAAGCTATAAGGTATGCTGAGGATCTCTCAAAGTTGTCCTGTCCAAGCTGTTCTGTTTTGCATAGCATAAATAAATATTCACTGGGTCAAAGGCAAGGTAACTAACCTTCTGGCACTCTGCTGGGAGGTCTAAGCCATGTTCCAAAGAATAGTTTATTCTTTTATATAAGGATTACCCAATTGCATATCATGAATAATGGAAAATTTCAAGGAGAGATTACATGCCCTGCCCTCCCCCCCACACTCACCCTTTGGGGCCAGCCGTGTAAACCAGGGGCAGGCAATTATTTTTGGTGGAGGGACACTTACCAAGTTTTGTCAAGCTATCAAGTGACACATGGGTTGCTCCACCTTTTGGCAGGTGCCCCACCTCTTGGTCACCATCTTGTGATCAGAAGTCCCTCCCTTTAACCCCTGACTTTGCCACAAAAAGTCCCTCCCCTTGCCCCCAGAAGTACTCCTTTCAGCAAGGGGTTTTGCCATCTTGGAACCAGAAAAATACCACATTATATTCTAAAAAGGAAACATCAACAGCATTAATTAATTTGATTTTTAAAACTATTTTTGTCCCTGTTTACATGTGTTTGTGTAGTGTACATAGAGGTAATTGCACAAGAGTTTAAAATTAAGTTTTACTTTTGTGTATTGTGGGGAGTGGGTATAGGTTTGTGGGGGGAGCTGTGTGTGTGTGTGGGTATGTGGGGTGTGGGTGGGTCTGGGGTTTGTGGTGGTCTGTGTGTATAGCAGTGCAAGGGGAGTGTTGGTGCATACGTATGGTGGGGTGTGCATGTGGGATTCTACCTATGAACACACACCCAACACACTCTGCCCCTGGCTGCACACACACACCCATTCTGCCCCTCGCTGCAAACACCCACCCACCCACTCTGCCACTGGCTACACACATACACACACACACATACTCTGCCCCTGGTTCCACAACCACACCCACCCACCCACTCTGCCCCTGGCTGCACACACACCCACCACACACCTACAAGCACACATACATCCACACACCCCCTACTGGGGGGGGGTTATGCTCCCTGCAATGCAGTTGGGCCACTTGGTGCCAGCAGTGCTGGCAGGCAGAGAGTGCAGTGGCCGGGGGTGGGGCGGGCTGGACTTCTCAGTCTGCTGAGGCTCCTGCTGGGTCCTAGTGCCCCTGTCTCCTGTCAGCTTTGACAGGATCCAAGGGCAAGTCAATACATTATTGAAGCCTAAGGACTCCCTCCACCTCTGGTTCTCTTCCTGAGGGGGTGGAGCTAATTGCCACTGGTCATCTCTGGGGCACATGCGCAGTTGGCCCCCAGTGTTATGGACAGACACACAGATGGAAATACTAAGACTTTTATTATATTACAATTCATTGAAGAAGGAACTAAACTTAGGCATCCCTTCTTCTAGCAGAGTGCCCTAACCAACAGACAATAGAAGCACAATTTCCCTGTGACAGTTTAAACAGGAGTATAACTCTTCCTAAATAATCTAAGCAGTGCTCATTCCTCTATTTCCCTGGATGGTGCAGTAACAGCTCCCCCTCCAGCTCCAATTCACTTTAACCATTTCTCAGACTGCAGGTCCAAGCTAACTAGGTATGGTCTTCTTTAAGCATATACTGAAAGCCATGATATTGAATTTCCATTTTCCTACTTCTGGTTGGTTTGTCACACCTTTTAATAACATTTAAATATAACAGTGAGTTAATAAGTTATTGTTATCTTTTTATAGTGGTTTTTAAAACTGAAAACATACCCCTCATAGAAATAAATGGAAACTGATACACTAGACCATGACAGGACCTTTAGAACTGTTATGCTTTGTTGCACAAATGCATATTTATGGATATTTTTACTGTATAAATATAGTTATTTTATAAATATGTATTTAGGGGAATTTAAAAATAACATGAAAAACTAACAACTCATCTGAAACAGTTATTGTTTTCCTAATATTTATTTAAGGGCCTTGCATGGCACAAACTGGCATCATAACTTTAAGATACTGTTTTAGTATATTCCTCACATACGCTACATATACAAAGCCATGCATTGGGTCTCTATAATAAAAGTTCAGTTAGGTGCTCTTTGAGCTAATAAGTCTTCAGGAAAACATCTACTTTCTTTCTACATGTTTGTAAATACTACATTGTGGATTGTCTTGCCAAGAATCAAATGTATTTATCACAATGTGTCCAAAGATGTAAAAATATCACTGAGAAAACTCAACATACTGTGTGATTCATTCTTTCAATATAGCTAGCCCTTTAATTCCCTTCATTCTTATTATATATTTTATATATTTAAAACCCCACCAAACTGACTTGTTATCAAAATTTGCACTTTAAATAAAATGTAATTCTTTGACAAAAATCTTATCACAAAGTTTAAATTAAAAAATACTACCAGCTCTTTCAATGCTTAAAAATGGGTATTTTTGTTACTATTGTTATAAAAATCTTGGTTTACTTTAAATTTTGACAAAAAATATTAAAATATTTACAAATGGAAAAAATACTAGATTTAGTTAATACATTTCAGCAATGCATGTGAGGAGACATCAATTTTGTGTGGAATGTCAATAACTCCTTAGGACTTAAGAGAAGTCTTGTAAAATGAAAACCTTATGACAGCTATTCTTTACAGAGCTATGCTTCAAATTCATTGATGTTAGATATTTTACAGCAGTCATTTACTTTCTGTTTATGGTGCTCTCATATTCTTGTTCATAATTTCATTTCTTGGTCACACCAGCATCATAAGGGCAGGCAAAGAATGTGTTGTGTACACTGTATGTGTGTGTGCATGTCTGTGTTGCAAAATGAAGCTAGTGCAAAATGAAGTGAATTCTATTCTATCCGCAAACCAGTAAATAGCAAACACTTATATTTTGTGAAAATAAAAACCCAAACTTGAAAACCAAAGACATAATAATGGATATGAGGATATTGGATAATCTAACCATTTTTAAAAATTATTTTCATGAATCTATCTATGAAACAGACAGATGAAGTCAATTACACTGAGATTGTTTTCTTCATATCAGAGCTCAAGTGTGTTAGAAAAGTACTTTGACACCTTCTGCATTCTTTTATGTATTCATTATAGCCTGAAGAAGTTTGCCATAAATCTATTACTTTATTCTAATCCAGAATATTTAGAAGAAACAGATGAAGTGATCACATTTTTAAAATTCATCATCAGGCTAGTTTCTCAGCATTATTGTTTATGGTTGCAAAATATTTGTTTAGAAACAATGAATGAACTTGTTAATTTATGATTCAATAATAATATTAATCTATTTCTTGACATGTAGGATTGTTTTCATAAATGTATAGGAAGATTTTTTTAAAAAGAGATAATTAACTATATATCCTTAAGTGTTATGGGCTAAATTATCTGACTGTGTTAATCATCAAATATTATGTAAGTGTCTTTAACATTCATTCTGAACTAAACATGACAGCTTCGAAGGATTCTACACTCAGTTGACTTTTCTTGTCACTTGAAAATCTTCCTCATAATGACTTCTTCCAATGGAGTGGTTTTTTTGATGGTATATACAAAGAAATTATTTTGTAATTATAAATATTTCAATAAAGCTGAATAATGAAATGAACAACAAAGTTCTGGAAAAACTGAGATGTATGGTCACTTTATGACGGTGCTCACTGAATGCAAAGTTGTTATGTAAATGCTAATGAAACTTTACCTAATGTTTTGGGGAAAATCCAGAGGGTTTGTGGAGACAGAAAGAAATATGAATTTATATGTTTAAGTGACAATCAGATTGGAGGACACTAAGAAGCCAGAGAGACTGTTTGTATGATGCAGTGAAATTTAATTAGTGATCACCTATGTGGATAAAAGATTTCCTATCTGAGATCTATTTCTCACGGTGCTGATTCTATGTTTTCTACTATTTCAGTAATGTGTTTGTACCCATTTACATAGATCAATGGTCATTGGATGAGAATGAAAGTAATTTCTTTTGTTTTATTTACTATATAGATAGAATAGAAAAAGATGGACAAAATGTTTGTACTTTTTTCTATTGTCAAAGAGCTGAAAATAAAGGATGCCACTGTTCATGCCAGTGCCAGTTACAGTTAATTATAACCTGGCTGACCTGTCTTGGCATGAAAACATATATTGAACTCACTCTGTCTTTACAAAATGGAGATTTGGGGAGTGATTCTGTTCTCAGTGACTGCAAAGTCAATCAGAACTACAATAAACCCAGTTGAAGTACAGACGGAATAAATACTTTCTAAATGAGAAGGGAATCAGATCCTTTGCTGTTATGTTTGCCTCTGAATTGGCAAGTCCTTTGTATTATTTTCTAGATGTGGATGTTGTAACTGTTTAGATCTCATTTCCTAAATCAGTTGTTTTAGCAGGATTTCAGCATAGTTATGCCATGCTGAAACCAGAAAATACTAAAAATCTAACAGGTGTCTGCTTAATATTGTGGCAATTCTAGCCCAATTTCAAGAACTATAAACATATATCTCAAGTTCTGGTTATGAATAAGCCTTTTTGAGTTCTGTGTTCAGCTTTGCCTATTACTTATCCTATTTTTTCCACCAAACCTATTGCATAATGGTTTCAGTATCAAAGAAGAAACAGGGACTTAAACTTTCACTTAGGTTTCTATATTTGTCTATAATAACAGATATCAGTTCCTAGCTTGGATGCTCATATTTGAAAAAAAATTCCCAATTCCATTCTTTATACGCTAGAAGTATGTGTCAAATATCACACATTTTTAGCAGTGTTCCTCTACTCCTGCTACCAATACTTAACAGTCTAAATTGTCTCATGTATAACAGGCACTCTTCTTTTCCCAAATGAATGAGCAGCCATGTTCACTGACATTTTTAGTTTTCAGCAGTTCATTTGGTATTTCACTGCTGGAAGCCCAGAGCATGGTTTTGTCACTGTAAATTAAAATGTTCCAATTCCTAATCAGGTATGGTATAGATCCTGTAAGTACTTTCTGCTGCCATTGTACTTCAGGATAAGGCAGCAGTTCCATAATAACCTGTATATTTAGGAATATTTGTAACTCAGAAAGGCATATGTACTTCAGGTTGAAGAATGAAGAAAATTTGATCTCATATGAGTATTTCATCTTCCATATATCTATGATTTTTGTAAAAACATGTAGAAATGTAACTGAGTACCTGAATCTAGTAAATTTCCTCTTTTGTTTTATTTTTCCCCT
>NW_017728886.1:47801711-47815051 GCF_001723895.1 Crocodylus porosus
GAAATTTACCAGATTCAAGTAGTCAGTTACATGTCTACATGTTTTTACAAAAATATTTACTTTCTAAAATTAAATTTGACAAGCCACTAAATTACAAGTTTGAATAAGACTTTTTGACAATATGGTAAATTCTTTGTGCATATTTCTATTAAGTCTACTACCTTCCCATTATTCTCAGTATCTTGAGAGATTAGACCTTTAATAGTCAAAGATCTTACTACTATGTCACCAATAGAACTTGAAAGCATTATATGGTATTGTCAAGGATTCATTTACTAATTTTAAAGAGTTATAGAAGCAATGTATTCACACACACACAATTATAGGTGGGCATCCATGAGTACAGAATAGGAACCAGGGGCTCCAAGTTTCTTATTCCCTACCTGACTTTAAATTCATTTCTGGCTTAGACCATGTTTCTTATGGTTGATTTTTTCAAGTTCACTCTCTGTTTAGGAGCTTCAGTTTTTCTGTACTCAGTGTGAAATCTCTATGACTATTCACAGAGATTTTAAGGGACTCATAACTCGCATTCACTTTGACCAGAGCCATAGATGCCTAGCACATCTGTAACACAACAGAAGTTCATTTGACATAAAGTGCTTTCAAAATGACTGAAACCATTTTAAGATATACCTAGGTTGGGGAAGTATCAGATGTAACTGATTTAGGTTAAATTGATTTATTGAACTTCTGTCCCACACCCCCTCTAAATTCAAGTTAACTTAGTCCCCCAGAATCCCAGGTTACATTTAACCTCCGCTGCAAACCCCGCATCTCAAGAGGATGGACTAGCCTCAGCCCAAGCTGCCTGCTCCATTCAATCAAAGAAATATGCTCTAGTGCTCCTGGCTTCTGGCTTGGGCCACTGCAGGCATGTGGCTGCATTTCTGGAATCAAAAGCAAATGTCTGTTCACTTGCTTATCGGTTCAGTCTACACAGTTTAGACTAACCTGTGAAGATTGAATTGATTCAGCCCCAGCCTTTTGACTGTCTGTACTTAGCCTGCATATGCTAAACACTGACACATCTAAAGCTGATGAACATTGTTTGCAATTTGTCCCTTAATCTTTTGAAGCTTCAGCTGCTCTCCCCCTCCCAAAAAGTTGTAATAAACCCTACCTCAGAAGAGTGCTGTAAAGATTAAATACGATTTTTAAAGAATTTTCAAGCTTTTCAGTGCTTGCTATTAGGGTTATCACGATTATCATTTCAACACAACAGCAATAAAGGAATTTAAAACTGATTTACAGAACCTTTACTTTAAATGCATGGAAATCCCCTCTTGATGTATGCCTGGGGTGCTAAAGTCTGCCTAACACATATTGTAGAAGCTACATATCTCTAGCACATGTTGTTTCCAGCATGCTGAAAATAGCTTCTGAGCACTATCTAATCAGGAACTTAAAATGTGTCTGCCCATATTAAGACACATTTATATCCACATGCAAGCCCCAGATTTTAGAAAGATGCAAAGGTGGACACAAATTAAATAACATTTTTTAATAACAGCCAGTTAGGTATGTTAGTAGGTCTCAGTTCTCAATCTGAAAATTCAGTTATTTGGATCTGTTAATATTTTAAGGGGAAAAAACATTGGAAATATCCCTCTTTGTAAAATCTGGTCCATCTTTTCTAAGGCAAGGTAGCTAGGATTAGTAATTCAGAGCCATGACTGGGAACAAGGAAATCAGGATTCTAATTCTGTCTTTGGCACAGAAGTTATGTATTTGACCAGTTCATTATCTTTGTGCTTCTTCTTATTTTTGCTTAACTTGGTAAGTGATTACCAAACTTTTTGGAGCAAGGGTCCACCTCAAAATGTCTCTTGGGCCACCATGTGCTTTGTCATTAAAGTGTTATCTAAAAACTCATAAATGTTGTTAGGGGTTCAGTGCAATTTTCAGACCAGCTGCAGACTACTCACCATGGACTTATCAGCATCAGGCCACATCCAGATAAGCATGGACATTTGGTTCACTGGGGACAACTGGCAGTGATACACCTTGTGCCACTGCTAGTTGTCTCTGGGGAAGCCCTGTGCCACACACGCTCTGCCACACATACAGCAGGTTACCCCGGGTTAGGTATGGGAGGCTGGGGCCAGCAACTGCACTGGCCCCAGCAGCTTTACCTGGACTCCTGAGGGCCAAGGAAGCCGCAGCCATGTTGCTCCTGCAGCTGGGAGCCTGGCTGGCAGCCAGGGTGTGGCTCCAGCCAATTAGCCTCTGGTTTTGGGCAATATGTCCTGCCGCCACATGTGTCACCCTACTTTTTTTTTCTGTGTGGGTTTTTTTTGACTCTGGGATTTCCCAGGGTAACCCCCCCCCACACGCACACACACACATGCACGCTGCAAGGTAGCAGCGTGGGAAATACCTGAGGGTGCAGGGTGTGGTGCCACAGACCCATCTGATACCACATACCACATTGTCATGCTCATCTGGATCTTAGAGTCTGGGGATCATAGTTTGAGAACCACTGACAAAGATTACAGGAGATGTAAATTTTAGATTGTTACATTTATAAAGCTATTGAGATTGTTGAACTGAAGGCACTATAGAAGTGTAAGGTATAATTATGTCACTGGATCAAATTCTCTATATATTATCAAAGCCAAACCCAAACCCCAAGGTCTGTATTTGGGATTTTCTCAGACAAGAGAAGTTTGTCTGAGTGTCTGAGTGAAGACAGCAGGATTTGGGCTGCAATTTTCTATTTGAAGAGAGTCTGGAGAAATAAGTAATGAGAAATGGAAAAAATATCCACTAGAAGACCTGAGTAGCTTTTTAATAACCTTACTCCATAAAGTTATGAATATCTGATGTGTTTTATTAATTTTTTCTTTCTCTGCTTCTTTTCACCCCTCCTCATAAACCGACAATTTTGTAATGCTGACACTGCAACACCTTGGGTATTTCTTAAATAGAAAGAGATACCTGTATCTATAGATAGAACAATTGACCAATCAAGTGATCATAAAAGAATATATAATAGTTATACTGTGTCTGATGCATACAATAAGTGGGTTTTAATAAACATTATTGCAGTAACACATTATACAAATACATTCTATATGCATCCATTAATATGCAGTGATAAAAACTAATAGCTACTCAGTTGGATGGACTGATTCATTAATCAACCGGAGATAAAAGACAGATAACATTATGAAGTGAAGATAGGTGGTAGATGAAAGCTAGACCACTGTCTGTTTAAAACTAAAAAGTAGGAAAGAAAAAAAAACAAGAACCAATTTTGTTCAAAATGAATAATATTTAGAAAATATGGCCTGTCAGCTACTATGCTATGCACATCATCTACGTGATGCTTGTTTCATGAATGCAACAGTTGACTCAAAAATGAAATTAAAAGGAAAGATCATAGAAGAATTGGAGGAATACCTTATGCCTCCATAGATGCTCTCAATAATTCTTTCAAATGAAAAATAATGTCTTTAAAATGCATATACATAGGTCAGCCACACCTGAGAATGTACAAACTGATTTGGCTAGAGTAAGAAACAATTTAAATATTGACTTCAAACTCAAAGTGAACCCAAACCATTTTTCTGTGATTCATCAATGTTTAGTTACATCTTAAATAAGTTTCTTAGCAATTATGTAGTTATGCTGTCCTTTTTTCACTCAATGAAGGAGAACAGAAATACTAGCAAAGAAGCTGCTTCCTTAGCATTTCCAATCCAACTGAAATCGGAAAGAATGATATATCTATACCTATCTCTATAGCTATACAGAAAAGAAAAACTTTCCCAATCTGTTTCACAATGATTATTAAAAAAAATACCTCCAATACAAGGAAGAAAAGAAACTAAAAACAAGAGTCAAGAATACATAATAACTACAAATAGAAAAATACGATTGGGGCAGTCAGTTGCAAATGGCAAATTCTAAGGCAGAAACTACTAACTGCTTAGTCTGACTAAATTTAAAAGATCACTTTTCTCTCCCATCTCCAAAGTATGTTAGGGAAAATGTCTGTGTAAGACAACCTACCAGTGGAGGGAAAGTTAATAGGGTACAAATAATCAGATCAGGCCTGCATGTGAGATTGGTCCATGTTTGGACCTAGCACACCAAGTCTGACCTAGCACACCAAGTCTGACCCAGCACAGCCTCAGACCTGACATACGAGGTCCAACCCCATGCACTGGGTTCACAGCCACATTAAGTCAGATTTGGTCTGCCAAGCCCAGAACTGCACACTGACTCTGAAGCTGTGTGCTGGGTCAGACCCAGCAGGTTGCTCTATTGCCACCAGGCTGCCCCAGACTTGGTTTGATCTCAGGCTGTGTGGTCCCAAACCCGCTGCATAGGGTCAGACCCACTGGATCAGGCCCATTGCATTGCTCCAGATCTGTCATGCCACATTGGGCCTACTGCACAGCCTCAGAGCCTTGTTAGACTATATGCTATAAGCTGAAGAAATGTTAATTGACTTAGTTGGGCAGTTACACGGTAAGGCAAAAAACCTACTCTGAGTGCCCCTCACCTGCACAGCTGTGACTTGTCACTACAGGAGCAGGGCTCACTCGCTATTCCTGCTGGGCAGCAAGTGGGTCCTCCACCATGTCAGTTGCAGTAAGACCACAGAGACCTAGAGTAGTAGCTTTCCTAGGAAGAGGTGCCAAGTTTGTGGTGGCCCAAGGGATGTTGTCCCCCTCAGGAAGAGGATTGTCACTTGAAATGTGTAAAACTTTTCACACGTCCATCATCTTAGGTCACAGCCCCCCAACAAAAATAAAAGTCAGTGCCTATGTCCTGGGGGATCCCTGGGCTCACTGAAAATGACACAGCTACTCTGTACTGAGAGTAGGGATGTTGGACTGAAGCCCTGGAACCCCAGTCTCAGGGCAGAGCTACTCCAACTCTATGATACCAGGTTACTTCCCCAGGGCCCTTGAGTCTTGCAGAAACTCACATGGTCATGGAACTATGATGTGACTGGAGTAACAGAGACTTGGTGGGATAGCTGGCATGACTGAAGCACTGTCATGGATGGGTATAAACTATCCAGGAAGCACAGGCAAGGGAGAAGAGGAGGAGGAGTTACACCTTATGTAAAAGAGGTGTTAGATTGCTCAGAACTCCGGTCTGAAACTGGAGATTGGCTTTTAATACAGTCTCCCACAACCGTCTTGAAAGCAAATTAAGGAAGTACAGGTTGGATGAATGTAAGGTGGGTAGAAAACTGGTGGGTTGTCAGGCTTAAAGGGTAGTAATCAATCGGTCAATATCTAGCTGGCAGCCAGTATCAAGTGGAGTGATCAAGGTCATCTGAACAGTTTTATTCAGTATCTTCATCAATGACCTGGAAGATGTGATGGAATGTACCATCAGTAAGTTTGCACATGACAGCAAAATGGGAGGAATAGTAGATACATTAGAGGTTGGGGCTAAAATTCAGAGGGAGTGTCTACACATGGCCATTTAATGTGCATTAGCCCAATTTAAGGCACATTAAGGATACACATCTACACATATGCACCCTTAATGCACCTTAAAATGGTGATATTAGGCTAATCATGCCTAAATTTGATACCTGCATAAAGCAAGTATCAAATTTAGGCATGATTAGTTAAAGCACATTAACACAAGTATAGAAGCATTAATGAAGACCTCCCCAGGGACTTCAATGCTGGGTCTGCTCAGTCATTAGGGGGCTGGCCAGAGCCCAGCTCCAGGGCTCCTGGCCTCCAGGGCTCACCACCTCTTCTCCTCCAGGGCTGGGCTGCTCTCCGGCAGTTCCTAGCTGCAGATTATAAAAACTTCCAGCCATTTTTTGCCTTGGGACACACAGCACAGGGAGCCTAGAAATGCTAGTGCTCTCTGCAGGATCCCACCAGATCCCATGTGCACCCGTGGACAAGACCAGGCAGCCTCTGCCTGTCATGTCCCTTAGCCAGATCTGTTCCTTGGCCACAGGTGAGTGTTGAAAGGGCTGCAGCCTGCTACATCCCTTGCCCAGCCCTGAGATTTCCCTCCAAGGTTGCTGGCCCTGCTTTCTAGGGCAGCAGGGCTACCACCTGCTCTGTGCTCCAGCTCAACCCCAGCTCTGTCTCTTTGCAGGCATTGTGGTGAAGAACCTCTGCCAGATGGCTCCCCATCCCTGGCCATGCCCCTGTCCTGGGTGCTGCTGGCAGCTCTCCAGAGCCAGCATCACAGAGACAGCCATGGGGGGGGGGGGGGCCGCGAACTAGGGCTGTGCGAAATTTCAGCAGTTGTTTCATTTTGGAGGTGTTTCAGGCTGTTTCAGTGCCTGAAACTCTGAATTGAAATGGAAGGCTCTGAGATATCTCTAAAACAAAATGAGGCATTTGAAACATTTCAGAAATGTTTCTAAAACTTCGTAGTTTCAGAGTTGGGCTTGCAGGGAAACAGCTGTATGCTGCTGTCCTGCCATGTGACTTGGCTTTGCAGGGAGCAGAGGTCTATGCCAGGTGTCTCCTTACCTCCACTGCCTGCTTTGTACCGCCCTGGTGATGCCCTGGTGGTGAGGAGGGCCCCAGAACAGATTTCTCCTCTCTACGGAGCCAGGTTATGTGGCAGGGCAGTGCTGGTCCCTGCCACATGACCTGGCTCTACAGGGAGAAGAGATCCGGGGCAGCATGGGGTGGGCAGCAGCGGTAAGGAGACCCTGGCACAGATCTCTTTTCCCTAGAGAACCAGGTTGCATGGCAGGGTACTGCTGGTCCCTGCCACATGACCTGGCTTCATAGGGGACAGAGATCCAGGGCAACATGGGGCGGGCAGTGGCGGTGAGGAAACCCTGGAGTGAATCTCTGCTCCCTGTGGAGTCAGGTCATGCAGAATGGCAGAAATAAGGCCAAGGTCTTGCGGGCACAGTGAGTGGCTGTGACAGACTTCAATTGTTGGTTTAGCTGTGCCCAGAAGACCATGCCCTTCATGTGGGAGCTGACCATTTTGGTGTCCTGGGGAGAGGCCACACCCCTGCGAGTACCACCAGCAGGGGCAACTTGCCCTCACCTGTACCTCATCCTGAGACCTCTGGTGACATGTTACTGAAGGAGGCCATCAGTGCCTCACCCCACCCACCTGCTCAGCTGCTGCATCCACTGGCAACTCGAGGAGCCCTGCTGCCTCACTCTCAGCCCAGTCCCACACTGTCATGAGGAGCAGCTGGCCACACTACCACCAGCTGCCAGTTGTGCCAGCTCCTTTCTGAGGGGGCCCTGGCCAGCCACTCAGCACAGGCTGCCCCCCCTGACAGCAGACAGAGAGGCAGGACACAGTTCAAAACTTTATTGAGCAGCCTCTGTCCCCACAACTGGATGAAAACAAGTCTCTCACATGCTGAGGAAGGTTTTGATACATGCAGTGATGTCCTCCTTGGTAGCAGGGGGCAGGACATGTTGCATTGCAACAGATATTCCTCCAAGTGGTGGAAGAGGTTGCCATTGCAGTGCAGGGTCCTGAACCAGGAGCACAGGTGTGGATCAGCAGGACCATGTGTAGCAGCTCAAGCAGCCCTCCACCTGCATAAACAGCTCATCACACACTGCCTAGCACACATATAGCAGGAGCACACTTGGGGTGGAACAGCAGTGCAGGGGGCTAGCCCTAGGGCACCTTCCCAGAGAGACCCCCCTGGGCAGCTGAACATGGCCAACCTCTGATCTGAGATCAGGTAGCACAGGGACCCTTGTGCAGAGCATCTTATCTCTGCAACATTGCCAACTTGCACAAAGGCCTGTAAGGGACAGGCTGCAGGGCCCTGTGGGAGTGCCACAGCAGGGTCGCTGTTACCCACTACTGGAGCCACCCAAACACGCCAGCTGTGCCAGCAGCATGGCAGGGACTGGACCCTGCTGCTGCAGTAGCTGATGGCAGTGATTGAAAACTAAGTAGCGCAGCAGTAGGCATAGCAGCAGGGATGGAAAGCATGGGAGCTGGCATAGTGGGATGAAGATGCTACCTGGGAGAACTCCCAGAAGGAGGCACAGGACTGGGCACAGTGGGTGCACTGGGTCTGGCTGAAGGCCCTCAAGCAGTGCTGCGTGGAGCTGCTCTAGCAGCAACTGGCTAGCCAAAGCCCCTAGGTTCTGCCTGCCATCCTGCAGTAGGCCCCTGCCTGGGGCTCAGAGGAGGGCCTCTGCTCCCTCCCGCCCACAGGAGCCCCTGCCATTCGCTGCAGCCCCCGGATCCATGGGAGAACTGGTTGTGACCATAGCACTGCCCACCTGCTGCTGGCCTCAGAGAAGGACTGAGATTGGTGTATATAGTTTTCAGTTTGGGAGGAGGGATTTTTATCATTGGCAGGTGTATTGGAGAGAGAAGGGAGAGGCATTCTCCACTGGACTCTTTCCAAACTGTCCACATACTTCTTGAAGGGCTGGGCCAAAAACTGGAAAGAGCACTCCAGGCGAAGCCTCACCAATGCTGAATAGAGTGAAAAAAAAAATCACTTCTCTCGATTTGCAAGTGACACTCCTGTTAATACGATGCAGTTAGCTCATCTCTCTTTTTTTTTTTTTTTTTTTTAGTAAGAGTACATTTTTTACTCATATTCTGCTTATGGTTTACTGTAACTCCCAGGCACTTTTCTGTAGTACTGTAGCCTAGACAATCATTCCCCACTGTATATTTGTGCATGCAATTATTCCAACCAAGTGCAGGACTTTGAACTTGTTGAATCTCATCTTATTGAATGCAGAGCATTTTTAAGCTATCCAAGTCAATCTGGATCCTAGCTCTGTCCCCCAGAGTGTCTGAAACTCTCCCCAACTTGGTGTCATCTGCAAATTTGTTAAGCATCCACTGAATCTCATCATCCAAATCATTAATGCAGACATATTGGAGGATTAGACAGCATGGTGACAGATGAAATCCAGCTTGGATAAGATAAAGATAATGCAAATTGGCATAAGTTATCTAAACTTCTTATTTCATGGAGTAACACTGAATGGGTAAGGTTCTCTGAGAGAAGAGATTTAGATGTTTCTTTGCACAGCTAAATGGAAAAAACCTGCTCTCCTCAGTGTGCAGTTATGGACTAGGTTGATCAAATAGGAGAATAAGACTGCATCTAAAGCATTTCAGAGAGTCCAGAGAAATAAAAGGTTGAAAAGGGAGAATAACATACTGGAATTTATATACATGCAATTCTGAAATGTTAGAAGGTACGTATTTTATAAGGACTAGAATACTGACCTCTAGGGTAAGGCAAAGAAATGGAGTGCATAATGGCAAGAGTTATTAAAGACAGACAAAGCTAACTAAATGATAATAACGTGAGACTTCATCTACCCACAAATAAGACAGAAAAACGGAACAAAGTTTAGAAAAATTTCTCAGTTCTTGAACATGTAAAAGTAAAATTATTTTTGACTTTGTCTCAAGTATCACACAAAAGTTAATTCAGTATGTGGCAGTAGCTAAGCCCACAATATAATTATGTTCAAAATCCACAATATAGTGACCACAATATAATTATGTTCAACATCCAAGAGGCAGGTAAAGCACCTACAAGTGGCCCAGTGATGATAAACCTTGGAAAGAATTTTTTAAAAATAAGACAACTCAAAGACTCTTAAATTAAAAGTAAACCCTTTAGAAGTGTCATGGATGCTGCTTAAAAATAATCTTTCCAAAACAAACTATTTGAGAATACCATTATCACTAAATGTCAAGATTTAAGAAAATCTATTTGAAAATATGACTCTAGTGAAGACAATAAACAGGAATATCAACTACAGGAATCAATTAGTAAGAAGGAAATGAGAAGGCCTAAAATTGATTTTGAAGACCAAACAGTTAATATGTATGAAGACACATGAAATTTTTAAGTAAATCAGAAGTAGAAAGTATCAGAAGTTCCTCTTAATCATCAGGGGGCAATCACGGAAGACAAGGATATTCCTGAAAAGCTAAATGATTTATTTTCGTCAGCCTTTACTGCAGACTATGTTCAGAAGATTCCTTCTGGATACTATCTTTACTAATAATAAAAATGAGGTACTGTCACCCTTTGATATTTTATGAAGTGCTGGGACAAATTAATAGTTTGAAAAATACTCAGACAACATGGCTAGATGGAATATATTCAGAGTTCTGAAGGAGTTTAAGTATGAAGTAGCTTGACTGCTGAAAAAAATATTATTCTTAAAAAAAACAGGCACTGTCCCTAAGGATTATAGAAAAGTTTTCATTTATAAATAAAAATTTGTAATAAGGCTTATGTAATGGGGCCTTCATGCTGCAAAGACAAATCATCTATCTGTATCTTAAAAGTCTTTAGGTGTGTCATTGTATAAAGTTGAATGGACTGACACTATTTAGACTTCAAAAAGACCTTAGATAAGGTCCACTGGAAAGGCCTACTAAAGCTTGCTAGTCATGAAATGAGGGACAGAATAGTCATCCAACTGGTGAAGAGATACAGAGAGCAAAGAGTAGGAAAATATAGTCTATTTTCATCATGGGGAAAAAAAGTGTGAGTTGTATCTAGCACATATTACATTTTGTGTAATATATTTATGACTAAGCTGAAATGATAGCTATGAAATTAATAGGTTATTATTTAATCTAGTCAGGAGTCCAGGAAATACAGTGAGGAGCCTCAGAGAGGCCTAAACAAGGTAGGCAAATGAGCAGCTGGCAAATAAAAATCATTGTTGATAAATGCAACACAATTCGAAGGAAAGGGACTCTGCCATCATGAAGACATACTCATAATATTTCAAGTCAATGTTCATCATAACTGATGAAAATGTTGATCTAGAAATGGGAGTGCACAATTAAATCTCCAAGTTTGCAGATGATACCAAATTATTCTAGGTAGTCAAATTCCAAACTCACGTACAGAAGCTAAGTGAGATCACCAGGATAATATTGTATATACTAGTGGGATTTCAGAACTAAGCCAGAATTCAGAGAACAGCAGGAAGCATGATCAAAGGCATAAAAATGCTTAAATCTGAGGAAAGATTGAAAAAATCAGGTGGTTTACCTTATAAATAAGATGAGAGGAATGAAATGTGTACAAAGCAATGACTGGTATAGAAGTTAGACTGGAAACCTCCATTCAATCAGTCTCAGAGCCACACCTGTTTTACACCAATCTCTAACCCATGTACATTTGAAAGCCACTCCAACTTCAAAACTGGATGAAACGCTGTTGGAGTGAAGAGGAGTGGTTTTGCTACAATAGAGTCTTTCTTGGCTAATTCACACATAAGAATTAGAATGCAACAGCTGGTGCCCTTTTGAAATGCACCCCTCTTGAAAGGCTTCCAAATGTGCATTTGTCCACACCCTCTGGGCGCATCCATACATGCAAGCATGTGCACTTGCAGCAGCTCAAATAGAAGCAGTGCAAATTGGAGCTGGGGCTTTTTGCTTCAGCGCACGTGCTCAGACATGCACTTTATTGTGGAGCAAATTGTGCCACTTGGGGCAAAATAACCCTGCCTGGCTCCTCTGAGATCTTCAGCCAGGGGGAGCTAGAGCCCAGGGCCAGCACCTGTCCTGTCCCCAACAGTATAAAAAGCTGCCCTGTCCTGACCCCAGGAGTATAAAAAGCCACCCTGGCAAGTAGCTCAGGGCTACTAGCTCTCAGGAGCTTCTGGGGCCCAGACAATTGGTACCTCTGGACACTACCCCTTGTGCCAGCTAGAGTGCTGAAGCAGCCCTGAGAGTTCCCTGCACCCTCTACCCACTACAGCAGTCTGGCAGTGGGGGCTGCTACCTGGCTGTGACCTGCTGTGTACCTGCCAGACTCAGATGGGGACTGCACAGCCAGTAGGGGCATCTGCCCCTCTCGGCCAGCTGCCAGTGGATTGCAGTTGCAGGGCTGGCCTTTGTGCAGCACTACTGCCATTTGTGCCTCCTGCCCAGCCATCTGGGCAGCTATAACCCACAAGATGTTCTAGGTGTGGTGACCTGCTTTGAATTGTCAAAGCATGTCCTCCTGGCCCCATTTGGCCAGGAGGCCAGCCACAGCCAGATGGGTCCAAGGTGCCAGGTCTGAGCAGGCAGGGTCCTGCCACTGGCCTCCCTAGCAGGAATTCTGGTGTTCCCTATTGGAAAACTGAAAAATCCCTGATAAAAAAAAAATCCCCAAATCACTCTGTAAAATACCCCCAAATCCATGTTCCTCCACAAGTAAAGCAAAAGACCACTGTAAAGAGAGAGAGAGAATGAGACAGAGATCAGTTGGACAATGTTTTATTGATATATCTACAGTGTTAAAGCAAGTCTTTTATCATAATAATAAAGTGAACTCTAAATACAGGTTTCATGAATTCATGAATACATATTTTGCTGCCCTCCCACAGGGCAATGGCCCCCACATGAGGGGTTGACCCCCACACAAGGGCTATGACCCCCCCAACAAGGGATTCAGCCCCTACACAAGGGGTCCATCCCCCACGCAAGGGATTCATCCCCCCCAAAAGAGGATTCAGCCCCCATACAAGGGCTACACACCCCCAGCAGGGGATTCAGACCCCCAACAGGGAGTTCATCCCCCACAAAAGGGGTACAGCCTCCCAACAGGGGCCAAATGGCCCCTGCATGGGCTACCACGCCTCCTGCAAAAGTTTTGCCTGTTTTTTGCTCGCTTAATATAGTAGATTTAGGTGGCAGCCTTTGAAAATTGGATGTAGGAAGTAATCCTGGGTCTAAAACTGTCCCAATCCTGGAAAATCAACATGGTTGACATGTAATTAACTTTCCACATTGATGCAATGCATCACATATGATCTTGAAAAGGGACATCCACCCAAAAAGAGACACACTTGCAGGTTTGGAGCTTGAGTATACAGAATGCTTTTAATTCTGTATTATTAGTAGAATTCACATAAATATTTCCATTTACTGAAGTCTATTAATAAAAAGTTTTGAAAATATGTCAGTTCAGACTTACTGCACCCACACATAAGATGTACATAATAGAATATTTTATTCATGTGCTATGAGGGATTTATTGTAGTATATTTTGGATCAGAAACTTCATAGCTCTGCCCACACAATATGTATCCTTAATAGATTAAAACTTTTTAAATATTGCAGCAACTATTACTGCTTTCATAGCTTCTCTGATGTCTGAAGCTTGGTGTGCAAAAAAAGGAAGATTCATATCACAGTTGGCAAATCACAATGGGAATCCCAAACCTCATGGTGTTAAGCACATCTATAGACTATTATCTAAAGAGCTAGACTCAAAAGTCATTAAAAGTGTAGCCTGAAAGTTTATATTTAATCCTGATCTTCCGTTTTTTAGTATAAGTTTTCAGATAAGTACACACAAGATTTTGCCTTTTCTTATGAATGCACGTGTCAAGAAGTCTATGGGCCAA
>NW_017728886.1:47815062-47825370 GCF_001723895.1 Crocodylus porosus
CTTTGGGCAGGGGGCTGGACTCGATGATCTCCCGAGGTCCCTTCCAGCCCTAATGTCTATGAAATCTATGAAATCTATGTGTGTATACACAAATGTGCATAAACACAACCTGTATGTGAGTGCCTTTTGGGGAAAGGGAATTATGAAGAAATAAGTATTTGTTATAGATTAGTTAAGGTCTTCTTACCACCAAAAAAAAAAATGTTTCACTTCAGTGTGTGTGTGCATGTGTGTGCGTGTGCATGATTATAAGACAAAGGGACACAAATGATTTGATGCTGACTTTTGTTTTGTTTTTTCCTGCATACTGCTCAAGCTGTCTCTAGAGAAATAAAGTGGGTTTTTTTAGCCCATTTCTCATTATGGAAATATAATGAAAGCTTTAATTGGTATCATGAATTTTTCCTGTACTATCCAAATTTTAATTCTCTCTCATTATTTCCCAGTCATGGTACTCCACTGTGTCTGACTCATACTATTTCTCTAGAATGATTTATACAAAACAGTGTCTCAGTTTTAATGTTGTTTCACTTATTTCATTCTCAGAATACTTTAGAAAAAAAGCAATAAAAAAAAATCAATTTTTCATTGGGTGCATTTACACATGCATATTCTCCAGCCTAGATTTACTGTGCAGTAAGCTACTGCACAGTGGGCACACCTATGCATGACATTATGTCACTGTAGCAATGCGCTATGGTGATGTAGCATCTACAGGCATCTACACGTGACCACCAGCTACTTCCCATAGTGATATGCTCCCCCAGTGTAGCATGCCACTATAGCAAAGTAGCTGCTAAAAATAAACATGTGCCACAAGTGCAGCACAGTACAAGCTGTCACTGCACTGTGATTTAGTACTTCCAAAAGCTAGCTTGCTGCTAGCTGCCCCACCAGTGGATCAGGGCAGGGGGCTGGGACCTGCTGCACGCCTGCAGCTCTTTCTAAGCCTTATGCTTTAGTCACCTGACTGGGTCATGGGGCTCAGACCTGCCCCGACCATGACAGTTCCTGGCCAGCCCTCAGCTGCACAAGGAAGTCTGCATGTGTCGCCCAAAGCTAGCTGGGGACTGCCCAAAACAGGACAGTCCCCAGCCACCTCCAGGCTACATGTGCTCCTCTGTACAGCCTGGGGCTGGCTGGGAACTGTCCTGGTTAGGAGAAAAGGGCGGACAAGGAACTGCCTCCATGTAGGGAGCTCCCAGCCCCTTACTCTGCCTACGGAAGCTCCCAGTCTGTTCACATCCCCAGCTCCACACTTGCAGAGCTGGGTGAGGAACAAGCTCCCCAGCCTCTGCCAGCAGGAAGCTCCTAGCACTAGCTCTGCCAACACAGAGCCACTGCCAGGAGATGCTCATCTCCCAGCCTGAGCACCACAGTCATGGGGCTTGGGTTAAAAGACGCTTATGTCCCAGTACCAACCCCTATGGCCATGGTCGTGGAGCCACTGCTGGGACATAAGGGTCTCCCAGCCAGAGCCCCATGACTGTGGGGCTCAGGCTGGGAAATAAGGGGCTCCAAGAGCTGCACCCCCTGATCTCAATGGTAGAGTGGGGATATAAGGGAGATAAGGTTCTCCCACACCGCTTTCGACAATCATGATCTGGTAGCAGGGGGCTTGGAAGCTCCCTGTTGCTGGGGCAGGGGAACATAGTCCCCACCGAGGCTCCTGTGGTAGAGCCTGCCCCAGGAGCAGGCAGCTCCTGGAGGAGGGAGCTATCTCCCACCCGCTGATGGATGGTTGACCGGAAGCAGGTTTGGCTCTTGGCCAAGCATCTACAGAAGTGCTATGGTGCCGTTACTAATGCTAAGTAAATTTGCTACTTGCATTTGCAGGTAGCAAATTTACTCAGGATTAGGGAGATTTGCTGTGAAGTAAGCATGTGCACATGTAGATCCACACACTTACTTTACAGTAAACTATGCTAATTTGCAGTTAAACATTTCGTGTAGATGTGCCCATTAGCTACCAAACCAGCCAGTCATTTAGGATACATTCTTAGTTACAGCCATTTGTAATCTTGCTCAGTTTGGGAATCTGTTCCCCATTCAATGAATGTGTAGACTGTCCATTTAAAGATAAAACCTACTCTTTCTACTCTTTTTCTTTTGATTGTTCCCCACTTTCTTTTCTGAAATACCTAGTCTATTATATACCAGAAATATCTGTTTTAGAGAAATAACTTTCTCCCTGAGTTTACTTTTATGATGTATTGATTTTTTTAAGACTATAGTAAAAACATTTGCCTACTGCCTTGTGAAGCTGTTTGTGGAACACAGATTTTGATCCTGTTGGCATGGTTCTTGCTGAATATGATGAGAGCTTTGCCTGAGAGAGGATGCAAGGATCATGCTCCTGGGAATCGCAACACCAGCATAGCAGTAGATTATGCTGATGTAAGTCCTATTTTTTACAGAGACCAGTGGTAGATGTGTCCAAGATAGACCTGAAAACACAGGATTGCTCATTATATTTTATGGGAAGACTATCTCCTCAATTCACACTAGCAAATATTAAGCAATGCACAAATATATCTTATCAAAGTGTTGTGTAATTTTCTTCATGGTCCAACCTAATATCTGTCCCCAAAATGTCATGAGGAGCATGCTTCCTTGATTAACCCATTTTCAATAGAATTTGGGCTGTAGAACTCCATATTTGAAAGCAGTTGTACAAACGTTTGAGTTAAAAGTAAAAATCATATTCAGTAGTTATCTTTGTTTCAGTACCAATCTGAACAATCTTCTAACTTCCAAGACCTCTTGAAGTGAGTGGAGTACTTTGTACTTCATACATTCTCAGGACCTTCCAGGATAAAGCCCCATATTATTGTGAGCACCACATTGTTGGTCCACTGCAAGTCTTTCAAGTTTTCTACTAGCTATATAGCAGTGATAACTGCACTGTGGGATGTCTATGTCAGCCTCAATATTCGGTAGTCTTATTTATTGCAGTTTGGTGATGCTTTGTATCCATTACACAATACCAGGCAATCCACAATATGTTTAAAAGATTCTGTTATCAGCTTTCTGGTTGTCTCTTCCTGATATGGGACTCTGCTGCACAAAGGACTCCTCTTTGAAATATCTCCCTCTGATACAGTAGAGAGCGATCTAAGAGAGAGGGGCTTCAGCCATTGGCCTGCTGAGTGGCCTTAGACAAATCACTCCCTCCCTGTGCTTTCTATGTAAAGCATTTTGAGTTTCACTGATAAAAAAGACCCATCTAAGAGCTACCTATTGTTACATTAAGCATTTATATGAAAATTCCCGGCAGATTTCAGATGTTATCCATAACAGCCAAGCTCTGTGCAGTCAGTGCGGCTGTTCTGGAATTTATAAGTCATATTCATTATAAAATGAAAAGCCATTATCAGTAAGGTCATGAAAAACAGTACAGGGGAGTACTTTTTTTAGTATTTTATTGTATTTTTATGAATGCTGTGTACCATCTTCCACAGGGAGGCTGGCAAATGGAGAAGATACATCAAAGGTGGCAATTAGAAGGGGTTTTTTTAATCAGACTTGTTCAACTTATTAAGCTGGTGAATCTTGTATATAAAGTGGAGTCATTAAAACATTATTCTTAAGGCACAAAAGAAACTTCTGGAAATTAGACTTTAGATGCATTCACAAATAGTTCCATTAAAACTACACTTGTGGAAAAGGGAACATGCAAGCATCTGGGAATGTGCTATACAATTTAGTGAAAACTCTTAGGGTTTATGTTCGTTTTAACCTTGTCTACACTAGAATTGTTATACTGTCTACACTAAAAAACGTGAAACACTGGTCGCATATACACAAGACACTGATTGTGCAGCTGTTACTGCATGGTCATTTTGAACTTACATATACAAGTACTAAATGACTGCTCAGTAACTGGTGTTACTGCACAGTAGTGGCCCCAAATGGTTTCTTGGTGAAGCTGACTGCACAGTAGCTCATCACTACTGTACAGTAGCATCATGTCATGTTTTGTGCTACACAATGCTACTACGCAATAGTAACGAGCTACTGCACAGTAAGCATCTCATGTAGATGTGGCTACTGTTGATTAAATGAGTGTATGTTTTGCCTGTATATGCAAAGTTCTACCACCTAATAACAGTATACTGAAATAAAGTGTATTGAGTAAACAGTTTTATAAAAAAGATATATACTTCTTCCCTGAGGTAGAGGTAGGATTGCCACTGTAACATTACTAGTATAATTAAACTGGCAAAATATTCTACTATAGACAAGCTTTAAATATGTATTGGACAGTTTACTGTAGTTGCCCATGCTTCACTGTATATGCTATTAGCTTAATTATTTGAAAGGAGTGTTGAGGAAGCTTAAATAATATTTTCAAAATATTTTAAGATCCACAGATGATAGCCAATATGTAGAAATTATTATTAGTACTGATCAAATAGAATAGGACTGTTTGGGGTCTAAACTATAACTATACTAAACTAATACTATAGTATTTTTTAAATGATCCATATGTACTTTAATAAGTCAGGTATTCATAAACAGAAAAAATGACATAGAAACCTGTTTTTTTTTCTTCTTTTTCTGATAAAAATTGTATATCATTTGTATTATTCCAAGGAACAGGCATTTTGTTAAGTATGTGTATTTTTTACCACTACTCTACAACACTTAAGTCAGCACTCAATACTGGCAAAATAAGAAATAAAAAGCAGATATTCTCATGCACAGGGCATGTCTACATGTGCCCTTATGGTACTGTTGTTACTACACTGTCCTTTCTTACGTCCTTTTGGAAGTACTGAATGTCAGTGCAGTAACAGCCCATACTCTGCCACGCTGGCGGCGCATGGTTATTTTTAGCTACTATGTTGCTGTAGCAATGTGCTATAGTGAGGGAGCATGTTGCTACGGCAACATAGTTGTGGTGCCATGGCTTGTGCCTGCTAATGCTACGTCGCCGTAGTGTGTTGCTACAGTGATGCAGGATCTCATGTAGATGTCCAATGTCTTATACAGCAGATACACTGCTTTCCTTAATAGGATAATTATTACAGCTTTCTCCCCCCCAGTCAAAAGCTTGTATTTAATCCAAGATACTAGTATTCTGAAGTCAATGGTCTGGATTCTCTTCTCATATTAATTTTATATCAGTGTAATTCTTATTTTACAGCAGTGGTGGAGGTTGCAGGGCAGGCTGGACTTGTTTCCTGGGCTATCGTAGCTCAGGGTCCCCATCCAGGAAAGCAGGTGTGCCTGGGCACCAGCAGAATCAGCAGCAGCAGGAAGTAGTGGCCCAGGCAGCCCTTCACCTGCACAAGCAGCCCATCGTGTACTGCCCGCACATGCAGCAAGGGCATGCTCAAGGTGCAGTGGTGGTGTGGTGGGGGGGCTGGCCCTGGGGAAGCCCCCAGTGGGGAGGGGCAGGCTGTGGCCAGCCCCATACCCCAGTTCTCTGGGAGCCCCAAGCACCCCAAACCCCGGCACCGGAGCCTGGGTGGCGGCAAAGCAAAGCGGTGGGTCTGCAGGGGCAGTGTGGTGGAGGTGGGTCAGTGGGGGCTGGATCCACAGCAGAAAGTGCTGCCAGCAGCCTGGGAAGGGTGCAGAGGATGCAGAGGATGCAGGTGGCCTGATTAGCAAGTGGGAACAGGAGGCTCAGGCAGTACCCACATGAGCTTAGGTCTGCTTCTGTCTCTTGCCTTTGCAGGGCCAACATCTGGGACATGGGGGAGAGGCCACAAGGACCTACAGAACTGTCACTACAGGCTCACCACCACCTACCACTGGAGCCATCTGGATGTTCTGGCTGTACCAGCACTGCAGCCATGATGGGACCCACTTGCTCCAGTAGCTGGTGGTCATAAAGGAGGGCTGGGTGGTGATCCAGCCAGAGTGGTGTATGGAGGACCTTACCTGGGAGGCCACCCAGGAGGAGGCACAGCTGTGGGCATGCCAGGCCCACTGGGCAGAGCTGGCAACCCTGGAGCAGCAGCTGGGTGTCCAGGGCCACCAGGCAGAGGCTGTGCCCATGTGCCCCTCCCCATGTCTGCCTCCCCACCCAAACCCCACAGGGCCCTTGGGTCCCACCCACTGCCCCACAGCAGGCCCCTGGCAGCAGCCTGGAGAAGGTGCTGCAGTACCTGCTGGCCACAGGCATCCCTGGCCTTCACAGCAGCCACCAGACCTGCCAGGAAACTGCCTCCACCTGGGGTTCTGGCCACCTGCCTCCAAACTCTCCATTTTGGGTGGCTCCAACCCTCATCCAGTCACAGATGGACTGTAGGGGGTCAGACATGGGAAGTGTCTTTCAAGTTTGGGGAACAGGGTTTTTATTGTTTGGTGGAGAAGGAGGAGAAATGGGAGGGTTGTTGTATTAATACAGTTTGTACTGTTTGACCTATGTGTGTGTCCTGAAGTGATGCTGGGGGTGAGGGGGGTGGGGGTGGCAGGGCAGGCAGGGTGGAGTGGGGAGTGCAGGAAGATGAAGTCTGCCAGAGCCTCCCACAGTTGGTGCCCTGGGCTGTCCTGGGACCTGGAGGGGAGGGGGGCGCTTGTGGAGCCAGCAGGTACAGCGCCTTAGCCAGCAGCAATGCAGGGCACCAGTCATTGCTGGCAGGGGCTGGCACAGTGCTAGCACCTGCTGCCTTCCCAGAGTACAGGGCCAGGAGACAGACGGGGCCAGGGTGGGGAGGCAACAGCTGTTTACAGCCTCCCAGCTGCAGCCTGCCCAGGTTCTGGGTAGCTGCTGATAGCCACGGAGCTCGGGCTACTTGCAGCAGGGCTTCCGTCCTCCCAGCTGCCTGCTGGGAGCAGCCCAGGCTCTGTGGTTATCAGCAACTACCCAGAACCTGGGCAGGCTGCAGCCAGGAGTTCTGCAAGCAGCTGCTGTCTCCCAGCCCTGGCTCCAGCCCCAGGCTCCGGAGAGACAGCAGGTGCCAGCGATGCTCTCCACTGTGCCGCCCTCCCCAGCAGCATGTGGAACTCAGCATGGCAGGGCAGAGTGGGGAGGCACAGAAAAGCTGCCTGCCACTCCAAGCTCCTCAGTGCCCTGGCCAAAGTTCCCCTATAGGCGGGGGCAGCAGTGAGGGGTACAACCCTGCACTGCTGCCCATGCTGCCGCTGTGAATGCAGGGGGAGTGTGACCAAGACAATGCAGAGCTTGCAGGCAGCTTCTCTGTGTGGCCCTTCTGTGCGCTGCCACTCTGGATTGCACACACTGCACTCCAGAGGGCCCAGGGAAGGCAGCAGGGCCAGGAGTGCAGCATGTGTGACCCGGAGCTGCAGCGCCCAGATGAGGCTGCACAGGGAAGCTTCCTGCCGACCTGGTCACACTTCCCCTGCGTGCATGGGAGCAGCGTGGGCAGCAGCACAGGGTTGTGCCCCTCGCTGTTGCCCCTGCCTGCAGGGGAAGTGTGGCCAGGGCAGCGGGGAGCTTGGAACAGCAGGCAGCTTTTGTGGGCCTCCCTACTATGCCCTGCCACACTGGGTTCCACACGCTGCTCTGCAGAGGAGGCAGGGGAGGGCAGCATGGTGGGGAGCACAAACCCACAGTGCACTCCCACCCTGCCCCTGCCCCTCACACAGATCTGCCCCAGGGAGTGACACAGGTCCCCCTGCCAGCAGCCAGCTCTACCCCCGACCCGAGCCCGCAGCAGACAGCAGCAGTGGGGGAGCTGGATCCTGGTCCTGCTGCAGCAGCCACTTCCTTCTGTTGGGGGCAGGGAGCTGCAAACCTGGGTCCCTGGCCCCATGGCCCTGGCAGCTGGGGGCCCCCTCCAGTAGGGCTGGGGCACAGGGGCTTTGGGTGGGGGGCAAGGGGCATGAGCAGGGCTGGGGGGCTGCTGTAGGGGGACCCACACAAAACAAATACACAAGATCAAAGGTAGTATCAGAAGTTTTATTTATTGTCACCAGGTTTACAATTTTTAGAAAATCTGGTATTTACCGTAAAAAGGTAACATTTATGATTATTAACTATACTAATGTGCAGTGCATCCTGCCATGTATCCCCTGACCTCATTTTGTTTTTCTGGCATGCCGGCACTCCAGCACCTTCCAAGGTAGACATTGTGGTTTTTTCAGCACGCCGACCAAAAATGTTGCCTTCCCCTGGGTTAAACTATGCATAACTAGGTAGAAAAAGTCAAAACTGAGAAAAAGTATTGAGTTACTGAAGCAGTTGTCAATTTTCACTTTCTGTTATAGAGTACCTAGGTATCGAAGTGTTGTTATTAAGTGCTATGAATACAGTAACTTGTATTAAAACAACTCAATATAAGAGAAAACATAATGATGGTGCCTGAGTGTTTATCACATATTTCATATTATTGTTTGTAATAATTTCTTTTTAACTGATCAAATGATGTTCAGTGTGCAGGAATAGTCAGGAACATGTAATGATGAAAGCTTAGATCATAGTGACAATTTCTAACATTGTTGGTACAATTATAGATCACAGAAATATAGATCACAAATAATTTGTTCGGTTAGCTACTCCACCTTTCTACCAATGCATGGTTCTTTCTGATGATTATTTTTTATAATTTTGTAATGTTTAGGGTTTAGTGTTTCAAATGATTCCACTGTTTGCTGAAAGAAACTATTCTGCTGCCTAAATCATTTTGCTCTTAGACTTCCACCCTATTTTTGCTCTTTGCCACCATAATTTGTTCTTCTTCTTCTCATTATTTTTACACTTTATTTGTAGACTTAAATATTTAGATATTCAAAAATTATTCGTTTTGTTTCTTTCCTCTGATTTTTTTTTTTTTTTGGCAGCAATTTATCAAATATCTTCCTGGTAACAAGGTATCTAGAACTGAATGGTGATACTAAGTAAGCCAAAATCATATATGATCTCATCCAAAGCACAAGGAAGTCATTATAAAGGCTTCTACCAATTTCAATGACCTATGGATCAGGCCCGTGCAGAAGCTGATCATTCTCCTCTTTAAATCAAGAAAGAGTGTTATTTAATTCAGGTGCAGGATCAAACTAGAGAACATATTACATTCCTGCTTCACAAAGATATGTCTTTTGCAGCCAGAACGTTATGTTTTGCTTTCTTTTTATTTTGTGCTTTCGGGTGATACTATGATTTCATATATAATATGTGGTCTATATTATCTCTTTGACATGGCCACCTTCAGCAGATCTTTCTCCTTTTTCATAAATATATTCAGGATTATTTTTACTCAACATGTTAAGACTCCAAGCTGAATCTTATTTTTTTTATTTCTATTTTTTCCCCCTAATGTCCTTTTGTGTTATTTCTCTGCCTTCACTGCCATTCACAACCTTCTGCAATGATCAGGAGAGCTGTATTGTGATATTGCTTTATAAAGCATTCAACAAAAATCACAGTCAATTATTATACAAGAAAGTGTTCTAATTTATTAGCCTTTAGGAACAATTTTAGGCTTTTGTGTGCTTTATGATGTTCCATAATTCACTGACTTTTAACATTTCTCTCCTGAAGGAATCTGGCCTACCCGACAGGAAGCTTTAATTGGAGAAGAAGAATCTGTAGAGCTAAAAATGCTGGTTCTAATAGGAGACAGGTTTTACAATGAGGAGGTTGAAATGTTGCAGGGAGAAAACTGTTCATTATTAAAGGAGTGTCTGAATCCCAAAGGGTACATATTTCACTGCAAAAAAGAATATTGTCAAGGAAGAAAACTGGTTACTTATTAGCTATTAATCCCCTTATGGTAATTTTTCATTGAAGTGAATAAACTGGGACACCAAAGATTTTGTTTTATTTTTATGACACTAAACCCAATGTTCTCCCAAGTTTATACTAATAAGTTGAGATGTTCTGACTTTGTACTAAATGTCTGATACTGAAAAAAAAAGAGTTGTGTATATGCTTGTCTTTAGGCATGTGCTTGAGATGTAAGTAGCCCAGTGGACTTCCATAAACTACTCACAATGTGTAAATTTAAGCATCTACACAAGTCTTCTCTGCAATATCAGGACAAATTATTTCAGGCAGAAATTTCCATTTACTGTAGGTTTGTGCAATGGCCAGTATAAGGAGGTTCTGACTTGGTTAAGGCTTCTCAGTTATTCCAAAACATAAATGTTAAATAAGGTGATGATAGAATAGATGGTAGAACAACCCACATGAAGATACAGGACATGTCTGTTGAATTATCTTGCTGTACAATTATCAGGCTAACATTCTAAGGGACAGCTAGCACGGGTTTGTTGTGGGTAGGTCTTGTTTGACCAATCTCATTTCCTTCTATGACCAGGTGACCTAGCACCTGGACAAGGGAGAAGAGATTGATGTCATATATCTTGACTTCAAAAAAGCTTTTGATCTGGTAT
>NW_017728886.1:47826221-47849422 GCF_001723895.1 Crocodylus porosus
GCTGACTTCTTGCCCTTTGGGCAGGGGGCTGGACCCGATGATCTCCCAAGGTCCCTTCCAGCCCTAATGTCTACGAAATCTATGTAACATGCTTGAACTCTGGATAGAATGAGAGAGTATTTCTGCAGAGGTTAGATTAAAAGTGTCCAAATAACTCTAGTTTAGTGAAACATAACAGGCCTTCTCTGAGACAGAGGGGGAAAAGGGGCAGAAACTGAGAGATTTTTGGAGAGAAAACCCTAAAGGGATCCAAGCTAAATGAGGATTGTTAAACTGATCTTTGTGCTACATACAGGAGCCCAAGAGTTAGAAGGTATATCGATATAGTTATGGGATTTTCTCCTCTGTTTATAAAGAAAATAGGGCTCTTGCCAGCACTATTTACATGAATTGACGATTTTTTCCTTGAATTTGTCCACATTCTAATTGTTCACATTATATTGCATTGTTATGATGACCCACAAAAGGTTAAGAGAACTGTATAACTTGTGCTCTAAAACAGTAAGAGTGTGAACTAAGGTGCTGGGGCACCCTGACAGGCCATGAGGATCTTTGAAGGCTGTTGCAAGGTGTGGGAAGATAAGCAAGTAAAGGCTCAGGCTTGTCCCTGCCTGGTGGTTCCCTCACTCCCACTCCCTAGCTCCCTCTGTAAGAACAGAAGCAATATTAGTTAGTTTTTTAAATGGAGTGCTTCTCAATTCACAAAAATGATGGCGGGGTGCCTTGAGACTAATGAGGGGTACCTGGAGGCTAGAAAGGTTGAAAACCACACCCCTAAAAGGAAGAGGGTCATCCTGAAATTATAAGCCACAGGCATGAATGTGAACTGATTGAGGAAAAGATACAAGCCTGCCCGAGAAGGGACAAACTCTTTTTAAGGATCATATATTGCTTTGGCTTAACCTGAATCCATGTGGAGGACCAGACAAAACAGAGGTGGTAACAGTGGTACAAAACTGATTTCATAGTGAGGCCTAATTGTACCAAAAACAACACAAGACAAAAATGACTTCACAGTATCATAACAGGTACGATGGTATGAAGATAACTTCTTACCAATGACCAGTCCAGCAGCAGAGCTTAATTCCCAGAACTGGACTTGGCAGCAGCATATTAGAACAGGACCTGGTGATGAGGAGAGGAAAACCAACACGTCACAAAGTCTATTCACATTCATGACCATTGGGTTGTGAATATGATTAAAAGCCCTAGACCTTATCAAGCCAAGCAGTTAGTATGTTGAAACTGTCCTGTTGGCCATGATCCTGAAACAGTGATTGGGTATTCCATATTTTTTTGTAGATTAATATGAATATGATCCTTTTTTTCTAGTTTCCCTTTAGTGCCCTAAACATAAGCTATATTTCATAATGTGGTCTCAAGGATTCTCTTTGCTTGTCAGGGAGGAAGAAGTACCAACAACAGTGACCAGGGCTATTATATTTATTTTCTCAGAGGCAGAAGTAAAAGTACTTATGGGAAAGGAGGAGATCAAGGCATAGTTTGATTTAAGAAAAGGACATTGCTGACAGATTGAACCCATCCTTGTCATGGAATTGGTACATGGTAGAAAGAGTGTGTTTACATTAACAATAAAGGCAAACCAAGGCTTGAACTGTGATTTTACACAGTATGTATTTCCTTTTTCTGGGAAGAGTGGGAACTCCATTACTTACATTTAGGGCTGTACAGTATTCTCATTTCTGTGTAAGAAACAAGCATTTTAAATTCTTGTTATCCTAAGCTCCCAGACTGTTAAAAATCTCACCAGGGAGATTTTGTTTGTTCTGTTTCTTTTGTCTAATTGTATCTACCACAGACATTTTTCCATACTGCATTCCTACACTTAAGCAGAAAAGTAGATCAAGTTAGATGGATCAATTGGTTAAAATAAGAAATAGCTCCTTATCCATTATTCACACCTCAGCAAAACTATTTTTAGGTTTGATAAATTGGGTTTCTCCCAAATGTCCCAGGTATAGATTCATAGCTTCTAGGGTTGGAAGGGACCTCAGTAGGCCATCTAATCTGACCCCCTGTTCCTGGCAGGCAAGAAAACGGTCACCAAACCTGGGATCATGTGAGCCCAGCCAGGTGCCTGTCCAGTCTCCAATGTAACAGTATGTCTCAATGTAACAGTGAGCCGAGCTGGGTTTGCTGGTCTTGGCAAGGGAGGGATCTCAGAGGCAAGACAAGCCACCAGTGGAGAGCCACCAGAGGCCCAGTAAGGGCTGGAGATGGACAGAGCTTACACACAGGTGCAGAGTTGACATCAACAGAACAGCGAGTGAGATGGTCACAACACTTCATCAGCACCTGCTCCATGCAGGTTGGGCAACATGCTGAGAGTGACACCACGCCCCTGTGATCCGGCATAAGCAGAAAAGAGAAAGCGGAGCTGCACAGAAGGGGAGAGCAGAGCCCTGCTGAGGAAAAACCCCTGAAGGCTCCAAAGCCAGGGGGCAGCAGAGCAGTCTCCAGAGCCTAGCGACCTAGAAGGGTTTCCATCCAGCCTTCAGCACCAAGCCATGCAGGAAAAGACACCCCATGGACTGAGGCACCAAGACTCCGAGAGCGGAGTACATGAGTCGGGCAGTCACAGAGACCTGCCTAGAGACTTGGGCATGGCAAAGACCCTGCCATTTTTGTTTTCTTTAAAAGTTAGTGGTTATTTTGCCAAGAGTTTGTGGGTTATAATGGGGCGTGGACTTAAAGACCCTGAGCTGAAGAACCATTTGAGAATTGATTGAGCAATGGGAATAGATGGTAGTTCAGTTTTCTTTGTTTCATTAATTGATTATTGAAAGAACACCACAGCTTAAGCAGGGCCTTGTTATCCAAAGGGGACATATGAATCAATTAATTGGTGCCTACTTAAAGTAGGGTATAAACTTTATTGATTTGGATAAACACCTGGATTGACTTAGTTCTTCCTGAAGGCAGCCTAGAGCACCCACAGTGTATAGGCATGGCCTGGAGTATCTATTGCATATATCTGCTCAAGGAACAAGCAGCACTGGAACCTAGAGGGACATCATTTGGCTCCAATGCAGGTAGCCCAGGAGCAGAGCTACAACCACCATCAAGATTTTGGCAGGAATGTGTATGAGGTGTAAGGGAGGAGGACCCACAGGAGTTATTGCAATGCGAGTGTGCACATGAAGGTACCCAAAGCATCACAGGAACCTCCTTCCTTTTCAAAATCAAGGCATGGCAGATGAGTTGAGGGAGGTACCCTATGTGCAGATAACATTGGCACCTTTCCGTTCAGGAGGACTACCTCACACCCAATATGGGCCTTTTTGCAATGATTCCTTACGTGCACTGGCAAATCCTCCTGTGTTGGGTAGGAAGCCTGGTAAATCATTTGCTATTTTTGGTGATATGCCTCTCCCTTCTCCTCTACCAGTGCAGAAAGGTCTGTTATCTCCTGTAGTCCTTTCATGTCAGGTTTTAAAAGGTAGAGGGGAAGTCTGGGATTTCTACACAATTTTACATGCTTTGATAATTTATGAACCTCATGAGATTCTCACCATGACAAAATTGTAACAGGAGCCGCTAATCAAACTGGGAAGTCAGAGAGGAATTTGAGAAGTTCCCGATTTATGTCCCCATTTCTCCTTTTACTGCAGATAGTTTGTATTTTATTTACTTGATTTTGGTATTCTTACCTGTGACCTAACCTTACGAAGAATTAATTAATTAAAGGCAGCTATGGTGCTGTAAGAACTATTATTTCAAAGTCAAATAGGATATATCCAGTTTAATATAAAGCACTTTACAGGAGTGAAGAAAGCATCAATGGAAAAGGGTTAAGATAAGTTATTTTTTGCTACTATCTCTCCTTCAGTCTTGGCTTCACTGTGACTTTGGATTTAATGTGTCCCCTAGGGTGTGGACAGCATTCATCTGAAGTGCTAAGAATTTCTAGGAAATTGGCAGCGCCATAAAAATATATAGTGAAAGGCACATACAAACATTCAAGTGCTTAATACTCTGGAGTGCCATAGACCAAGGGAAGCACATTAACTGCTGGTGTTTTGCAGCCTGGAAACTTGTATGCAGTGATCCAAACATACTTTGGGGGATGGGGGGGGGGCAGCATTTCTGGAGGTGCCAGTTTGGCATAACCAAGTCCATGGTGGTAGACGCAGTGGAGGAGGTGTCATTGGGTACTGGCACCTTGATTTGCCCACCTGCAGGAAGTGACAGTGGAGGGAGGGCTGAAGAGTTTCCCCTTCACCTCAGCCATAGCCTTGGGGAATTACAACAGCCAGGCACTTCACACAACTTGAATTCACCTCCTATTTTGATGTTCCCTCTGCTTCAAATAGGACTCTTCTTCTCCCTGGCTACAGCTCTTCAGAATTACAGCAGCCAATCACTGTATGAAGCAAACTTAGACCTCCCTGTTTCACTACACCACAGTACCACCCAACACTCCCTCCAATTCAGGAGAGTCATTGAAGCCAAGACATCCCAGCAGTGGCTTCTCCAACTGTAAAGGATGACAGTGCTTAGCAGCTAGTCCACATGGCAACTTATAAGCCCAGGTCTACCTATCTGGGGCAGTATAGAGTTCAGCATGGCGGGCAGATTCCATGGAGTCGTGGGGGGAAAGGGGACAAAGCCTCCTATGATACTAGGGGACTGAGCTATGGCCTGTGGTCCTGTGCATAACTTTACAGGCATTCTAAGTATCATGAGAAGTCATTGCACTACCAAGAAGTGCAACTAACATTTTATCATAGAATTGGCATGGTTTTTTTCATGATAAATTGCTTGAATTGTTTTATGCTCCATTTTTGCAGTGTATATTTCTTACTACAAAATGTAACTCCTGATCATGGTTTTAAGCTTATTTTAAATCAGTTGTATTACATTTACATAATTGTAATTATTGTATTTTCTCACATACCAAACACCACAAATAAGACTTGTATCTTCTTTCTAGGGAGGCAAAATAAAGGAAAAAAGTTTTTTTCCAGAGTTACAGCTGCATATAGCAGGAACAAAGCCTTCAGCTGACTCACCCCTATTTCATGCTCAAAGAAAATATATAGTTTTAACCCTTTCAGAGGTGAATTGGCAGCAGACAGAAACTGAAACAGTAGCTTATGCTGAAGACTAGACTCCATAGACAGATCTAGGATTTTTAAAAGAGCTAAAAGCAGTCTCCAGAACTGTAAAATAGGAGGAGGGAGACCAGGGGTAGCTAACAGATTGCAAAATTGCAGAAAAATGATAGCATGATTAGTGGAACATCAAGAACATTAGCACCTGTGGAGCAGTTAGCAACAACTAGGAAGATTATAATAAAGGCAGGGTAGATTTGCACTTTATAGATTAAATCAGAGATATATAGAATAAGCTTTCATGATACTGAGTTTGCTTAAATAGATACTGTGAAAGGACATACACAGAGCAGTGTATGAAATAGAGAAAGATTATAATGCGCCATGAAGGCAATTGACTCCCTCGGCAGTGCCTGAATAGAAATGCCAATGGTGCTGAAAAGCAGTAGGTTTTAGACTTTGGGTGGAGCTGGGATCAAAGTGTGGTACACTACTGCCCACCACCTCAGATTTTCCACTGCTGGATTGTGCCCCCTTTTCCATGCAGCTACTAGAGGAAAGAGAAGAAAAAATAACATAAATCATTTTATAGCATTTGCATGCTTCTATTCTGGACAGAAAATTACGATACGCACCCCAATTTTGTCAAGCTAATTCTCTAGGGAGAAAGGTGCACATGGTATGTGGGTAAATACAGTAATGAGGTAAATTAGAATTTGAATTTTAGGTATTTTGAGGTATATTAGAAATACCTGGTAGTTGTTTATGTTAATATATTAATGATATTAGTATTACCACCACCACCACTATTACTACTACTAGTAATAATAGCCCAGCTGAATGATACTAGCATAGATGTCACATTATGAATGGGGGAATTTAACTTTCACTACAGATACCCAACTCAAGACTGAAGGGTGCATGTCATGCATTCCAAACTGGAGCCACTGGCCATATGAGTAACTGCATTCAGACCAGCAGTTCTGAATTCCATAAAGACTTTTCTGCTCATCTCCAGAGAAGAGTCTACAACTAATAATATATATATTTTAGAAGAAAAAAAGGTGTATACTTTTGGTGGGAGATTAAAATGTTGTAACAAACCTAATACGTGTGCCAACATATCTCATAGAAGATAATTATCATTAAGGATAGAGGAATCCACTTTATTTACTGTTTCTTTGGGCTAGATTACAATATTAAGCGCAGCTCTGAGTAAGTAGTACTATCTCTGGGATAGCGCTAAGAGAAATTGTAATTCAGAGGCAACTCTGAGTCACAACTCCTTCCCTGTTACTCCCGTGTTCTTAGAGAGGAGTATGTTACTTCTCAACTTACTATGAAGCAGTTTTTCCACCATCATCATTGATGCCTGATGCCAGCAAATCTGCTTGATGAGCCAGGCCTAACCTATAACTCCAGCCACACAGAGTAGGAAATACTGGGTGAGTAGTCTCTCTTCTCCTTTCTTTGGCCAGAGTAACAATACAAACGAGGCTGAACAGGTCAAGGTGGGGATATTCCCTATACAGCCACATAAATATCATATGAAGAAAACTGATCACACTTTTTCATATTTTAACTGTGAAAAGTTTTGTTGGGGTTGATAGGCCTCAAAAACCTTCATTAAAATATGCCAGTTTTTTCACACAACTCTACTTGTGAACTTCTTAATAATGTTGTTAATTGTTTGCTCATGAAAGTAAATGAATAAATAATGAAGGTAAATACCTCACAATTTTCTATATAGGTGCATACCTGCACACGCGCGCACGAGTACACACACCTGTGCATCACTTCTTCCTGAAATGATTCCATTTTTTCAGTCTACATTTTCTTTTCTCAGCTTCTAAAAGTTTTGTGCTCTGATGAATGATCCACTAGCAGAGAATCTTAAAAATCTGAACTGGTAATTACTATTTAACAATCATATCCATCACTCTGCCAATCAATATAGGACCAGTTCCTCAAATATGTTTAATTAATTGCCTGTCGTAGTTTTCAAGTTATTTTTGTTTATAACAAAAACACCAAGATTATTTTTGCTTGTGTTCTCCTGATTAGAATTTTATATTAGTAAAAGCACAGTTGTGCATTAGCACATTAGGCCACTCAGAGACCTGTATCCTTTATTAGTTTTCTTTCAGTAGATCATAGAAGCAGGTCAGTTAGATGCAAGGATGAATTTTAAAGGCATCTTCTAAAATTACAGCCACAAGCTTTGCACACAGAACATTACACTCCCATTCTTAGACAGCTAGATAAAGCCTGTTTATAAATTTGGACCTTATAGTTCAAATAACCGTATATCTATATTTAAACCCTGTTCAGATCTGGGCAGCTTTGGATAGGAAAAATGGAGCAAATCAGAAATTCACTAAATTATTAACTCAGGACCATGCAATGCTTTTTGTCATCTGCAACCTTCCTGTGAAACCGGTTGTAATTGTTGCAGGAGCACAAATCAAGGTTGATATGGGGTGTTAGATCTTGTCAGAGCCCCACTAAAAGCACTCAGAAGTTTCACCTTAATTGATCTGTGTATAGTATCAAATTAATGGCAGTAAGTAGAATAATTGAACTTTTGGACTGTAAAGCCATTGACTATAACTGTTCAATACATCCCCTGATGCCCAGCCAGGATTGGAGGAAATGCTGTGAAAGGGGCTTTGAAATATTGAAGTTGAAAGTGGGGTAGAGTCCTTTATAGAAAGCCAGACAGATGATTAATGGAACAAAAGGCCTATCTTGCACAGAATGTTGTATTTCAGCATTGAAAGGGAAACAGGCACATTAAATGTAGATGACAAAAGAAAAAGGTTTATCCATATGTAAATGAATTAACAACTAATAATAATGTTTGGAGAAGCTACAATGGTTACAGAAAAAGATTCAGAAAGTATAAAGAACTAGAAAATGGCCAAGGCAAGCTACCAGATAAAAGATTTCAAAGGAAATGAAAAAATAAGAGTAAAAGAGTAATCAAAATAACAGAGCATCCCTCATTCTCCTCTTCATAGAGGCTGAAACAAGATATATTGCAATTCTGGAATTCTGTGGTATTGTTATATTACATATCTTTTCTAATATGAGGAGTCCCATAAGTATTCAAAATGTTATATATATATATTTTCATCTGTCCTATGCAATAGGTGGCATTAGTTAATTACACCCCTGAAAATATCACACTGAATCAACCACAGGCAGTACTTCTAGATATATGACTCAGTATATAATGTGACAATTGCCTTGAAAATATAATCCATTGGCTCAAAGGCTTGGTGCTGATTTTGCTAAAAATTGCTGGTTATTCATGATTATCATCAAGGATTAATCTTCAGAATTTAGAAGAACCATAGGTCCATATAAGTTTCAATGAGCCCTCTAATTCTTTCAAAGCTGTACAGGGCATTGTCACCTTGTTAAGTAGAATATCCCACTAACTCAGCTATCCTCAATCCAGAAACCAAGCTAGCCTCAGTTCATTTGGATGTAGGATTGTACTGCAGCATGTAAAACTACCTTTAGGGCAGGGGCAGGCAATTGTTTCAGCTGGAGAGCTACTTAATGAGTTTTGGTGAGCTGTTGAGAGCTACAAAGGTAGCCCCACCTCTTGACAGGTGCCCCACCCCCTGGTCGTCATCTTGGGGCCAGAATTCCCCTAACTCCTGACCTTTGCCAACAGAAGTCCCTCCCCTTACCCTGGAAGTAGTTCTTTTGGAAAAGGGGTTTGTCATCTTGGAACCCCGCACCCTCCACTCCCCATCCCCCGAACTATATACTAAATATCAAACAACCACAATAACATACTTTAATTTTCGTTTTAAACTATATTTTTGTCCTGATCTGTGTGTGTTTGCATTGTGTATATAGAAATGATTGCATAATAGCTCAAAATGTCTTACTCTTGTATATTGTGAGGTGTGAAAGGGTGGGGGTATTGGTGGTGGTATGAGTGAGTGGGTATGGGGTTTGTGGGGTGATGTGGGTGTGTGTGTGGATATGTGTGGAAGTGGGGTGTCACGGAAGGTGTGGGGGTATATGTACATATGGGTGGGTATAGGGACTTGTGGAGGGGTATGTTTGTGGGGATGTGTGTGGGGTGTGTGGGACAGTGGATGGGATGTGTGTGGGGGGGTGCATGTGTGGGTAGCAGTGAGTGGATCTCCCCTCAGAGGTGTGCAGGTGTGTATTTGGGGGGGCAGAGGGTGTAGGTGGCTGCACTGTGTGTGGGGTATGTGATTGTGTGTGGAGGAGGGTGTGGTTGTGAGGAGCCCTTGCTGTGCTGCTCTGCATCTCCTCTGCACTGGCCCCACTGCCTCACTGAAGCCCAGAGGCAGTGGTGACAGCAGTGGAGTCACAGGGCAGCCCAGCATGGATTCCAGGCAGGTGCTGCAGGAAGCATGAGGCAGCGATGAGAGGGAGGGGCTGCTTTCCCCCCATGCTAAGCAAACTTCTGCCCCATTGATACTTCTGCCTCTGCTGCAACTGTTCAGTGTAACCAGGGGAGTCTGAAGCAGGCATGGGGAGGTTCAGGGCTGCACACAGTTCCCCACCTGTACCATGGGGTTGGGGCAGCTGGAAGAGCTGCCAGTCCAGCCCTAGCCCCGCTGCATGCCCAAGGGGCAGCAGGATGTGTCATGGTGGGATGGAACTTGGGCCAGGCAGGGCTGAAGGACACACAGTGGGTTGAACAAAGCCCCTCCATGGGCTGATTCAGCCCCATGGGCTATATATTTCCAATCCATGCTTTACAGGATGTGGTGGTAGCTCTGCATTCTGGTTTCACATTGCCCTGAGGCAGAGGATAGGGGCCAGGCTGGCCAGACTAGGACAGCTGGGTGCAGAAATAGAACTCTAGGCATCTGGAAAATGAACAAAGTGTGTACCTGGTGAGCTTTTCTGGCTCCAAGTTTGGCATCAGCTCAATGGGTTTCTATTAATTGCAATTTTGGATTTGGGCATTTCAGATTTGCTAAACTCCTGAATTAGGAGTTTATGCTTTTACTAGCTCTAGCTATAAGAGTGCTTAATTAGTCTTTGGAGGCATTTAAGTGAGACTTAGACTGGAATTAAATACCTTGGTCCAAATCCATCTTGCCTTTGGGTAAAGGCAAAATTCATTTTGCAGTAGGTAAACATCATTTACACAGCTACATGTAAGTAGCCACATGAGCCATTTCTGTCGATTTTAGAACTTTCCCCTGCCCATACAACTGTCATTACACTTCTAAGCATATTTTAAAGATTCTGCTCTGGCCACTTATGCCTATAGTGATTCTTCTTCCCCAGGAAGGTGCATAAACCTTGTATAAGCCTCTGGAATATTAGTCACTGAAAAAACACAGCATCTGTGCGATGATAAGGGAGGTGGTCTTTTAGCTTAGTGGTTTGGATATTTACCCAAGGGACAAGAAATTCAGATTCTAGATCCCTTTGACCCATAGGAATTCCCTGCAAAGTACTCTTACCACCTAGACTATGGACTAGGTTTTCCCCAAGATATGCCTCCCACTCTCATTTCAAAGCTGATCTGTTAGGCAGATAAGAAAGGAAAATATGTAGAGCCACAGAGAGAACAAGTCAGAGGGATGGCAACTGTGAGGTATGCATGATTCTAAATTCTGGACCCATTTTCTGCCCCAGTGGGGCAGAAGCTATGCCACTGCTGCTTTTTTTTTTTTTTTTTTTTTACATCTTTTCCAAATAATATTAAATGCAAGGTGCAGAAAAGCCAGCAGTAGCCAGAATCCTGGGCCACCTACAAGGGTTTATAGAAAAATGTTTGCAGGCCAAAAAACCCCAACATTGAAGGCTTGTACCAATTCCCAGCATTGGAGATAATACCTTATTGTTTTAAAGAATCTTCCATAATTCAGGGGTGTTGGCTGTTGCTGTGTTGGTCTAAGGAGATAAGCAGACAAGGTTCATTGGGTAAATGTGATATTTTTTATTAGACCAAATAAATAGCTGGAAAAATTGTTCTTTGCACTCTTTCAGGCAGAAACACTTCAGTAGTGACTTTCCCTATGCTTGAAGAAGGGTGTCTGTGCCCAAAAAGTTTGCAAAGAATAATTTTTTCAGCTATTTAGTTGGTCTAATAAAAGATGTATCTACCCAAAGAACCTTGTCTTTTTAAAGAATGGTGTTTTAGCTGTAAGAGAAAATAAGAATCATAGTATTTTAAATGTGGCAAATAATATAATGTGGCTAAGTTCTTATGGTCATTACACAGTCCAACCATCCCTATGACCAAGGATAGGATCTTCAGGCAGGTGCTATATCATTTACTAAGGCAATACTATATGTACTTTAGGTACTCTATTACATTCCTGTCTCTATTGTAACTTAAGATATGTTTTTATACTTTAACATGGTTTGGAATTTTGGATACATTTGAAATTCAGAGTTAGATTTATCAAAAGATCCAATAAAGAAAACACGGGGAGAGTAATCAACATTGCTCATTTCCATCTATTCAGATTTTTCATACTGTTTCCTATAGTACAACTCTCCAGCTCCCCCTTTTATAACATCCCAACCTTTTATGCTGTACTGTTAATATATTAGAAAGCCAGAAGACATTTGCACAATGATTATCAAAGAACTGCATGATTCATCTCAGTTATATCAGATATGCAACAATCTAAGTTCCATAGCGTGCAAGAGATAGTGGAATATGTTCCCAAGATTTCTGGTGTTTTTCCACTGACCTGGCCATGTCTGCAGGAGAACTTTGGAACAGAATGCATATCATTGCTAATGCAGCTGATCCCAAGCCTGGGCTTTTATTTCACAAGCTTGTTTATGTGAGAAGCTTCACTGGTACAATGGAAAACAAATGTCTTCTGCCAAAGTCCTCTAGTGTTACAAAGCAGCTCAAGTTCTGTGATTGATTGATTTATTACCATTGTTTTGTGGGGACTGGATTTAAATCATCAGAAGAAGTTTGCTGATAAGGAAAGAAACATGGGACTAGCTTCTATTCTTAACTGAATGACTATTCTGATCCAAGGAAGGTTGATTAACTTGTCAGTATTTGTATAGTAGGTGCTGCAGCACCTCTAATATGTTCGCTTTTCTACTGCAAAATTGTAGTGTTCCATTTATCTTCCCCAGGGGGTCATAACTACTATGGCATACATAGTATCAACTATTTTTTACTTCAAATGCATCTTCTTAAGCTGACCGACACCAGACTCCAAGGACATGAAATCTCAACACATGTTCTCTTCTGCTTCAAAAACAAAGCAGTAGGAAAAAAATGTGAACAATCCTGTATATAAAGCTTTGGGGGTTTTTTTTTCTCTTTGTGCAAGACTAAAGCAGGTGGAAGAATTTTATGCACTTTTTTTATTAGAATAGTTTCAGCTTGGGTAAGGTTACTTAATACACATTAAATATGAGACAGAGACAAAGCTGTTGCTAATTCCCTTCAGAATCTCTTACTATGGCAACCCAGAGAGATAAAGATGAAAAGAATTCACTATCTTTACTTTTGCTTTACCAGCCTGTATGCAGTCTGCTTTTAACCACTTTCATTTAAAGCACCTTGACAGGTATTTGAAAACTTGGAGGGGAGTGGGGAAGGGGAAGTGAGATTTTAAAGATTACCAACAGTGTAAAACAGGAACTAGATTCTTCCTTTTCCACCATCACCTTTCTGTTCATTCTTTTGCATCCATGAATATTTTGGTATTTAACATGTTGATTACAGTAGCTAAGTGTTAATTTGCTACCAAGATGAACCTGATTAATTAAAACAGGAAGCACCATTCCTGAAGCAGCAAGACTAGTTCTTCGGTGTTGATGCCTCGGGTTCTGTATATAATGAGACTTCTAGCTGCAGGCAAAGGGAGACTGCATGCTTTCCTGTCTCTGGCATGGAACAGAATTAAGCATTAACTCTGTAGCAGACCCCTGCTTATCAGCAACCTTGCTATTACTACACCGACCCTGATGTGCATAAGCAATATTTTCATCCACTTCCCAAGAGATTTATCTGGCTGTTGAAGTAGAAAATGAATATTTTACAGTTCACTTGTCTGATCAATTACCTACAAGCTGCTGCAGTATTTTATAGCCAGTGGGAGAGCTGTGTAGGTGATGATAGAGAAATCTGGAGGGAATCTGTTAGCCAACTACAAAAAAAGAGAATAAAACTGTGAATGAGCCATCAGTAACAGTCCTTTGTTCTATGGGTCTAGCCAGAAATTACAGTGTAACCAATTAAAGTACATAAATGATAATCAGCGGAATGTGAATTCCAGAGGTGAGGAAATTTGACTGCTTGATTGGAGGATAATGAAGTGCAGAATGGTTCAAAGCCAGCCCCCTCTCAACGTAACTTCTTCTCCAGTACTTTATTTGCCATTTTTGTCTTTTAGATAATTGGAATAAAACCTTTTTCCAGACACTTAGAAAATTAAAGAAACTCAACAAAGTTAAATTGTATAACCTTGTTACATAGAGCAATAACAGACTTAGACAGCAAGTTTTCACAACGCGAGTTCCCTGGGATTTATTTTAATATAGAAGTCAATGTAAGCAACAGTTTTAAAAATCTTATACACTTGTTCTTGAAAAAGTAAGTGAAATCTATTTGAATTACTTGGATATGCATGATTGTTTTTCTTTCTAAACCTATAAGTGAAGTGGGTTAGGATGTGTTTTATTTACAGTGCAATCACAAGTTGACACTAATGAAGTGAGGATGGCTAAAGTTAAAGCTTCTTGGATGAGCTACTGTGTTCTTTGGAGACTGTGTGGTTGACTGTACCAAATACAGACAGGATGAGTGGTTCAAGAGTTCTAAATGTATTGTTACATTCAAACTTACAGACAGTTTGAAGGTACCTCAATGTTATATCTATAGCAAATGAATCAAATTTGATTTGGTTACTGGCAATGACAAAGGCAGTTGGGGCAAAATAAATTCAAGATATTCAACTCTTTAAGGGAAAAATAAGTTTAGATTCAGTTAAAATCCATGCAAGCTGAGGATGATCAATTTTATTCCTTCACTTATTCTACAATAAGATGAAGATTTAAACATTTATATTTATATAGGCAGCATATTAAGCAATCAACTGCAAGATAGTATGGATTATCCGAGACAGTGCAGTTGATATATTTCAACTTTGCAACAGTTCAGAGATTTTGGTAAACAAACATTACCATCACTGTATCATCACCAGAGTCTGTCAAATAAAGGAAAATATGTTTGGTCACATTTGTAAAATTTGTTTCACAATTCAGTAGATCTTGGTTTGGGTCATAATTTAGTAATTTATGGATGCCTGGATTGTTTACACTGAGGTTGATAAAAATTGTAGCAAGCCCTGTCTCTAGTCATGAGCTAGCTCCCTAGGCCAGTGACTCATCAAGTTCTTCTTTATGGGTAGACCCATTCAGATCTTTATTTCCTTGCTTGACTGGGGACTTCTTATCATTGTTTATTGAATTCATTAGCAGCAGGTTCATGAAGAGCTGAGTATCTTCTAAGATAAACAAATTAAAAACCAAATGACATTGCAGCTCTGATCTCTCAATTACTTCTCTTCCACTTTTCCACATGAAGTTACCATCATTTCAGTTTCTTGGTGGAGTAAACTTACCTTTCTACTGTTTTGTGAAGCACACTTTATGCTTGGGAGTAGTGACATAAAAACAATTAAAAGTACAACTGTATAACATTCCAAGAGTCAGATTCTTTGTCTTCAACCTCCACACACATTTTTATCTACGATCCGCACTTTCTGTCTTTTTCAAAATAAAGTCAGTGTCAAAATATTGTTAGAACATTCCTTCAATACTTCTATCAAGACATGAATTAGAAGTCGTTAAATAGCATATTTTTTTAATTCTTCAAAGCTTTCTGGTCCATTTTTAGATCAAATAATTTGAGACATGCACTGAAACTTCTGAGATACACTCGGCATGTATTCATCATTACGGTTTCACATTACTTTTCAACTCACAAAAATATGCATGAGTTACCTCAATGACATTCATGATATACAAAAAGGTAAATCAACTCCTACTTCATATGTGTTGCCACAACAATACATATGAATTCCAACTAAGTTCCAAAGCCTTATGTATCACAGATGTGTTTTGCCATGTTTACCAAGTCAGCTTGCCTACACTACAAAATATATTTGAAATGCTTCTATCTACCTAATGATTAAAAAACCCTGTTTTGATGCTGAATATTTATGCAATCAACTGTAATAATAATTGCACATGACAGAATTATTAACTCTCTAGAAAGAGGTTTGCAATAACCAACTTAAATGCAGTTGGCTTATGAATTCTAAATAGTTCTACCATTTCTCTTAACAGTGTTTACAGCTACAGTGTTGGATTAATTTCAGTGCTCTTCATTTGAACTTGTGAGCTCCTTACTAGTGCAAAATGCTAAATAAATGGTTTAGTTTTTATCTTTCACTTATTTAATTATAGCAGTCTAAGAAAATACGATACCACTAGAAAACTAGGCAATGGCATCCTATTAGATTGAAAAAAGAGGGAGCTTTTAAAAGTCCACGTTCTGTATCCCAGAAGACAAATACACTTTAAGTTTTCATATCTAGATTATACTCTATATGGCTTTTTACCTAGAGACACAATATCATTTAGAAATATGGATAAGTTAGGCCTCGCAACACCACCTTAAGGTAAGAAAACTTTAGTCTCAGAAAGACCAGGAAGAAAGGGAAAATGTTAACAAGTTTAAGTGACATACCCTAGGTGACGAAAAACAGGGCCATTTTCCTGTTCAATGGACCCTTGGTACAACTACACTCTAGTATCTTTTCTCCATCTTGAAGAAAATCTTGGAGAGAAGATATAGTAATTTCTTTAAAAAGTACATGGAAACTGCTCCATAGGATTTATGGAAATCAGAGGCTTTTTTTTCTATTTTTAATTCCAATTTTTCATACAAGTAAAATTTAAACTGATGGTCCAAATTTGTTTATCACATGGAAAGCCTTTTAATTCAAGGGAGGCCACACTGACTAATTTAGTGCTGCCTATTACATCAAGTAAGGTAGATCTTGATGTATCAAGGAATACATATGGCATATGGTGCTGGGTTATTTCTCTTCAGCACATCAGATACAGCATATTGACACCAAAAAGATCCCAGACTGTAAAGTGGAGTACTGCTCTCACATAGGTCCAAATATAGGGACTTGGCTTAAGTAGCAGGCTATTTTTGGGATACCTGTTCAAGGAAAAATGTGTTCCTGAGGTTGATGGTGTGGAGCAAGCACGAGTTCATTACAGCCCAATAAATATTCTTTTGCTCTCAGTCTTGGGGTGCAAAGGACCCACAACGTGCCTCATGATCTGAGTTGTGTGGAGCCCATGCAGAACTGCGTTTATTTTATATAGGAAAACTGTACCACAAATATCCCCTTCCATCACCATAAATTCCCCTTTGTATAGCACTGCTGTTGGGGAGACGTCTCCAGGGGGTGGCTACATAATTGTTATAATGCCTAAAGAACAAAACCAACTTTAAAAAAGTAATCCTAGGGCAGGACTCATCCTCAGATAGTCAAGCACAGACAAAAGCCTAAAGTGAAAATCTAACCAGCTGTCAGCACTTATCAACACCGTTCTCAATTACATGGGGTGACTGAGACCCTGCTTCATTGTCCTTTTGTCATCAGATAGTTTGTCAATAGTCTTAGCTGATTTGTTAACAGTTCCACCCTCCCCCAAACTCGTCCAGATAACATATGTTAGTTTCTGAAGGTAACTTCTACACAGCTGAGATGCTGTAAGCCAAAGCCATGTTTAATCATTCTCTGCCAAATTCATTTAATCAAACCACTTCATGAAGGCACCTTCTTTCATCTTGTGTTTATTTCCCCCAACTTTCATAACAATTTCCCTGTGTCTGAGCCTAATACTCAGGTTCTTAACTCTGTAAGTGAGTCTCAGGAGCAAGATCTTCTGTTATTACCTCATCAACCATTAATGGGTTCTTCAGCACAAGGCTACAAGTTCCCAAACTGTTCTTAGTTTGTTAGGTTTCCCTATGCTCCATATCAGATAGCTTGTCTATTTTCCCATTGAGCCTCCAACTATTGGGTTGTATCTCTCTCAAGCTCAACACCCATCTGGTGCAAAATCAGGATGAATGAAAATGGCTGGCCAGCGCAAGGCCTCCTAGCCTTTAAATGGGCAAGTCACCCTATTAGGCAAGCAATTTTAGAACACCATCAATATAAAAATTAGAAATCATCTTCAGTAGATAGTAGAATTATGGCTACAGAAAGTCCATAACAAGCCTTCATGTAGAGTCTGATTTTGGGGTGGGAGATTTTGTCCCATTTAAAGTCTTTATTAAAATGCTACTTCACTTTGTTCAGAGTGGACTCTGGCTCATAGAGAGCAATGGTGTATAATCCTTGTTTGAACATTGCATTAGTAAAAGAGGCCTCTTCATGGATTGTCCCCTTGATGGGGTGGAGAGGCTTGCATGTACCAATGACTAAGAGCAACAGTCAGGAGTCCTACACTCCTGGTAGGGGTTACCTACAACAGTAAGGTCTAAGGTGAGGTATCAGATAAACAGCAGTCCATATAAAGACCTCATCGATGTAATAGGTGGATGAAAAAGGCATACTTCTCAATGTCTGTGAAGGTAGATGAAGGCTGCAGTGGAAGAATAACCCCAGTTGCCTTGGATTCGAGAAATCTAAGAAGTCTGAGAAATCTGTGATCCAGCCCTCCCTTTAACCACTATTTCTGGCATTTGCTGGACAGTCTATACGTCTAGGATTGGCATTCTTAGTCATCATTGGCCTCATCTACAACCCTTAACTTGACGCATGGGAGTGATCATACTTAATTTTGAGGGTTTACTGAAGATAAGTAAAATAGAAGAGATTATCAGGTGCTCCTGACAGACACTAAGAACACTCATGTTCCTAGAGCTGAGCAAGTAATTTTCCAACACATAATTTATCTAATGAATTTAGCCTCTTTCGCTACCCACTTCATATCCACAAGCAAGTTGCTGCTTTCTCCAATAGATTCATAGATTGTAAGGGGCTGGAAGGGACCTCACAAGATCATTGGATCCAGACCCCCTGCACCAGGCAGGAAAGACAACTGGGGTCAAGTGACCCCAGCGAGGTGACCATCCAGTCTCTTTTTGAAGATTTCCAGGGTAGGTGATTACACCACCTCTGGAGGGAGTTTATTCCGCAGTCTGGACACCCTAACTGTGAAGCAGTTTTTCCTAGTGTTAAGCCTGAAACAGTCTTCCAGGAGCTTGTAGTCATTACTCCTGGTTTTCCCAAGTGTATTCTGGTGAACAGTTGCTCACTGAGCCCTTGACATATTCCCCTAATACAAAGGTAAGCTACTACCAAGTCCCCTCTCAGCCTTCTGTTTTTTAGGCTGAAGAGACCCAAGCCCCTCAGCCTTTTCTCATACAGTTTGCCTTGCAGGTCTCTGATCATATAGGTGGCTCTTCTCTGGACTCTCTCAAGCTTTTCCACATCCTTGTTGAAGTGTGGTGCCCAGAACTGGACACTGTACTATAGCTGTGGTCTCACCAATTCTGAGTAAAGAAGAAGAGTCACTTCCTTGGTTTTATTTGCGATGCATCAGTTGATGCATGCTAGAGTATTGTTTACCCTGCTGGCTACAGCATTGAACTGATGGCTCATGCTCATACTGTGGTCTATTATTAACCCTAGGTCCCTTTGAGTCATGGTGCTAGCCAGTTTGGCACATCACCAAGCCTGTAAGTATGTTGGGGATTTTTCGTCCCCAGATGGAGCATTTTACACTTCTCAATGTTGAACTTCATCTGTTTCCGATCCGCCCAACTTGCCAGCCTATGTCCACCTGTATCTGCAGCCTATTTTCAAGTGTGACCATGCTCCTCCATAACAAATATATTTCTTATTTCAAATCCTCTGATTATTATTTTTTCCTGGAACACTAACTCTCTGATTAAATTAGAATATTTCATATAAAATATATAATATTTTATTATAATATTTGAATACCAAATAGTAAGTTTTCATAACTTAATTGTGATTCATCAGACAAGAGAAATGGCATTAGTCTCATCTGAAAGAATGAGTATTTAAAGATTTTCAATGCATCTATTACTAATTTTTTAAAAAGTTTCCACACATTCTTGCTTGCACTATTTTGAAATTCCTTTCCCATAAACTTGTAATAGTCAGTGATACTAAATTTAAATCCAGAAGGATACAAAATAGTCTGGGCATAAATTAATCCATTTAAACATTCAAATTATTAGGAGAGGTAGACTAGTCTAAAGCATGAGCATCAAATATACTGCTTATGGACTGGATCCAGCCCATGGGGCCACATTATCCAGTCCCTTTTACTGCCCTGGGTTTGAATTGATTGGCCCTGCTCACAGGGCCTAGGATACGTGCTACACATGGCACCCATTCTGGTTATTTCAGGATGCATGCCACATGCAGCACAGATTCTAGAGCAGGCACCACAGGCATGGATCTGGGGTCCCTGGGCCCAATGGCCTGATCTAACCCATAGGCTGGTTTTGTGTCATTCATCTGGCTTCCAGGGCCAAATGTATTTGACACCTTTTGACACCCCTGGTCTAGAGAACTGGTCAAGCCTGGGAATCAAGAAACTTAGGTTCTGTTCCCATCTGTTGTGTGATCTTGGACACACCCTTTTAGTGCTCATTGCTCCTACTTTTCATTCCATCCTTTGTCAGTATTTCCTACTTGGACTGCAAGCTCTTCATATCATATATTTTGGTTTTACAGTCTCACACAGCAGGTCTCTAATCACATTTGGATCTCCGTGCACTGATCCAATAAAAATTATAAGAATACTATGTAGAAAACATTTTACAATATTTACGCAAACCTGTCATAGTTCAGACTGACTTATCTGGGTCTCATGACACTTGTTATTCACTTGAATCAGCATCATTCAGTTTTTAGTAAATCCCAAGGGGTGCTTCCCTGTGTGAATGTGCATTCCCCAGGGACAAAGAGCAGGTATTTCCTGGTGTCCATAAAACCCACTGCACTATACATTAGCAGTGCAGCGAGCACCTGCATGTACAGAGTGTATGGTTTGTAGCACCACAGATGGATCTGTGGGGCAAGAAACTGTATGTGCATGCTCCAAAGGATGCACCCAAGAAGTCAAGGAGATGATTATACCAATCCCAAGGTGGTATCTTCATAGAATTTACCTTAGACTCCATGTAATATCTGCAAAATTCTTCTACTTCTAAAAATTCATCATTGTTGAGTGAAATCAAGCTTCATATTGCCTTTTTCAATGGGTGAGGGACTAACAAAAAATTGTGAAGGTCCCCAATAACTTTTTTTTATCCAGAATCTTTCATAAAATTTTCTCCCTGTGATAGAAGAACTGAATTCTTATTTGGCTAGCTCTGCTCACTTAAAAAAAACTAGATCTGCTACATGGATTCACAATATTTCATTGTGTTTATTGTAGGTAGAACCTAAAAGCTTTGTCTTCCCTGGAAGGTCTTTTGCATTATGAATGAACATTCTTTGGATTGAGTTCAGCCTCCATTTGCCGACAGAAAATTATTATCTTGATATTTGCCCTTATCCCAAGAATGTGGCCATTTTTTTATAACATTGTTGCAGCTGTCCTGTCTGTATCCAAAACTTGACTTCAACATCTATTTCACCGGCTTCAACAGTATCAATATCATTTTTATCTTTGAGGTCCCACCATGGACTCTGATATTATCCATATTTTGAACTAAAGCCCCTGAACTATGTTGTTCAAGCTGTTTTACATATAATCTTTCAAGAAACCAAAGCCCACTTTCTTTATTTCTATTGAGTTCATTTTAATCCTTTCTATGCATATATCTACCACGCCTTCTCCCTCCACATCCCTGGCATTTCCCTTTTTACTCTTTATGCCAGGGAACTCTAGACTGGTAGATACAGCTGTTAGGCAAGGAGAATTATACACCAGTTGCTTTTCTCAGTGTTTCTAGCAGCACCATCAAAGGGTTAGAGGGTAAAAATATAGTTGAGATTGAAAGCAAAGAATTCCCCACACTTTTATGAATCTGGTTGTGGATCTTGTGGGCTTATGGCTCCTATATAACATGGGCACAAAGCACAGCAGCTGAAGCAGTACTGAGAATCTGGCTCCCTGCGTATAAAGCATCTTTCCCAACCTATACCAAATAGCAATGGAAAACTGTACTGTGGAAGGAAGGGCAGCAAACAAATTTTCAGGGAGACATGCTTCTTTTCTTTAAAAAATTACAGATGAATAGTATTAAAATAGGGTGTAAGCAAATAGTAATATTAGTTTCAGACATTATGCTGGAAGGTATTCATATCTGATATCAAGTATCTGTCTGATGCATGGGAGATCACACATTTTATTAAAGCTGATGGTTATACTAAGTGGAAGAAGAAAGAGTCAAGTTCCTTTCTGAAGCAAGATTCCCCAGCACTGCAAAAAACATTAAGACATACAGCTCTCAACAAGCTGTTTCAAACTTGGTACTACATTATGCCATGCAGACATTGGCAATACATCTGAGGGCTTGGGAGGGCACCCCCTAGATTTCTGTGCTAAATGTGGGGCTGCAGGTATGGGGCTGCAGCAGTGGTGGTGGAGGCAGAAGCATGATTTCTGTGCCAACAGCAGGGTAAGGGGCTGCAACCAAGCCAGACCCAATACCCAGCAGTAGCAGGGGGTGGCAGTGGCAGCATGAGGTTGCACCCTCTCACTGAGGCAGTGGCGTGGTATTGTACCTCCCACTGTCATCGTTTATGCTGTTGACCTGAGGGATCAGACCAACACTCAGATCTCAATACTGCACTGTTAGACAGGAGGGCATGGTGTACAATTGCATGTGCACACATAAAAATCAAGCACACATACACTCACTAGGTGCATACACCACTACCAGACATACACACTCACACTAGCAACTCAGGTACACACATGTTCAAAATAACCAGTCTAGGTTCATGCACACCTGTCACCAGTTTAAGCCCATGCACGCTACACACACCAAATTTAGACAGACTCAGTTACCAGTTACCAAAACCTGCACATCCAATACACATACGTGGATTACTAATTCATATACCACACACACACAATGATATCCATATATGTATATATATGTGTATTCACTAATTCACACACATACCACCCACCTACACATACACACAGGTGAGTTCTTAAGTTGGGTGTTGTGACGTGTAAATATGTATGTATGTATGTGCTTGGTGTATTGGGATACCAGGGGAAAGGTTAAGGTAAGAAAGTAGAAGTGTAGGGAGTGAAATTTACCAGGACTGGGATTAGAACTGTTAGACTGGGCTGAAGAACTGAGGCTCAGGGCTAATTTTAGGTTAATTGATCTTAATTGATTAAAAGACAATGTCCAAAGCCTGCAGAACAGGGGAGCAATGCTGGCACAGAGGGCTGGGACTGGAGCCAGAGCTATGGGGGAGCTGAAAAGGTAGGTTGGGAGAGGGAAAATGGGACTAAGGGAAAGTGTAGGTGTTAAAGAGGGGCTCTGGGTGTGGGGAGCCAGAGGATGACTCAAGAGCAGCTAGAGAAGTTGCAGGGAGCAGCAGTAAGTGCTGGGAGCTGGAGAAAGGCTCCAGCTGTTGAAGAAAACTGCAGGACAGCCATGAGGAGCTGGGAAGCTGTGAGGGGGCAGGGGGGGTGACTACAGATGGTGCGGGGGAAGCCTGAAAACAGAGAGACAGACAGCAGAAAATCACAGGAAAAGCAGCAGGAGAGACTGAAAGGTGGCAGGGCAGTGGGAAAGCGGAGAAAGTCACAGGGAAAAGGCAGTAGATGGCACAGGAGGCTAAAAGGCAGCAGGGGCATCAGGAAAGCAAGGAGAGGCTGAGAGGTGGCAGAAAAGGGGAAACAGAATTAGGAGGAGATCGGGAAACTAGCTGGGTGGTGGTGCTAGAGCTGAGAGAGAGAGAGAGAACAAGGCTGGAATGTAAGATAGGGAAGGGACTGGGATTCAGTAAAACATGACCCAACTCAGGGTTGCAAATGACAATGGTTTTATTGAACAGGGGAGATGGTGACACAATGTCTTATTGG
>NW_017728886.1:47850107-47863521 GCF_001723895.1 Crocodylus porosus
TTTGGTTCACTTACAAACACAGGCCTAAACCATACAATATCCATGTGAAACAATAAAAATCAATACAAAAATGATAATAATACAATATACAATGGTAAAAATCAGCACAAACCTAATAATTATACAATATAAAAAAGTAGATATCCAAAACCAAAAACTTGCTACCAAAATAAAAATGTTAAAGCTTATCCTAAGTCTGAGCCCACTTAAACTTATCTACAGGGAATAGAGATGAAGAGAAAAAGTCAGAAATGGTTGGTAAGGGGAGGGAATGCATTTTAAAATAAATTTAAAAAAAAAGAAAAACTGGGGGTTTTGCTGCAATGCATTTCCTATGCATACTGACATACCAAAAAATATGGTATTTTGTCCTCTTGTTTCATTTAGTTATGCACATGGATGGCCAGAACATGGTTAATGTTCTCACACAGTCATATTTCACACAGTCATCCAAGTATGAATGTCTGGTGAATGTCTGTGTACCATACAGATGGCATTCATAGGAGTACTAACCTCTATGTGGTACATAAGTTTGACATACAGATGTGCTGTTTGAGAGACTGGTTTTTATTTTCTGGCCCAGTCACCTGCTCATGGGGTAAAAGTATAAGGGTGTTTCTACACATGCTCCAGGAGTGGGGGATAGGGGCCATTTTAATTAGAGCAGTTCTGAGAGCTGCTTTAATTAAAGCACCCAGAGTGTCACATGTATCAGTGTCCCCACACTAAAAAATAGTGGTGGGGCACTTTAACTAAAGCTTGTTGAACGAGGTTTAGTTAAAGCGCTTCTACCACCATTTTTCAGTGTGAGGAAGCTGATACACAAACATGCTGGGGTCTGCTGGAGCACAGTAATTATCGTGCTCCAACAGACTGCATTAACAGAATCTGCTCCAACATGCTGTAGTTACTATCCTGTAGTTACGGCACATCTGAGCAGCCTTAGGGTCCCTAAAGGCTAATATACTTTTGCTGCAGGGGCAACTATTCACTGACTCCAGTGGCTACTGTTGTAAAGAGAAAATAATGTAACTCCTCAAAGGTAAGGAATCATTCAGTACTAGTGAGATTGTAACTGAAACTATAAATTTTCTGAAGGCACATAAACTAATTCATTCTGACTTAGAAGCTCGTTGAGGAGTTTGAGAATCTTGATCAATATTTGCTGGCAGGTTTGGGGTAAGATGACATTTACTTAGTAACAGTAGAGACTTTATACTGTATACTTTGCCTATTGAAAGTACTTGTAACTGTGCAATAATGTTTGCCCTTACAGTAATTTCAATATAATGTTGACCATGGAAAATGAGAAAAGCAAGTAGTGAAGATAGTCATACAATCATAACTCCAATGCAGATTACATTCACAGTATTCACAGGGAGAGTAATATCCTCAGTAACAACTTCAGTATTTACACTTCATATTCTGTTTCCTGCATTTGTATTTCTTTTGTTCTTTTGTAGTCTGATGATTTATGAATTATATTTAAAAATGGAAAGGCACACACGTTAAAAAATTCAGATTTTGCGGTAGATGCTCTTCATAATACATACACGACTTGTAACTCCTATTATTGTTAATAGGAATTATAGACTAGTGAGTGGAATGTAAACCCTTTCATGTAGAAGATACTTGATATATTTAAATGTAAAATGCTGAATTCTTCCTCTTTGAAATGGTTTTTGAATATCTGTTTCTCCAGGGCAGCATTACTTATAGTCCTCAAAAGTTCTTTCTATCATCTCTCTTTTCCTTAACAAGACATGTACTGTTAGGGGCCAAAAAGGGTGAGAACATCAGAACATCTGTCGGAGTACCAATAAAGAATTTGCTCACTCAAGAAACTTCTTCCGGTGGCCAGATCCCCATTGGGTAATGGCCATTTCTAAGCAAGGTTATAGTTCCCATATAGTAAAAGTATGAAAACTGAATTTAAAAGATTTGGGAACACACATCTATCTACAGTACCGATATGGCACAAACAGTCATGGTAGCTGAATACATCACAATCTTTAATACAGTCATCTTCTCAAAACCCCAGTGAAGTGGTATAATATACTAACTTTGAAAAGAATACTAAGGCACAAAGGTACTAAGACTCAGATTTGTAACAAAGCGTAGGCACCTGAAGTGGACCTTCTGCATTTAGGCAACTAAATCCAGAATGCAATGTTTAATACTTCCCTTTAATCATATAAGATTTCATAGACATTAGGGCTGGAAGGGACCTCAGAAGATCATTGAGTCGAGCTCCCTGCCCAAAGAGCAGGAAGTCAGCTGGGGTCATAGGATCCCAGCAAGATAAGCATCCAATTTACTCTTGAAGGTGTTCAATGTAGGTGCTTGAACCACCTCCGATGACAGGCTACTCCAGACCTTGGGAGCTCAGACACTAAAGAAATTCTTCCTTATGTCCAGCCTGAAACAGTCTTGCAGTAGTTTATAACCATTTGACCTCATCATCCCTTGGGGTTCTCTGCTGAACAAACGTTCCCCCAGATACTGGTGGTCACCCCTGATAAACTTATAGGTGGTCATCAGATCACCCCAGAGCCTGCACTTTTCCAGACTAAAGAGCCCCATGGCTCTCATCCTGTCATCATAAGATCTGTTTTCCTGACCTCTGATTGTGCGCATGGCTCTTCTCTGGACTCTCTCAAGCTTCTCCACATCCTTTTTGAATTGTAGAACCCAAAACTGGACGCAGTACTCCAGCTGCAGCCTCACCAAGGCTGAGTACAAGGGGAGAATGATGTCCCAGGATTTGCTTGAGAAGCATCTATGGATTCAAGACAGCATTTTGGTCACTTTACTAGCCACAGCATCGCATTGCAGGCTCATGTTCATCTTGTGGTCAATGATGACCCCCAAGTCTTTCTTCTGTAGTGCTAGCCTGTTTAGCACTGCCAAGCCTGTAAGGATGTTGCAGGTTTTTCCTCCCAAGGTGGAGAACCTTCCATTTTTCAATGTTAAACACCATCAGGTTCTTGTCCGCTCATTTGCTGAGCCTGTCCAGGTCAGCCTGGATCACCCCCCTGTCTTCTGGTGTGGATGCTTAGCCCCAAAGTTTGGTGTCATTGGCAAACTTGGCTAGTCCACTTCTGACTCCAATGTCCACATTATTGATGAAGATGTTGAACAATATGGTTCCAAGGACAGAGTCTTGGGGAACCCCACTGGTCACAGGGCACCATAACGATTGACTTCCATCAATTTCTACCCTCTGGGTCTGACCACGGAGCCAATTTCCCAGCCAGCAGATTGTGGTAGACCCAAGGCCACAACTGGCCAGTTTTGCCAAGAGGTGATCATGGGATACCAGATCGAAGGCTTTTTTGAAGTCAAGATATATGGCATCAATCTCTTCTTCCTTGTCCAGGTGATAGGTCACCTGGTCATAGAAGGAAATGAGATTGGTCAAGCAAGACCTACCCACAAGAAACCCATGCTGGTTATCCCTTAGGATGTTGGTGTCAGCCAGTCCATTAAGGATGGCCTCTTGAATAAACTTTTCTAAGATCTTCCCTGGGCTAGAAGTCAGACTGATGCACCTATAGTTAGCCTGATCCACTTTCCTCCCTTTCTTGAAGATAGACACCATATTGACATTCCTCCAGTCTTCGGGCACTACACCAGGAGGTCTCAAAGGTCCGTGCCAGAGGCTGGGCTATGATGCTCGCCAGCTCCTTGAGTACCCTGGGGTGTAGATTGTCAGGGCTGGCTGATTTGAAGGTATCCAGCCTTGCAAGCTGTTCTTTCATGAGGTCAGCATTGATGGAGCGGAGGGGATCTCCCTCACTCGGACCTCCCTGTCCCATAGTGGGCATGGGCTTCCCATAGGACTGATGAAAGACCGATGCAAAGTACCCATTTAATAGGTTTGCTTTTTCCTGGGCGTCAGTTGTCAGTTGTCCCATCTGGTTTAGCAGGGGGCCAATGTTGCCCTTACTTTTCCTCTGGCTCCCCACATATCTGAAAAAGGATTTTTTATTGTCCTTGATGGTCGAAGCTAGTTGGAGTTCAGTTGCAGCCTTGGCTTTCCTGGTTCACTCCCTGCAGGACTGGACCAATGTAGAATATTCCTCCTTGGAGGTGAATCCCATCCTCCATCCTTTATAGGCCTTGCTTTTTAGCCTCAGGAGGTCTGCTAGGTCCCTGGAGAGCCAGGGGGGCTGCTGTGCGCTCTTGCTGCCTTTCCTCCAAGATGTAATAGACTTAGCTTGTGCATTGAGGATCGCTCCCTTGAGGAGCAACCACTCTTTCTGAACTCCCCTCTCCCTGAGGTTGTGGTCCTTTAGAGCCTCACTGACCAGCCTCCTGATCTTGTTAAAGTTGGCTTTCCTGAAATCAAGGACTTCAGTTTTGCTGACTGACATGCCAGCTTTACAGCGGATGGTGAAGGTGATCAGCTTGTGGTCGCTGTCACCCAGCTTCCCATCGATCCCTAGGTCACTGATTAGGTCATTCTCAGTAGCCAGTACCAGGTTGAGCAGTGCTTTACCTCTCTTTGGCCCGTAGACTTCTTGAGTCAGACAGAAGTCATCCATGCATGATAGGAAGCTTTGCGACCACTCAGATTTTGCTGAGTGATTTTCCCACAAGATGTCTGGGTAATTGAAGTCACCCATGACAACCAAGGTCCTGGAGCAAGCAGCCTAAGTCAGCTCCCAGGTGAATTCCTGGTCAAGCTCTTGGCTTTGGGTGGGAGGTCTGCAGTAAACTCCCACTGTTGTGTCCCCTGTGCTGTGTTCCCCATGGATTTTAATCCAGAGGGTCTCCAGTCATCCACCCTAGTCACCAACGTCAGCTAGGAGGGATGCTTAGCTACATGCTCTTTTATCTACTGAATCCCTTCTGTACAAGGTATAGCCATCTATACCCATGGTCCAGTCATGGGTGGAGTCCCACCCGGTCTCCATTATCCCTATTTTGTTGTAATTATTTGCGTTAAGCAGGAGGACGAGTTTCTCCTGCTTATTCCCCAAGCTCCTGGCATTTGTGTACAGGCAGGCAAGTGTCCCCTTGGGGGCTCTTGCCTTGCCCATAGATTGTACCATGGCTGGGGCAGGGATGGACTCCCTTAAGTGCCTTGGCCGGCTGGTTTTGTAAGGGTTGCTCAGTGGGCCAGCAGTGGTGTACCTTGTACAGGCTTAGTTTAAAGCCTGGTGAAGCAGGTCAGCCAGTCTGGCTGAGAAGAGCCTCCTCCCCAGTGGAGAGAGGTAGAGGCCATCTCTTCTTAGCAGCTCGCTGCCTCTCTCACCGAAGAGTGGGCTATGGTCATGGAAGCCAAAGCCTTCCCAATGACACCAGCACCACAGTCTTTGGCTGACTGCCTGGATCCTCCTCTCCCTCCTCAGCCCATACCCTGAAACTGGGAGGACTGAAGAGAACACCACATGTGCCCCCAGACCCTTTAGCCCCACTCCCAAATCCTGTAGTGCCTCATGACCTGGCTGAGAGTGCTCCAAGCCGTGTCATTGGTGCCCACATGAATAAGGAGCATGGGATAGTGGTCTGTGGGCTGGAGGAGCTTAGGAACTTCTCCACAATCTCTCTGATGTGAGCCCCCGGGAAGCAGAGGACTGCCTGGGCTAAGGGGTTGGGGCGGCAGATTACCCCCTCAGCTGCCCTCAGGATGGAGTCTCCCATGGCAAACACTTTACGTTTTGTCTTAGAAAGAGTGGGGGTGGCATCTGCAGTTAAGCCTGTGTTGCCTGTGGGAGCTGGCAACTCAACAGGCTCTGCTGGAGCTACAAGAGGTTCATACCTGTTGCTAAGCTCCAGTGGGGGAGGGGCCTTGGTGCAGCAGGTCTTAGGGCCCTTGACCACCTTGGTCCATCCCCCTGACTGGACAGAATGGAGGTCCCGGAGTCCTCCCTTGTCCTGGAGGGAGATCGTGGTCTACCTTCTGGCTCCCAGGGGAGAAGGGCCTGGCAGTAGGAGTCAGCAAGGTTCATTGATACTTCAGTTTTTACCTTTAAAGTTCCCCAGGCTTCTAAGTTCTGCTCCAAAATATTCCAAGAACTACCTCCATCTCACCATGGCTGAACAGTTCAGTACCTATCTTATGTCAAAGTTCAAGAAGCATTCCCAAAACCTTAAGGCTAAGTACAGACAATCAGAAATCCTTAAAAAGCCTGAGGCTGACTTGATTCAATCTTTACAGGTTAGTCTAAGTTGTGTAGATTCAACCAATAAGCAAGTGAACAGCATTCACTTTTGATTCTGGGAATGTAGCCACATGCCTGTCGTGGTTCAGGCCAGAAGCCAGGGGGTGCTAGAGCATGCCTCCCTGCTTGGCTGGAGCAGATAGCTTGGACCAAGGCTAGCCTGCTCACATTGTGGAGGTGGGGAGGGGAAGTAAAAAGTACCTTGCAAGGGGGGATGCTGAGGCACTGTGAATCTGGAGGGGATGTGGGATAGAAGTTCAATTTATGTCCCTAGCCTAAGAGACCTGACTTATAAGCATGCTCTGCATATGCTTAATGTAAACATACAAGACATGGTTGGATAGCAACTTCTGTTCTCTTTTAGAAACATAGTTGGAGATGACATTGCCTCCTTTTTATACAATAGCTATTAAACCAGCCATCCAGGGTTTTCCTTCTCTGCTTCACAGGGAAGATAGAGTTTACAGCCCTCACTTCCCACCAAACTATAGACTATAGTCTATGGTAGGCATTAACATTGTCATCCTTCCTCTTAAAGCTTCCCCATGGTGCAAAAATGCAATAATAATGGACTAACTGGGGGACAAAGGTGTGAGTGTTGCCCTTTATCCTAGAATTTAGGGCCCTCAGTTAAGAAGGTAGAGTCTTGGGGTCTGCTTCCTGTCATGGGGACTGTTCCTACATTTCATCCAATGCATTTGTAATGTAAAAGACATAGACATCTTTGAAAGAAGGACTGAGACCCAGGTCTTCCTTTTAGTTAGTTTAGTTTAAGAAAGTAGAGTCTCCTGCTACTTCCCTCTGGCCCTGCAATTTTTTAATTCTGTTTTTGCAAAAAGAACAGCTTTGACAGTGGGGAATGAAGAGTATTTTTTACCCACCCACATAGCAGCCAATAGAGTGGTGGCTAGGGCCCACTTCAGTAAAGAGGGAGATGTGTCCCTTTAGAGTAAAGTGTGAAGAGGAATGTGCCAGGCCTCCTTGTTTTTGTTAGAAACAGATTGGGCATTTCACTCCAAGAGAATTGTAGGCATTTCTCTGCAGCCCAGTAATCCATATGATCCCTGGAGAGAGGTGAGCTTTAAGCTCCACCCGTCCCTACAGCATTTTCTATTGCCCATATTAGATGGTTTTCCACCCAGGAAGCAACGTGCTGTGGATCTCATTCAAAGATGTCTAAGCCTATATTGTCCCTCTGGCCCTAAGTTTTCAACCACTGTCAAGGAAATCAGACCTGTTCATTAGCTTCTGTTCTGAAAACACCACAGCCCAGCAGTTAGATGGTATAAACCTCTTGAAACAACACACACACATGCACGAGTGCTACTTTCAAACACTGTGCCAGAATAGCCTGAGAGCAGTAATGGCACACATCCTCTGGTAGGCTCTGAACCACTGAGGGCTGTTCTAGTCTGTCTATGCTAGTTTGGTGTTCTCAGAATTAAAGTTAGGGAATGCTTACTTTGTGGGTGTCAAGCTCAGGCTGAGCATGGCTAGTGCATGGCCTCCTTTCCCCATGCACTCCACATCAGTCATGGCTGTGAATTCCACCCAAGCATCTGAAACCTAAGAGCCAAAAGACCAAGTATTGCAACACAAAAGTCCTTTTGGATGCAAAGGGATTTAAAGTTCATATGTTCCCTTTTGAATTTACTTTTAAGTGACTTTCCCAAAGCTGCAGAGCAGAGAATCAAATCTACATCTCCCAAGTCCATATCTGGTGCAAGGTTTGCCAGCAATCCACACATTTATAGACAGTCTGCAAAGAACCAGCTAAAACACCTGTTTATGAAGTCCATAAAAAAGTGGAGCTGTCCATAAAAAAACTAAGAAACAGTGAACTCATTTGAAGATCCATTGTCACTGTCAGAATGAGGCTAGATTCAAGGGTCAATTGGCAGGTTGAGCAGGGCAATGCCAGCTGGTGTTTAAGAGGGTGCATAGCTCAGCACCTTGCAAGGCTTTCTAGTCCATGGAAGCCTTTAACGCCCTTTCCCCTACTTCTGCCACAGCCATGTGCTGCTGCTATTGTGAGTCCTCGTCATCACCTACCTGTAATGGTTGCTCAGTACTTACCTCAAAGGTATGCAGGGCTGCATGGTTCCAGGCTGTGTAGGACAGGATGGGAAGCAATGTAGTCAGGATAGAGTTGCAGGGCTGGGAGGAGAAAGGAGAGAGGCAACAGGTGAGTGACTAGATGATGCTAAGACTGGTGCTTGCGTGTACTCTGAAGGATGCTGTGGGTCAGGTGCTGGTGGAGCAGGAGGGGGAACAATTCAGGAGATGTGGTTCATGTCTCTGATGTGTTCTGACTTCTGCCTGCACTAATGCAGAGGCCCTTCTAGGGTCAAAGGGTCATGAAGCAGCAGAAGCTCAGAACCCCATACCTGAGCAGAATGTGTCATGGGGCCAGTGCCACGGAAACCTGGCCATGCCCCCACCCCACCAGGGAGAGGGAAGTCTAAAGCTTATGTGTAGCACATCTCAACCTTTCATAGGGATCCCATTGCCATCCTGCTTCATGGGGAAGCCTTGCTCTAAAAGGCTGCCTTTGTAGCCTTGCTTGTAACTCCCTTCCTTCTTCCTGTAAGAGCTGCATTGCACTGAAGGCTGCAGCAACTTCTGTTCCCAGCTCTGTGGATTCTGATATGTACTGGAAGGTTGTTTCTTGCCACCCTTTTCCCCCTCCAGGATCAAATCACAGCCTTTCACCATCCTCCTTACTCTGTCACTTCCAGAAACAGGGCCTAGTCCACCCAGGCAAGAAGCTGGTGGATTCCGCTAGTGCCAGCTCCAACTCAGCTGGATGTGCCATCCCCTTCCTGAGGGGTCCATTTACAGTACAGCACCCCAAAAGCTCAGTGTGGGGGCTGAAAATGAAGTACCAGCCTGAGGGGAAAGAGGGGTGTCTCCATTCCAAAATCAGCTCAGGTCACAAGAGGCACTCTGCAGAGTATATCAGAAATTTCAATTTCTGAGTCTGACCGCTTAAATAGAAAGATACATCTAGCTCTCTTTGGAAGAAAGATATTTAGTACATCATTTATGTTTGGAACATCAATCCCCAAATTCTAATAGTTAATTTCTTCTTGCAGTCTCATGAAAAAATGTAGTTCACTCATCCTTGATGCACACCTACATAAAAGCACCAGTACAAAATGTGCCTTTGATCTCTATAATCAAACCACTGTTATTACAGCTAGTTACATTGATATTGTTTTGAGGAATGAATAAGGTTATGAACATTTACCAAACACTTTTCAAATGGTACTTCCACTAGCACCAAATTACCTGAACTGATGGTTTGTTTTCACTGATGTCTTTCCTCAGCTAATACCTCGAGCTATAATTAGTTACTGAAAATTGTCCCTCTGTATGCCTGAAAGATATTATATACTCCAGTCATAGTTCTTTTTCCTTGTTAGAGAAAATCCTTCAACTGATAAAACTAATGATCAGAAGCCCATTCTAGAGCATCCTGACTATAATCCCTGTTAAAAAGGTTATAATTGAGGTACAGGAACCAAATTATTAGTACTTTAATACATAAAGGTAGATACCTGTAAAACTAAGGAACAAATCTTGAAAACATGTGTTTGTGGAATTTTACTAACTGCTAGCATTGTCATAAATAGAACACAATATTTTATTTTAATAAGCACTTTTAGTCCATATGCAGCTATAAAACTAATAAGCTACAAAGTATGATTAAATCAAAGCCAGCAATTCAGAAACCTTTTACAGTTACACTACAGCTCATTTCCAGTCAGCAGGTGCAGGAAACCTGTTAATGTTTGATCTTTGCAAATTTGAGCAAAAATGCTGAATCAGTTTTACATAGTTTCAAAGGAAAGCGTAATTCATTGTGGAGTTAAATGTGCAGGCTGTGCGAACAAAATTGTTAAAATGATTCTTCCTTTCCTTGGTTATGAGGGTTTTTTTATAGCTTTAGAAGCAAGCATAGATTGGAAGGGAAATCCTGGCCCCATTGATGTCAACAGGAAAATTGCCACTGACTTAAAAGTGGACATAGCATGTTTTCTTCAAAGATCCAAACCAGCTTTACCGAGAAGGATGAAGAGGGGGAACTAAAACAAAAGAAATGACTTGTCCAGGCCACACAAGAGTCTGAAGGCAATATCAAAGCCAGAACCCATGTATGGTATTCCTAGTCTTTTATTTGCCTGTTATTTTATAAACTATCAAGACTTCTGCTCAGTACTTCTCTGATACTCACAAACAGCAGAGTTCTGGTTTGGCTGATATGTGCACCTAATAGTTTCGCCAAGTATTCAAACCTCTGGAGTACTGCAAAATTTGACTGAACATGAACAAGTAAAAATTCTTTCATCGGTCATGGCTTCTTTTTCCAGGAGAACTGTAAGAAGAAAATTGAAAACCTACCTGAATTTGTTGAACCATTTGTAGTTAAATGTACCAAGTAAACTTGGTCTGAGGCAGAAACATAAACATTTCAGTCAAGTAATGAAGTTTGGCAAAGTCATAAACTAATAGCTCCACCCAGAATAAAAGCAGGTCAGTTTTGGGGAGATGCTGAACTTGGTAGCATGCCTGATTTTATTATAGAGTCTGGTTTACCAATGAGCCTTTGAGAGTGCATCCAGACAAAAGTGCACATGCCTCTCATGGTATCTCAAACTAGTTTGAGACACCGAAAGAGGCACGCTGAGAACAAAAAATTGTTCTCTGCACTGCATATTTGCAATCCAGGCCCAAAATTTGATACTTGTATTTCTAGGTATCAAATTAAATCACCTCTGAGAAAAGCAGCACAGATTATGGTTCCCTACTGTGCCCTGAGACAAGCCAGGGCTTGGACCTCCAGAGATGCTCTGGCATCCAGACAGAGTGTCTCTATGGTGCCCCCTGCTGCCCTAGCACACTGTGCTTACATGCCAGGGCAAGTAGGAGCAGCTCCAGGCATCCACTGTGGCCAGAGCCCCCAGCAACACTGCACAGCCCCGATTGCCTCACAGCCAGTGCTTCTTGTGCTGGTGAGGGGCTATGCAATTTCAGGCAGCACCAGGGCCACTCAGGCTGTCACCCAGTGGCTGGTGCCGCTTGTGGGGATCATGTGTCATGCTGACCCGGGTCCTGCCTCCATTGAATCAGCCCAGGCAACAGTGCATGGGCCCCATAGAGGCAGGACCTGGCCCAGCACAATACGCCGTCCCTGTGAGTGGTGCCAGCCCCCAGGTGGCAGCCCAAGTGGCCCCAGTGCTGCCTGAAGCCACACAGACCAGCAGTGCTGTACCACACCAGATCAGTCTCATGACTGGTGGCACAAGTGGTGCCAGCTCTGAGTTGATGGGGGCCACGCTGCACCATTGGGAGCTCTGAGGGGCCCTGAGCACCCCATGGCCAGTGCTGTTCCAGGGATTAGCTGTGGGCCCTGCAGGGGGGGCTGAGGCCCTGTCGGGGGGCTGAGACTGTGTGAGGCAGGGCTGGGGCCCTGCAGGGAGGGGATGTTGGCCCTGCTGGGGGGTTGGGGCCCTGCAGGGGGAGCTGCGTCTCTGTGGGGAGGGTCTGTGGGCCCTGCAGGGGGCCTGGGACCCTGAAGGGGGAATGAGGCCCTGAATGGCGTGTATGAAGGCCCTGCAGGGAGGCATGTGGACCCTGTGGGGGGAAGCTGTGGGCCCTGTAGGGGGGGAAGACAGTCCATGTGCTGTGCAGGAGGGCTGCAACTTGTATAGAAGGCAGGGGACCCACCCCTTCTGAGCAGCCCCACCCACACAGCCCTCCACATCACAGTCCCCCCACAACACCCACATCCCCAAGCCACCCCCACAAACCCCTCACTCACATACCCAGCCACAAACACCAAACCCCCACACAAGCCCTATAGTCCCCCAAACCTCACCCCGACAAATCCTACACCCACCCACACACTCCCCCAACCCCTCCCAAATTACTTTATATTGGTATATCTATCAATAAAACATTGCCCAAAAGTGCCCAAATTTATCAATAATACATTGCTCTCTCTATATCAGCGGTGGACAATTATTTTGGGCAGAGGGCCACTTACTGAGTTTCAGCAAGCCATTGAGGGCCGCATGACAGGCAGCCCAGAGCAGATTAATATTAATTTTCTAAATTTTTTAGGGGCCCTGCGGGACAAATATAATGGCTTGTTGGGCTGCATCTGGCCCCCGGGCCACATTTTGCCCACCCTTGCTCTATAAAGTGGTGTTTCATTTCAATAGCAGAAGAACACTATTTGGGGTATTTCAATGAGAGAATTTGGGTTTCTTATCACAGAATTTACAATTCATAAACAAGAGACCCCAGGATTTCTGCTGGTGAGACAAGTGGTGTGACCTGTGCAGAGGAGCCTGTCCAGAGCCAGCACTGAGGACCCACCTGGAGGGTAGATAAGTTGCCTGACCTCTTGGCTATTTGGGCCAAGAGGATATGTTTTGACAGTTAAAAGTGGGGCACCACAAGTATGACATCTGGCTGATAGCTGCCCAGATGGCAGACGGAGAGCACCCTATCTGAGTCTGGCAGGGATGCAGCTTTGGGGCCACAAGGTCCAAGGGGGAGGATGCTGTCACAGGTGGCAGCAGGTTACAGCTAGACAGCATCCCCCACTGCCAGACTGCTGAAGTGGATGGAGGATGTGGGGGCCACTCCAGGTTAGGGCTGCTTCAGCAGTCCAGCTGGCACAAGGGGTAGTGTCCCCAGATACCAAGTGGCTAGGCCTCAGAAGTTCCTGAGGGCAAGTAGCCCTGAGCTGCTTGCCAGAGCAGGTTTTTATATTGTTGGGCCCAGCACAGAGCCAGCACAAGGCAGGCTTTCATATTGCTGGGGCCAGCACCTGTGCTGGCCTCAGCCCCTAGCTCCCCCTGGCTGCAGATCTGGGAGGAGCTGGCCAGGTTATTTTTCCCCAAGTGGCACAGTTTGCCCCACACCAAAGTACATCTCCAGGCACATGCCCTGAGGCAAAAATCCCCTGCTCAATTTGTGCTGCTCCTATTTGAGCTTCTGCAAGGGCGCATGCCTGCATGTGTAGCTGTGCCCTGAGGGTCTGTAAAAAGACAAGGGATAGACAATATTTTTCATAGATTTCATAGACATTAGGGCTGGAAGGGACCTCAGAAGATCATCGAGTCCAGCCCCCTGCCCAAAGAGCAGGAAGTCAGCTGGGGTCATAGGATCCCAGCAATATAATCATCCAATTTGCTCTTGAAGGTGTTCAGTGTAGGTGCTTGAACCACCTC
>NW_017728886.1:47863831-47885533 GCF_001723895.1 Crocodylus porosus
CAGTACTCCAGCTGCGGCCTCACCAAGGCCGAGTACAAGGGGAGAATGACGTCCCGGGTTTTGCTTGAGAAGCATCTATGGATGCAAACCAGCATTTTGGTCCCTTTGCTAGCTTTAAGAGATTAACCATAAGGCTTGGTAGATTGTACTTTATAAACTAAATTAGAGAGATTTATAGCATAAGCTTTCATGAACTTGAGCTCACTTCAGCAGGGGCTGTGGAAGGACATGCAGCATCTGATGAAGTGAGCTCCAACTCATAAACACTTATACTACAGATATCTCTAATTGAATCTGTAAAGTACAAATCTACTCTGATTTCTGCGTGACTACAGGTTATCAGGAGCTATGTTTTTCTCCCAAGAAAGGAAGTCTACCATGAGACAGAATAAATGTAGGTATGCAAGGAGGTGTAGGGACTATGAAGTGAGAAGGAAACCAGAGATTACAGGGTGTATCTACATGTGCATTTACATTGGCTTTAATTTACTGTGCAGTATTACTGTGCAGTAAGCGGGAATAGGCTGCTGTCTACATGTGCATGTAGCCTGGGACTAAATTTAGTCCCAGGTCTGACCAGCCTGCTATGGGCCCCAGTGGCTGCTGGAGGGAACTCCAGCCTTTGGCTATGTGCCTGCCAGCCCTTGGGACTAATTTTAGTCCCAAATTGAAGCCAGAACCAGTTGCTAGCTCTTGGAACTAACTTTAGTCCCAAGCTGAAGCCAGGAGAGATAGCCAGCCAGGAGCCCTGGGACTGGGCTCAGGCCAGCTGCCTGGTGGGTAGGCAGACCCAGCAGGGAGGCCCCCTGGGACACATAGTAACACATCTATGCATGCGTTAGTGTGCAGTAACTAATCAGGCATAAATTTAATATCTGCATGATGCAGGTATCAAATTTACACTCAGGTTGGCATAAGTTACCATATTTACTGTGTGATACAGGCATACACATGTAGATACGTGCTCATACCACACAATAATTTTGGTTACTGAGCAGTAAACACACACGTAGATTTGCCCACATGTAAGAAACAGTGGACATAATTACAGGTATAGAGAGAACATGAATGAGAAGCAGAGACAGGAAAGCAGCTGAAACTACCTTTGAAGAATTTCACAGGGGCTGGCAGAAAGGAATAAACAAAAGTAGTAAGAAAAAAAAATGAGTAGGATAGTTTGATTCAGGAAGAATGCTTTTACAAAAGTCATTGCTTGCAGCCTCAGACTCTAATCAGGAAGGGTTTAGTTCAAATCTGCAAAGACAGGGTTTCCTTGTGAGACTGAGTGTGTCTTCTATTAAAAAAGCCTTACTGCTGCTGTGTTTCATTAAAAAATTCAGCATTTCTGTAGACAGGGAAAAACCAACCACTGACAACAACATTGTCATGTGCAGCAGGGCCCTGATAATCCATGTGTCAGTCTATTTAAAACAGTACTGTTTAATTGTACTTTTAGAAAATCCCTTAGTACTTCCTACCTCATATAGGTGCATGCTACAGCAACCATGTTGTTTCTTGATTCTTTTTTAAATGATTTATTTCTTTGAATTTACTTGAAAACACACACACTATAAGCCAGTGTCTATTTACTAAATGACTTAAGTGCAAGGTGCTACTTATTTTACATGAGATAGGACTAAACTGTTTTTAAAAGTGAAGCTGTTTCAAGCCTGGCATCCACTGGCAAAATTATCTTGTATCATAACACATTTGGTTTCCTGGTAAACTGTCAAAGCACACTGTATTTACTACACTACTACACTGAATTTGATAGTTTTACCTAGGATTTGAGCCAGCCCAAATATGGCCCATTATTTTAAAAGGAACTCCTTTTCAGTAAAGTCAATGCTTTTGACTAGCAGTGGATAAAGTAAAGAATAAAGCAACTTCACCTTTCATTGACCGCAATCCCATTGACTTCACTGAAGTCAATAAAAGAGTTGAATACAAATGATCCAAGTATACGAACATTAAAGGAGGAAATCTATAATTATGTTGGGTAACTAGATGTTACTTATGTTTCCTTTGGTGTTACACAAAGGACTTAGTTATAGCCGTAAAAAATCAGACCTACTCTTAAGCAAAACTTTTTCTGAGGATGCTCCCCACTATTCATGGGCTAAGTTTTACAGTTCTACTATTTACCTGGTTTCTTTAAAGCACAAGATATCAGACACATAGAGCTTGTTTGGCCTTCAAATAACAAACAGAGCTGAACTCAAAGGCACGTCTTCTTTAAAAATATACAAGGAAATGTAAGAAACTGTATCTCTCTTCCATGGATAGAAAACACAAGTCCATATTGTGTAAAATGTCAGTTATACTGAAACTAAGGGCTTTCCATTTATTTGTAGGAGGAGGGTGAAGCAGGTATGTTAGTTAGGACACTGGTATAAAATGTAAGACATTCAAGTCACTGCCATGCATGATTTAGAGAGAGACCTTGAACCTGGATTTTCTATATACACAGGAAACCACTACTCTCTGCTAGCCAGTTGCTCTGCCTCACTAACCAAATAAATAGTTTATTATTTCTGCAAAGCAGTCCAAAACAAGAAAGGTTGAGATAGACTTCATAGCCCAAAGTAGAGATTTGAATTTCTTACATGCTGGAGAAGTATACTAACCATTATCATAAGTGCCAACTTTTATTTTTGCTGGGAGCTGGAGGGGACTTAAGATGGACATATGGAAAGTTTTATACATTTTAGTTAACAGCCCTCTTTCCAAGGGGGGGGTCCATCAGGCCACCATGTACTCAGCACATCTACATTAGTCTATTTGGGGATGGAGTTCACTTCTTGGTTTTGACCAGAAACTCCATCCTGAAACATCCGTTTCTGCAGAAAGCTTTGGTTTTGACAAAGTACTATGTTGTGATGAAAAGCATTTAACTGAAAAGTTCCCAAGCCCCAGTGATGAGAAAGAATAGGATATACATTGAATTAGAAATTTAAAACTACCCAAATACACCCCAAAGAAAACAATCCTGCACTGACAAAATGATCAAATACATTTTTCTCATCTCATATTTCTAGCTGATTTCTTTCTTTCTTCTTCTGGTTTGATTTTAGTTTTTCAGCATGGGGAAAACAAGGAAAAGGAAATATATTTTTTCTTCTCAGAAGTGGGTTTTTTTGCGCTCTTTTTGAAAGGAATAATGTTTTACCATCCTCCTGTCTCTATGAAGTCCTGTGAATAAAAGTACCAATGCATTGAAGGGCATGTGCCCACAGACAGTCCACATAACTGCTGGTGGGGAGGGAAAATCACCCAATGGGAGATGGGGATAGTGAATATAATATTTTTCTAACCATGTTTGTTTACGAAACTTTTGTTCTTTCTGTTTTTGTTTCAATAGCTTTAAGCAGATGAGGTTGTTACAGCTTACTCTGATTTCATTAATGTGTATGCATGTGCAACCATACATGACAGAGCTATGTTTGCACAGCAGAGAATACATGGCACAGGAATTTTTCATTTCACATTCATACAACATTTATAACCCGCTGCAATGATTCCACCTGGTCAGGTCATGGCATTAAGTTAAGACAAATTAAAAAAAGGAAAGGAAAGGAAAGGTTATTTGGTATTTTACAGTTTGATAGGGTACAGTAGCCCTTTAGTTGCTGCTACTGATGGAATTTTCATTTTTGAGTGAACTAATATAGCAAATCACTTCAGATAATATATAATAAATTCAAAAAAAAAGGAATTTTTCAAATGTTCTAATAAACGTGGGCTTATTTGGCACATTTTAGAATGATGTATAAATAGTTGTTATGCCAGATTAAGAGAAAAGTGTGTCTTGGAATTATGAGCAAAAATAATATATGAAGAATATGGATCTGTGTCTGAAGAATTCAGGGCACACTAGGCATTGCTGCTGGTAGCTTTTCCAATTCTTATAGCACCAACTGCACATCCAGCTTTCATTATTATGTAAAAAAAAGAGTTACAAATTATTTTGAAGTTCAGTAATATCTTGTCACCATATCTGTTGATGATTTGGCTTTGTTGTTATCTCTTCTGGGGTACTGTACAACTGAACTTTGGTGGTCACTGAAAAAAGAGGAAATAGCAGTACATACAAGGCCTCTGGGATTCATTCCAACTAAAGAGAAAGGAAGTTTGGAGTGACAGTATACGCCTGCCTTTCAGCAGGTCTTTGCCAGTTCTCCTACTTACGTTCTGAGAATCAGATCTGACTCCGTGTACCAGCATTATATTCAGTCTTCCTTATCCACTAACTGGGCGCATCCAGATGTGCATGGATGTTTGGTTCCCAGGGGACAAGTAGTAGCGGCACACCTTGTGCACCAATCCCGCTCTTCCTTAGATGAAGTTCCATCATTTTTAGACATGTGTGCATTGAACTTCTGTCCTGTTATAGGTTTAGACCAGTTTCTGATCACTTAGACCAGTAAATGTGTAATGTCTGAGTCTGTCTTTAAAGTCCTTTATAACTAAACAATATGGCCTTGTGTGGCATTGTTGCCTGTTAATATTTTATTTCTGTCTGTTTCTTCCACACTTATTCCTTTTCAATCTCTCACAAACTAAAGAAAGGAAAAGAAAGAGGCAATGTGTGCAGGCTGGAAAGTGTCTGACTCCTTTCATGTGTGATTGATTTCCTGTTAGTACATGATTTCCACATTGTTAGGCAGTTCTTTACCTACTAATTATGTTGGGACTGGCTTGTTTTGCATCATCTGTTCAGAATGGCATTTTGAACCTAATTCAGAAGGTATTTTACCCATTTCCATTGTGTTAAAGGATACTATTATCACATGCATATTGTGATTTACTTACCCCATTTTTTCCGATTTAGGTAAAATAACACCATAACTTTAAATTATACATCTGCCAACTTCCTACATAATACTTTCTGCCAGAAGACCAAGCAAAGCCAAAACAACTATGCTCCTACTAACTCTTGCTCATAAAAAATTCAGATTCAATTAAAAACAACTGTGATCAAGGTGGAGAAGGGATCCTGTGCGTAACAACAGCTCAAGAGTAACAGTAATTTTCAGCCTATCAAGTTGCATAACATAACACAGATATACTCTGGCATTCCATTAAAAAATGCATAGTTCCTATAGCAATGTTTTCTGTGTGTGTGTATGCATGCTTTCCTTTTCCTAGAGGTACAGAACAACTACCTCACAATAACACATCAGATGAAGATTTATAGAATTACAGCAATTAAAAAAAGAAAAGGCTTTTACAACAAGCTAGCACGTCTTCTAAGTGTCAATATTTACTTGCAGCCAGTTTTAGATGGGCTAGAGGAAAAAAAATGTGTATTTTTTCTGTTGAATGAAATCAATATTAAAAAAATAATAAGGGAGAAGTTACATTTGGCTGCTCTGTTTCAGAACATCATTGCACTGGTTCTAGGTAGTGAAACAAAATGATGACCTTTTATTATTTGATTAAATATTGATCTACATACTCTCCTTCTATTCTTGTTGTGGTCAGTTTTTAGTTGTCAATAAAGGGATATTCCTTATGGCCGCATTTGGTTGCTATGTGTATACAGCTGTGTTTGTTTAAATTGTGTTGGCATCCCACTACATATCTGTAGAAATTAGATTTTCCTTTTAATTTATCCAGAGGAGCTGTCTTTCTTGTCTAATCTATGTTTTCACTTGATATAACCATGTGTTTTGGCACAAACAAAAAGCCTTCCTCCAATGCAAACTACAAGTGTTAGTACATCACACTTAATTTTAGGAATCAGGAAAAAAATGGGGAGAGCCATTTTTGTTTTGTTTTCTGTCTTTGGAAAATATGCTTGGTTATAAAGTCAAAAAAGGAATGAACAAGATACTACATCAATATACACATGTATGTATAAATATCTGTATGTATGTGTATATAAATAAATATGTATACATGTATATGTATTCTGCTTTTAACATGGGCTTTCTTTTCTTATGGGGATTTTTTTTATAAGACTAGAATCTGGTACTGATACCAGGCTTCTTCTGCACTTGTAGTTCAAGTGCAGAAGTAGTTCAAGCCTTGTAGTTCAAGGCTTTTTACAAAGTTAGTCTATCCTCCTCAGGTAAAATGTTTTATAAGCTTGAAAGCGCACTGGGTACTACACATGGGCCGCGTCTGCACAAGACACTGACTTTACAGTTGTTACTACACAGTTGTTTAGGGCTTGTAAAAATAAATCCTAAACGACTGCACAGTAACTAATGTGTTACTGCACAGTAGTGTCCCTGAATGGCTTTTTGGTGATGCTTATTGCGTAGTAGTTTATTACTACTGCACAGTAGCACCATGTCATGCTTCATGCCACATGACACTGCTGTGCACTAGTAATGAGTGATTGTTGTTGTTGTCACAGTTTTCTTTCACAATTTGACAGTACCCAGCAGCAGCAGCTATGCAAAATGATGCAAGTTGAGTGTGCATTTCAATTACCTAGACGGGCTCCAAATATACTTACGTCTTAAAGCCTAAGAAATCAATATAAGAGCTGAATAAAGAGGGGATGACTATAATAGTCTTAATGATACTGAAACATACCCACTTTATCCCTACCACACCCTGAGAGGTGGATTTCGATGGGATTTTGTTTACTGCTTGCTGCTTGCAGGGCACAACAGATTTGATCTTGCTTGGCTGGAGAATGCCGCCGGAAGTGATATGTTCACTGAGTATTTCTGGTAGGAAGGTGCTATTCACATGTCTTTTCTGTCATTTATTATAAACCCTTGTAAACTTGAAACTCAAGTCTACTTCTATACTAAATTATCATATTTTCTGAAATAAGTGGCTGTATTTCCATGTATATGGAGTAAAATAATAAAAAACTAACTTTGATGAAATATACAACAATAAACAGGAAAAAGCAAAACAATGAAACCTAAACAGGTGATTGTACTGTATGTTCCCTGTGTAAATGCTGCAGGAAAACAGCCACTGAATTCTGTACAGGACAGTTCTTAGAAATTAAAAAGCCTGGTACACAGGAAAACAAGCATTATATCACATCTACATGCATTCTTTTGCTATTGTAAGGTTTCTCACAAATGACATACTGCAATAGAATAATGAAGTCATAGGGCTGGAAGGGAACTTGATGGCTCCTAAAACATCAGTTAAATGTTCCTCGACTCTCTTCTTGAATCCTGCCTTGACCCCCACCAAACGAATCCTTGTTTCATTGTCGTACTCAGGAATTTTTTCTGGAATTTAATCTAAAACTGTTTTGCAATAATTTAAGCCCATCATGTCCTGCCTCCTGTGGTGAGGGAGAACAATTTTATGACAACCTTTCAAATATTTGAAATATGCTATCACACTCCCTTTCCCTTCTCTCGCACCCTTGATCTCCTTCTCTCCATGTCAGTATAACTAGTTCTCTGAACCTTTCATAGAATCATAGAAAAGTAGTCTTGGAAGGAGCCTCAAGAGGTTGTCTAGTCCAACCTCCTGATCAGGACAGATCATGTAGAACAAAACCATCTTGATCAAGTGCTTGTGTAACCAGCTGATAAAAACTTACAAGAGCAGAGATTCTACAGCCCGGGCGGGTAGCCTATTCCAATGCTTAACCACCTTCATAGTGAGATAGCTCTTCCTAATATCCAACCTAAATTTCTCTTGCTGCAATTTAAGATCATTCCTCTTTGCTGTCTCCTGCTACCATATAGAATCATCTTTTCTTTCTTTGCACAGCTTGCATTTTAACCCTTTATGGTTTTTTCCACTTGCTTTTGGATGCTCTTCAGTTTATCCTCAGCCTTTCTAAAATTCAGAGCTCAGAACTTCCTACAATATATTAGCCAAGGCCTAACCAGAACTTTATGACATGATACTCTCGCCTCCCATGCCATACATACAATACTCCTGTTAATGCAGTCCAAAATTAAATTTACTTTTTTGCTAGTGTTGACTCAAACTGATCAGGATCGTAACTCCCAGATCCTTCTCAGCAATACTAATAAACTCTCATTCTGTATTTGTACATTTGGTTATTTCCTATGAGTAGCACTTTCAATTTGCTTTATTGTTGGTCTGCAGTCCACCTTTTTGTTGTCTCTCATCAGGTTCTTGTATTTATCAGTATCTTTTAAAATTCTGCTCTTATCCTCCAAAGTGTTTGCAACCCCTCCTAGTTTTGTATCACCTGCAAAGTTAATCAGAAAGCTCTCTCTTCCAGCATCCAAGTCATTAATCAAAATGTTAACTATTAGCAGACAAAGAACAGACTATAACTCTCCTTACCTCCTCTGTGAAACCTAATGCTATTTTGACATATAAATTCAGCTATATTTACTCTTTTCTTGCAGTTGTTCAACCAATTATATATCCACCTAATAGTAATTCCACCTAGCCCACATTTATCCAGTTTACTTATCAGAATGTCAAGTGAAAATATATTGAAAGCCTTACCAAAGTCCAAGTACATTGTGTTCACTGCGTTCCCTTTATCCACCTTGCTGAAGAACGATGTCAAATTGATTTGGCTTGATTTGTTATTACAAATCCATGTTGGTTTGTAGTAATCAGCACTTCCTCCTCCAAGTTTTTACAAATTGATTATGTAATAATTTGCTCCAGTAAGTCCCGAGGTTTTCAAGTCAGTCTGGTCTTTATCCAGATATTCTTCCCCCACTCCACCTCACTTTTTAAAGACAGGCACTACGTTAGTCCCTTTCCAGTCCTCTAGTATGTTACCTGTTCTTCCATAACTTTGCAAATATTGCCAAGGCTTCTGAGATTTCTTCAGTGAAACTAAAGGTACATACAGCTGTTACACTTAGATCAACCTAACTAGGGTTAGGTTGATCTAAATGTCCATCTATGCAGGCATCCAGGGTGGTTAAATCATGCAAAACATGGTGGGCATGATATAAATTAGTTTACCTTCAATCCTGCCAACTCCATCTGGACAGCCCTCCTCCTCCCCTACTAGCTGACCTCTAATCCTGACTCCCCTCCCTGAGTTACTTACACTGGGTTCCCCATGTGGCTCTCAGCACCAGTGAACAGCTGTACATTCCATTTCTGGGCTACATTCACACAGCTTAGAATAAGCCACATGAATATAGATCAGGGGTGGAAAAAGGCTATAGGCATTCTAATTTAAAAGTTATCTTTGAAAATTATTGAAACATTTATTTTGCACAAAAAAAAAAAATCCTCAAGGTTATATTTCTTTTCAAGAAGAAAGAAGAAAAGCAATCTTATACTGGGGTCTGGTAACTTTGACAGCAACCTTTCTAAGGCTAGCTCCAAATCAACCTTTCTGTTGTTGACTATTCAATATAAATAGTCTTGCAACTTAATTAATTCATGTGAAATACTTAATTCATAACAATTATTTTTAAACAAAAGTCCATTCTAAAGTATATTTAGCATACTTCTGCTTTTAGTAATATGAAATAGAACCAGATTTTACATATAGTTTGACCAATTAATGTGATGTCTTATTGATTTAGGAAAGAGGAAACACAAAAGAAAATGGGAGTGAGACAAAGTTAACAATAGATTCAGGTAAAAAACCGCTTATGTTCTTTACATGTACAGTAGAGTTATTTTTGCCCTTTCCTGGAGCTCTTTTCTATCAGGCATAATTCTATTAAGCTCCAGCACCATCATTACCTACTTTCATTTGACATAAAATCCATACCCATAAGAACTTTGCAAACACCAGATATTATCTCAAAAGACAAGTTCCTGTGGCACAGTATCTTAAAATATGTGTACAAAATGATAACTTGCACACAAAGGGCTTACTGCAATCTTCCAAAGAACATTGATCTAACATGGAGTTTGAACTGTGATATTTTAGATGATGATTGAAATATTCATGTAAGCAATTACAAGCAGTCCCAGAACTGAGGCTCTCATACTTTCTGATAGCATTCTTGCATTTAGCTACAGTTTAGCTACACTTGGACTCTTGGATTTAGCTACAGCTGAAATCATAGTAATAGTGTGTTTATTATCCCAAGCATAAGGTTAATAAGGCTTTAATGAAGTAAAATCAGACAGATGTTTCTAGCAGCAACTTAATGAAAATTTCACAGATTCACAGAAGTTTAGGGCTAAAAGGGACCTTGTGAGATCATTGGGTCCAGCCCCCCGCTCTGCTACTTCTCCTTTTATACTTCAGTAATGGAATGTCTATTCATGATTTTTTTACATCATACTTAGTCATTTTTAAGTAGCTAGACTACATTATTACACAACTGACAAATCATTACTTTATGTTATACAAAATTGGGTCTGTAAGGCTAGGGACAGACATTCAAAAGGCCAGAGCCTGAATTGATTCAACCTTGAACTAGTTTGTAATAGGACAGACATTCCCTCTGGACTGAGGAAATGCAGGCACATGCCTCCAGTTGCTCTGGCCAGGAGCCAGATGAAGTGGTAGCTAGAGCATGCCCTCAGTTGCAGGGAAGCTGTGTTGGGGGTGGGGTGGCCAATCTAGACAGACAGGTTTAATTCCCCCTTCCCTTCCCACTGGCAGGGACTTAAGCCAGGTCTTCCAGGCACTCTCCCCTCACTGTGGCAGTGGCCATGGCCCCTGAGACAGAAGAGGCAGGGAGGGGGGTTATTCTCCCCTCTACCCAGACTGCCCTCCAGGGACCTCAGCCAAGTCTGCCTGCCCTGACTGCCACTCACTCCCTGCTTGGGGCAAGCAGCAGAATAAGCCCCCTCCTGTCCCCTCTGCCGGATGCCGGAGGGAGAGGGAATAACGCCCATCCCTGCCCCTCCCCACAGGGCCCTGGTGGCTGGCATCTGGCCACACCCCCACCTGGCTGTTGCAGCGAGGGTGCAGGGCCCTTGATTGGAGCAGCATCCCCTGTCATAGTGCCAGGGAGCACAAACCCCTTCTCAGCAGGTGGGGGGGGGCGGTTCTCTGCAGGGCAGGCAGAGCTGTAGCAGACTGTACGCAGCAGTACCAGAGTTCAGGGAGCCAGAGCCTCTCCAAGCACCATGGTCTGTAGCAGCTTTCCCTGCCCCACAGCATGAAAGAGACTTGTGTTCTGGGAAACCATGACAGGGGCTGCTGTCCCCCCTCACTACTCCTTCAGCAAGGCAGGGGTGGGGGCAGGGCCAGATACCAGCAGGCAGGGCCCCTTAGGCAGGGGGCAAGGAGTGGGATTATTCCCCCCTCTGCTTCCAGGGCACTGCAGCATGGACTGCCCACTGTGACCACTGCCACTTGGTCTGTGCCTGGGGCAAGTGGCAGAATAAGCCTCCTCCTGCCCCCTTCCCTCTGGCATCTGGTAGAGGGGACAGGAGGAGGCTTATTCCACTGCTTGCTCTGAGTAGGGAGACAGCAGTGGTGGCAGTGGTCGAGGGAGGCAGACCCAGCTGTGGTCCTCTGGGGTGAGTGGGGAAACAGGGCAAAATAACACTCCTACCTGCTTCCTCTGCCTCAGAGACCATGGTGGCCACCACTGCAGCAGTGAGGGGGAAGCACCCAGCAAGCTCAGCTTGGGTCCCTGCTGGTGGAACAGGGAGGGGGAATAAAACCTCTCTCCGGCCAGACCCCCGCCCCTGCCTGTCCTTGCCTATCCATTCTTGGCCTGAACAGAGGGCCCAGCCTAGAGAGAATGCCGGGATACTGGGGAACTCTGGTTTAAGTTAAACCATGAAGGGGTCTGGGACAGACATTGCATAAATTGGTTTGAACTAAATCAGTTAAGCCTGATACTACATTCACCCAGGTTTATCTCAAACCAGTTTGGGCCATTTTTAAACTGATTTATGTGCACTGAATGTCTATTCTGTTACAGGTTTAAACCAGTTTCTGATCACCTAAGCCAGTTTATGTGTAATGTCTGTCCTGAGCCTAATAGTACTTTTCTTTCTTTTCTCTCCTGCACTGTTGAGTCAGAATGAATTATTTGTATAAGTAGTAGTCTTGTCTTATTGTAGTCTACTGATAAATCTTCAAAGAATGAAGAGCAATTTTTCAAAGCAAAAATTACAGTTGTAACAAGGCACAACTTGTACCTGTCCCTCAGAAGGGTGTGGGCAGGCAGCAGAGCAGGCAGAAGACCCAGGAGGCATCAGTCACCTATCCAGGGGATGGGGAGGGGATTCCTCTCATGCTCCATGGCGCACCCAGAAGTGGAACAAAAGTGCTTCTGATCCATTTCCAGGTCTGCTGCCCATCATGCTGGGGACCCTCCCCCCCCCGCTCCCATGGGATGATCCATTTACCCCACCATCTCAGTGTTAATGAGCCGTGTGGTACCTTGAGGTATGTAGAAAAAACATATATAGCTGTGTCTATGTCTGAATTGTCAAATCTCTCTGAGTTGAACTGGAGGCTTCTGATTTGATTTGGAGAGATTAATGGATCTCCTGATTCAACTTGAAGATTTGGCTTCTGAATTGAGCTGAATCTCTTCCAAATCGAATCAGCAACTGAAGCTTTGCACAGCCCTACAAGGTAGTATATCCTAATATGAGAACATAAGATTTGGCCAAAGGAAGGGGAAAAATGGAAAGGTAAAAGAGAAAAGCATTGAGTCATATGAGGTTTCAGGACCTCAGAACTGCTATTTTATCTTTACTGTGACTGTGTTTTCAGACTTGTCACCTTTGTGGTATGAGAACTATACTTTTCCTGTTATTATTGTTCCACTGACTTCAGTGTACTAGTCAGTTGGCAACCTAAAGCCTCAGGCCAAATCCAGCCCATGGAACTGCTGGCTCTGGATCATAGCTTCAGTTGCATTAAACAGTGTGTGGCTTCAGCACCAGGCATTTTCCCTGTGCCATTGTGGGGACAAGCAAGGACAGTGGGCAGATCCTAGTACCTGCCTATTCTCCTGCTTCTGACCCAAGGTGTGTCATTCCTGCTCACAGCTGAAAAAGGTAGCCTATCCCTGTACTAAAAGAAAAGTTCACATGCACAATTCTTTCGATTTCACCAGTACTCTACAGGTGCAAGTTTGTCTTCCATATTCTAGTGGCGCTCAGCCAAAGGGCTCAGAACCATGAAACCATCAATGGATGCTCTTTGTCTCCATCAAAAATAATGTTAAGCTTTATAATAAATGTGAAAATGAAAACTAAGAAAAACAGTACTGGCAGACATGGAAGAAGAAAAGGAATGAGGATTGTCAAGATGAAAAGGAAATGCAAAAAAAAGAGAGTTGAGGGACAGGAAGGGAGAGAATGGCCAAAAAGAAAGAAAGAGAAGCAGCAGCCATAATGTAGGAGAGGGGACACAGAAATGCAGGTGGGAAAAATTACCCCTACTTCAGCAAAAAGGGAACTTTAAAAATTAAAGATTCAAAATGGAGTTGGTCTGGAAATTTCCAGTGGAGACTTTTTTCCACTGGAAAATGCCAGTTCCACCAGAAACCAGGCTGATTTCTCTGCCTGTTTTCCCGGAAGCCCATCTGCATGTATCACTGATTCCCTGGCAGGTTGCCTAGTAAACTGCCTAGGACTAGGGACATAAATTACACAGAAACCAGTATAAGCAATCAGAAACTGGCCTAAACCTGTAACAGAACAGAATTTGAGTACACACAGACTGGTTTGAAAATGGGAGAACTCTGACTGAGACAGACCTGGATGGATGTAGTATCAGATTTAAACAGTTTAGGTTACACTGGTCTATCGAATTTCTGTTCCAGATCCCTTCCTTACTCAAATTACATCACAGTCCCTCAGCATCCCAAGATATGTAGTGGCCCTCGCTAACCCCTCCTCACAGGGCAGGTAGGCTAGCCTGTGCCAGTGCTCTGCTCCAACCAAGCCAGGCCAGCCCCACCCACAGGCTGTCGCAGAGCTGAGACCGTTAAGCCTCTGCTCCACAGGCCAGATGGCAGAGGGCATGGGTGGGAATGGCATGAAGCCCCAGCTGGGGTCAGAACAGCATGGAGGAAGGGCTCTGCAGTGGGGCCAGAGTTGGGCTGGAGGGTCTGTTTCACCCCTGCCCACCCTCCCAATGCTAAGAGGCCAAGTCTGGCATGAGGGCAGAGCTAGAGTGATCACCAAGCTGGGCTGTAGGGAGGTAAAGACCCCACTGTAGAGGGCACCCCTGCACTGTGCAGACCCCCACTGGGGGGGATCTGGGGCTGGGATGGAGGTCTCCATTTTCTGCCCCCTCTGCCACCTGCCCTTGGTGGGGCCACCATGAAGACATGTCCTAGAAGCCTAAGTGTGAGTGCAGGGAAGGGGCTGTGGTAACAGCACGGGTTTGGGTTTGCGTGCCTGACAACTAATCAGGGATGGCCCCACTCAGCTCGGCTCAGCTACCCATCAATGTTCAGCACCCTGGGAGGTTTGTGGGAGCACCACCCATCTTCGGGTCTGGCCAATGCAGGTATTTGCCTGCCCTCCTTCCCTCCTCTCCCCTCCCCCCTGCCCCACCACCCCTGCACACCAAGGACAAACATGAGTTGTGTTTGTTTGCTCATGATACCATTTTCACAGCTTAGAGAAACCCATGAAATTTGGATCAATTCTATTATGGACTTTTTGACTGTCTGTATTTAGCCTAGGAGAAAGTCTCTGCAGGTTTTTAGGCTCCCCAGCAACTCAGTAGGGCATTGCAATAGAGCAAGGATTTTTCAGGCCTCCCAGGCTCTTGGCTCCTTGGCAGACTGTTTGGAGGGCTACAGCAAAGCACAGGTACCTAGAGAGTCCTGAGGGCCTGCTTCATTCTGAATACTCCAAAACATCTCAGCTGTGACAAGGTTTTGGAAATGAAATATTGTTGGCACCTCTCTGAAACTTCAATCTTGTTAAGAGATTCTCAGCTTTCATTTTAAACAAAAGTAAAACTCCAGCTGTTACAGTTGGAAAGAAAGCTTCAGAAATGTGGACTGAAAGCTAAGGTACAAAGAAAAGTCTGCAGAGTTCTGAGATTTATGAACTACCCCCTGCATCTCATATTACCTCAGAGGCTTGGTGATGATCGTTTAAATGGGAATTTCTTATTAACTATTTCCAAACTATTTCCAAGCTCAAGAGGCCAGTTAGAACCACTTATTATTATATTTTGCATATCTTCACAATCTCCTGTAAACAGCATCTCCACTTATTTTGTAGGGGTACCTTGGAAGAGTTCCACTACTTTTGTTCAACCCAGTCTGACCTCTCAAGCACCAATTTGAAGCATCCATCCTTAGACATAAATGGACAGCTGTCTATGCCCATCCAGCTCTGGATGTCTCTCTCCTAAGAGTACCAGCAAATGCACCATTGTGGCAAAGTTTTGTATTTTGTTTACGTTGACACTTAAATGGCTCAATAATATGGGGAAGTTGGCCATGTATGGCTCTGATTATTTCAAAATAATCTACAAAATGTAATCTAATTTTTTGTAGCTAAGCTGTGAAAAATAATTCTTACTCTATTCAGCTATCTGAAAAATCTGCTAAATGTGTACAGGAAAACCTCACTATTCGTGGATTCAGCATTCACAGTTTCAAATATTCACGAATACCAAACTTGCTTCCTAAATACACTTACAGGAGCCCTCCCCCCTACCGCCGGGGACACTGAATCATGAACAGGAGTGTGCACTTGCAGCAGCACAAATGGTAGTGGCACAAATTTGTACCACTACTATGTGCCACAGCACATGACCCTGCACATGCCCTTTGTTGCAGGCTGTGCCCAGCCCCCATGCTGAAGCACATTTCACCCCAGCTAGCTGCTCTGTGGCTGGGTGTGACACAGTGTGCCTCAGCATAGGGCTCTACTTGCCTCTGTGCCTCTGTGCACTATAGATAGTGGGGCCCCTATGCTGAAGAACACAGGGCTGCCAGCTCCCCCATCTCAAGGCAAGCCATGCCCCAGCCAGCCATGAAGCAGAGCAGCTGGTTGGGGTGCAGTGTGCCTCAGTGCACTGCGTGCAGAGACAGGGCAGTAGGTAGCATTGGGCTTGCTGCTCCCCTGTCTCCACTTTTGTCCCGACACATGCTATTTTTTTACACTGCTTTTTGTGTTGTTGGTTTTTTTGCTCCTGGGAACTACTGATAGTGATTTTTGGCCCCACACTGCAAATGTTACATTTTAACATTCACTGCATGGGGTTTGTAATATCATGAAGGATTTGCAGCACCACAAGCCTCATGTGCCTGCATAGCCTAAGAATGACATCAAACACAAGAAATTTTAGTCCAGAGGGTCATTAATTCCAGAATCTTGAGTTACGAAAAACAAGGGGTCTTTAGCAGTAAGCATAATTTAGTTCAGTACCATGATTACCTGGTCAGTACTGCCAAAGTAGTAATGCAATGACTACAGGTTCACCAGTGAAACAAAACAAATGATTCCTTGCTTCAAGAATGTGAATGGGGCCATTCAATGTGAGAACTAAGATTTAATTATAGGAATGATCCCTTCAGAACTTCATACCTATGACAATTACCTTTCACCCCCACCCCACCATTTTAGCTTCAAAATTATATATCCAAGAAGTAAACCAATTCAGAGCAAATGCTTTTTAAGCTGTACAGCCTCATAATCATCTAAACATATGAAACTGACATTTTACTTTATTTTACTTTATTATAATTACTCTCCAATATTTACACAATTACCCCTACACATCATGCTTTCAATTAAAAGGTTTTATGTCACATTATAAATAAGTGTATTTTCTCTAATATCCACTGTGAATGTTGTCATTTCTTGAATGCCTCTTTTTTAAAAGACTCTCTACTGCAATTTCAATTGCATGTGTGCCCTTCAGTCCTTAAATCTTATTACCTCGTTTATGAAAAGAAATCAAATCCAAACAAACAATTAGAATTAGAAGGCAATTGTTAGGTTACTGCTGTATCTGTAGAATTCAGTTCCCCAAACAGTCATCATTCAAACTTCTGAGGTTTTCTTGGAACCAAATTCTACCAACTGGCCTCTTCAACTTTAATAATGCATTTGGGGCAAATTAATTTTTATGAAAGCTGCTTTTTCTTTTTCTTTTTTCTTTATAAAAAGCATCTGAGACACATAAAAAGCATCTGAGAGCTTCTATCGACATGATTACCCAAGAGAGTCAGGTACTTTTAAAGCAGATATAATAAAATATCTGTCTCTCTTGGGTAATTATGTATATACCAAAATGTTCACTGGTAATTGGGAAATATGACCCACCACCTATTTAAAGGAGTGAGTTTTTCTGTTTTGTTTTGGGGTTTTTTTGTGCACAAAGAAATTACCTAAGAGGGGGGGAAGTGAAGAAAAAGGTGGCCTGGGATGTCACAAAGTGTTCTTTCATCATCATTCATTGCCTGCACATGATGGAGGAAAACACAGGAACTTAAGGAAAAAAGATGAAAGGAGACTTGTAAGAAAAATGGGCTTCTACATTAAGCTCTATGATCTCTTTCTATCTAATGAGTGTCTTCCCCAACCAAACCTATGTCATATTAACTAATAGGCATGTGGCATTTTCTGCAGATGAACCTCCAGTGAACTGTATAGTCCGGCACTATACTATACACTGGGTGTGTCTACATGAGATGCTTTACTGCACATGTACTGCACACTAAAAGACACTACTGCACACTAAAAGGCACTACTCATGTGTAAATTTGCTACCTGAAAATGCAAGTAGCAAATTTACTCACAAGTAGTTACTTCACAGTAATGCATGTGTAGACACCAACTGGGAGCAGATTTGCTCCCAGTCAGCCCTGCCAGTAGAAGGCCAGCGTGAGGCTAGCCCTAGGGCTCCAGGGTTGGGAGCCTCTCCTGCCCCAGGGCTGGGTTGCCTCTATGCTTGCCCCAGCCCTGGGAAAAAGCGGGCACAGTGAGCCCTGGGACACATACAGGTGGCCTGAGGCCACTCCAAACCCCTGTGTTCCCCAGGGTAGGCTGAAGGCTAGCTGCACCAGCCTGCCTGCACCAGCCTGCCTGCATCGCTTCCAGGCACTGCATTGCTGCAAGGTGGCCAGGATCCTACCAGGTGTGTCAGCACCCAGGCCCAGCTCCAGCCCACAGCCCACCCCCAGCAGCCTAGCCCATACCAAAAAGATGGTGAACATAGTGGCAGCTGGCAAGTTTGGCCAGCTTCAGCAGGGTAAGGGCCAAGTGAGTGTCTGTGGGGAGGGGTGGCTACACGGTGGTATCCTACCACTTGAGTTGCAGGACGAGCTGTGCCAGGAGGTCCTGGAAGGTGGCCTGAGTCATCCTGAATGCCTCCAGCCACTGCTTGACATCCCAGGTCTGCTGGACAATGTGCAGCCACCAGTCCTGGGTGGCCCAGAGGTGGTGAGGCTGGAGACCCAGGAGGGTGAGGGAAGCCCTGGCAGTGGCATCCAGCAGCCCATCATTGGCGTCCTTGCCAGGGTCCAGCTAGCAGGATGGGGCCCAGGTGGCAGCTGCATGGCAGCAGTGGTGGCCCTAGAATGGTGCAGTGTGGCTAGGCAAGTGGTCACTGTGCATGGGAGAGCAGGTAGGGTCCAGATGGCCATGGGCTATCAGAACTAGCATGGTGGCCAACAGAAACCCAGGGCACTGGGCATCGCTGCTAGGGTCTGGAGCAGCTATGGTGTGGGGAGACAGAGACAGTGATGACAGTGCTGTCGTTTCCTGCCCCTGTGCTCTGTATGCAGCTTTTGGCTAGTGAAGTGGCTGGCCAGTGAGCAGAGAACTTGGCTGACTTCTCAAGAAGCTCCTGGCTTCTAGCTGCTGGCAGCTGTGGCTAGAGCTTTGAGCTCTAGTCCTGGTTGCAGTAGAGGCCCACAGCAGGGCCAAAGTAAGTGGGAACAGTTTGTTGCTAGAAACAGCTAATCTGTTCCCACATCCCTACATGTGTAAATGCCTGCCCAGGAGCATTTACTCATGAGTAGTTTATTCACCAGTAAACTAATCTCAGACCAAATGCCTGTGTATGGTGGCTAGAGAATGGTACTTAGAGGTTTGCCCTTAGGAATTGGCTTGTAGGTAAAGTACTTATTGCATTAGATCAGTGATCCAGGGGAATAGCAAGGGTTAATTGGTTTCTAAAAGCCTGCTTGTGACAAACTTTCCTTTAAGGCCCACTGTGTCTGAAGCCAACAGACACACAGGGTGGGAAATTGAAGATGTGTATCACACTGTTCCAGAACGTGAACAGTATACCTAAACAGAGATAAGGGACTCTACAGCATTGGTACCAGGTTGTGGTGCCCAACTGCAGAGCTCTTGGGCTTTCTGGCTTTGGTGGATGGACCAAATTAGGAGACTGGTAAACAACCAAATTAATATGTATGCATGTGATGGATTTGTGCAACAGGAATATGCTAACAGGACAGAATGTGAACAGTATGATGACCACAGGGAAACCAAATCAATGATGCCTGGGGCTGAAAAGTCATCAAAGGAGGAAAAGGATACAAAAGGAGGGATTTCAGAGCAGCAAAGGGTCCCTAAGAGGGGAATCCTAGCCACCCTGACTAGTGCCTCCTGATATCTAGCCTGAATCTACTCTCAGTCAACTTCTAACCACTATTCCTTGTTACTCCCAGTAGTGCTCGGGGGGAACAGGGACTCTCCCATTGCCTGCTGGTCCCCCTTGGCAAGTTTATAGATGGCCACCAGATCCCCTCTCAGCCTTCTCTTGTGGAGGCTGAACAGATTCAGGTCTCATAGCCTCTCCTCATAGGGCCTGCCCTGCTGACCCCTGACCATGCAAATGGCCCTCCTCTGGACTCTCTCGATGTAGTTCACATCCCTTCTGAAGTGCACCACCCAGAACTGGATACAGTACTCCAGCTGCGGCCTGACCAGTGCTGCATAGAGGGGGAGGATCACCTCCTTGGACCTGCTTGAGATGCATCTATGGATGTATGACAAGATATGTTTGGCCTTCCTGACCACGCATTGTCAGCCCATGTTCATTTTGGCATCAGTAATGACTCCAAGATCCTTTCCTGCCTCTGCACTGACAAGAAGGGAGTTCCCCAGCCTGTAGGTATGGTTCTGGTTCTTTCTCCCTTGGTGCAGTATCCTGCACTTGTCAGTATTGAATCCCATCTTATTCTCATCCACCCACCTCTGTAACCTATCCAGATCCAATTGCAGTCTGTCCCTCCCTTCTAGCATGCCCAATTCTCCCCACATCTTAGTGTCATCCATGAATTTAAACAAGGTGCTTTTCACTCCTTCACTCAAGTCACTGATGAAGATGCAGGCCTGAGGACTGAGCCCTGGGGGTCCCCACTGCCCATATCCCTCCAGGTCAAAAGTGACCCATCCACCACCACTCTCTGGGTGTGACCCTCCAGCCAATTGGTGACCCATCTGACTGTGTAGGTATTGACACCACGATCTCTTAATTTTTTAAAGAAAATGGAGTGAGAGACAGTGTTGAAGTCCTTCCTAAAGTCCAGAAAGACTACGTCCACCACGCTACCTGCGTCCAAGGATTTTGTGACCTGGTCATAGAAGGCCACCAGGTTGGTCTGACAGGACCTGCCTCTAATGAACCCATGTTGGTTTCCCCTAAGCATACACTCCCCTGCTTGCCCCTCACAGATGTGCACCTGGATAATTTTCTCAAAAAGCTTCCTCAGGACTGAGGTAAGACTAACAGGCATATCATTTCCTGGTCCTCCTTCCTCCCTTTTTTGAAGATGGGGACCACATTGGCCCTTTTCCAGTCCTCTGGCACCTTGCCAAAGCACCACAAGTGCTTGTAAAACTGAGCCGGTGTAGTTCCCTGACTAAATCCTCACTGACCCTGGGGCTGGCTGCACTGACCCTGGGACCATTAGGGATCCCGGTGGGGAGGGTGACCTGGTTCCTGCTCAGAAAAATGGAGGCAAAGAAATTGTTAAATAGGTTAGCTTTGTTGTCTGTCCCTTACTAAGTGTCCCTTACTATTGTACCTGGTTACCAAGGGTACATGCAGACCTAACTAGTGTTAGGCTGATTTAACTGATGATCTGTACAGATATATGGGTAGGTTAAATTGGGTCAAAACTGACTTGCCCAATCTAAATTAGTTCAGCTAAGAAGTTGAGCTAACTTAGATCAGGAACAGGTTAGTCCAGTCTGTCAAACATCTATACACATTTAGAGTTCAGCCCTGGGGCTAGGAAAGCTGAAAGGGCAGGCTACTTTTAGCCTCCTGACCCCCCTACCGCCAGATGAACAACTCCCTCCATAAGCCTCCCTGTCAATGGTAAGTGTTATAAGGTTTTGGCCCCCTTTTGTTTGGTGCCTTGCTCCCCAGCAATGTCAGGGTGAGCCAGTTTTGGTGCCACCTAGATGATTGGGGCACTGCCCCTTCTTTCCTGCCACATCTTGGATGTTGTTGTTGGGGAGGCAGTTCCCTGTAGGTGACCCGAAGGGGTCTTGGCCCTGGGTTGTCTTTGTGGGGCTCTAAACCTCCCCTTTACCCCACTCTAACCACGTCCTCAGCCTCAGTAGATGCTGCTCCCTGCAGGTCTTCCAACATTGCCCACCTTGAAAGGGCCAGGTCTTCCTGGCCATCAATCTTCACAGGTCCATCCCTCATATTCAGGTCAGCTTCCCCTTTCCTGGGAAACTAAACCTGCCCCATCCAGGGCCAAACTGTAACCAAAGAAACTCAACGCTCATAGTATGGGTAACAAGCAGGAGGAACTCACCCTCCTGCTGGCTGACACCAGCCCGGACATAGTGGGGATTATGGAAACATGGTGGGATGCAACGCATGATTGGGTGGTGAATGTCAAGGGCTATAGGCTGTACAGGAGGGACAGGATAGGAAAG
>NW_017728886.1:47886583-47895727 GCF_001723895.1 Crocodylus porosus
CTGACTTCCTGCCCTTTGGGCAGGGGGCTGGACTCGATCATCTCCCGAGGTCCCTTCCAGCCCTGATGTCTATGAAATCTATGAAACCAGTTCCCAATATTTCTTCCTTACTAATAGTCTGCTATCCTTAGAAGAAAAAATAATGCTATGAACATTTCTCTGTAAACCATTCTGCCAATATTCTGAATCTTCCAACCCTAATGACATGTTCTCCATTAAAGGTTTTAAGTACAAATTATCCTATAATGCAACTTTCCTTTGACATCTTACAGGATACAGAAATAAAACTGCCTACTAGATAATGATTGTATTCTATTCCACCAATTGTGTCAATGGCTGCCCTGAGATTTGTATATCATTTTGCCATTTTATGAACTTACACCAGTTGACTTTATGCTCTCCTATCAGACTGCTGCATATGACCAACATATGTGTGAGCTGTCTGCTTTAAAATAGGAGTAACAAAGTGGACATTGCAGAGGTTTTAGCAGTATTCCTAAATTTGTAAGAGTGGCATGTGGGCCTAGGGCCCAGCCCCTCAAGGCTGCATAGGCACTAGTCAAAACATTGTTCAGCTGCAACCTGTGTGTATAGACACTGTTTCTACTTGTGAGCATGCTCAGTGCTACTGCATAACAAGCAAATAACTTGCAGCTCTAATTCAAGCCAATGTCCCCAGAGTGAGTTAAAAAAAAAATCAGCTTTCTGTCAAGGGACCACATGTCTTACACAGGAATAATGAAGGGCTTAGAGCATTGCTTTCCAAACTTTTCCTCAGCATGACCTCATTTCCTCAGCATTGCCCCTCAATCCCAACCCATAGCCCCCGACATCCCCGTGTGCCCCTCATGCCCCACCCACAGCCCCCCCCCAGTAGTACCCAAGCCCTGGCTGCCATCTGCAGGAGGTGGCAGCTTCTGTGGATGGAAGTGGTAGCTGCTATGGATGGAACAGAGTGCAGAGCTTGGCTTCCCTGCCTCCACCCCATCCCTTCCCCCATGGGAGTCAATGGTGGGGGAGGATGTGGGCTGCCCACTGCAGGTTTGGGGCTCCCTGCCCTGCTGCCCTCTCCCTGGGGCTCTGCAGCCCAGTGGGCAGGACACAGCATGGGAGCATGTGCTGCACCACCATGCTTGCCAAGCTGAGGGGCCCCTGCTTACCTAGCTGCAACGTGGGCACAACTCTGCTGTGCTTCACCTTGATGGCCATGGTGGTGCAGCACTGCCACCCACACTAGGTCCCACCCAATGGGCTGCAGCGATGGCTTCTGCCCAGAGCTGATCCAGCCTGGCTATGGTTGATCCAGCCCACTATGGGCATAGATATCTCAGGCAGCATGTTTATTGTGACCCCATCTGCTTGTGTTGTAACCCAACTTGAGGTTGCACCTCACAGTTTGAGAACTGCTGGCTTAGAACATTCACCTGGAATGTGGGAGATGCCGGTTCAGATTCTTGCTCTGCAGAAGGGACTCTAACCTCAGTCTGCCATATTCAAGAGACTGTCTTAATCATGGGCTTTGAGCTATTTTGGGATGGATCCCTCTGAATCTGTCCTGTTAAAGGTGCTTGTTTTATATGAATAATTAAATAGTCATTAGGCCAGACAGAATGTGAGACTGAATTTTCTGTCTAGTGGTGCAAGAAACCACCTGTATCATGTCCTGGCTACAAAAATATTAAGTTATTTATACACAATAAAACAGCTCCAAGAGGTGAAATTAACAGGTCCATCTCTGACTAGCCAATAGCCTGTTGATCAGAGAATTCAGAAGGGATAGGTTAAAATTCCTGAGCTTAAACAAGCAGAGTAAGAGTTTGAACCCAGGTCTTCTAGATCTTAGATGAAGGATCTGGTTCTAATGATTAGGTTATTAGATATCTGTGCAGGGTTTTACTTCTATGAAGTTAGACACCTGACTCCAGTAGTATGTTCTTGATTCCAGGTCTACAATGGAGATGCATGGTGTGAAGAGACATAGACACCCAAGTCTCTGAATTTCACTCCTGCCTACCATACGTTGCTCCCCAATGAGCAGGTTTCTGAGGTGTCCTTTTTTCTCCATCTAACTCTACCATGTATTGTAGATGGATCCTGGTTACCCCATGTGGTGTTAAGGATTTCACCAAGTAGGTATTACAGCTCCTAAGCATTCAAAAATCTGTGTTTAATCACTGACCAGTGCTGCCACAATGCTACTACTTTATTGTTAAATTTAAAAGCATGCTGGAGACCAAAAGGAAGAGAAAAAAAATTAAAAGGGGAAAATAGAGCCTCAAATCATTTTCTAAGTGAATCTGAGTGATATAATCAGCAAGGGGTGGGGGGGAGGCCATAGACCATAGCCTCCCTAATTTGGTGGGCAGAAGACATACTGGGCAAGAATCTTCATTTTGATACAAGGAAGCTTAGCAGCTGATTTTCCAAGATAGAGTCTGTGACAATGTTCCCTGTACCTATCAAAGACAGAATCAACTCCATTGGCTTTATCAGCTTTAATTTGAGCTTTTCTTTTACAGCTGAAATAATCTTGCTATCTCTTCCCCATAGATCTTACAGTAATTTTTCCTTAGTGAAAAAATTGGTGCTTTGATGAAACAAGTATTCCTTATTCTTGCAGTCTCATCAGTGCTGTCATTATACTTAGAGGAATTGTAAATCTTCTTTCAGTCCATCAGCATCAGTATTAGGTTGTACTCATTTTAAATACAGTTTAACTAAATCTCCAGTCATTGCAGCTTGAAATCCTATTTTTAAGTATTTTCCAGGAAAGTGTATTTTCTGTTTTCATAAAGACTCAGCATAAATTATAAAATTAAATTAGTTAAAATAAGCAACTCGGAAAGAAGGTAAAGGCTACTTAATATGTATAGTGTGTGCATCATATGATCATTTTTTACATTTGAGCTAGAAAACTGCTGTACTTCCAAATTGTGGCTGAATATTTTCATAGTTCTGAATAGTGATAAAAATCTAGCTTTCAAGTACTCAGGTAGTATGGTGATGGGATCTATATAAAAGCCTTGAGACAGAGAAAGGGGAGGAGATTATCTCATTGCCAGGAAAGAAATGGTGGACCAAAATGTAGAATGTTATTTTGTAGTCTGTATTTTACTTGCATTACACCTGCATCTTGTTAAGGCCTTTAACAGGGATCTATATTAAAGCAAAAAGATGCAGTAAAGCTACGTATTAAGCAAAGCCCAAGACACACAGAAATTTTCATCAGAGTAATTTTATCTGTTGCTATTTGATTAACAGTGGGACTTTCAAAAATAGATATTCTAGAACAGGAAGTACGGAATATGTGTGCTTATTTTTCTGGATGCTCCATAATTTGGGGGATTCTCAAGGATTTGAGATTTTTCCAGGCATAATATGTGCCTTCCAGAGATAGAGGATACTGGGAACACAAATTTATGGGATCAGAATGGGAATATGTTAAGTAGTCTTATTTTATGAGAGTGTTCCATTGTCTTGGGCAATATCTGAGAGTTAAGAAGAGGCAAGATCTTTTTAACATCTATCAGAATGATCTGCCTAGTAGGATAGCTGTCTTGAACCAAACTTCACTTTATTTTTCTCTATTTACTGTGCTGGCAGATTCATTCTATTTAGGATAACAGAAGTTTAGGGGAGGACTGCTACTCTGGGAATAATTATAGTTTGGGGTAACCTGCATGTGGGATATTTCTCAGGAGCTCTGCACAGAGTTTAAGGTAAAGATCCTGTAGAATAGTAGAGCCACCTGTCCACCTTACTGGGAAACCCCACTCTGGCATAGAGTTCTGTTACAACTCCCAGCACCCATGCCATGATTTAGGCTTTTTGCTTTTTTAACATTTAACTCAGATCCTCCATGACCGTGAAGATAAATATATATATTTGAAAGATTCAGCACCTGACTTCATCAGGACCAGATGAACATCTGAGAGTGCTGAATGAATGAGCCAAAGTCATCACAGGACCACTGGTGAACCTCTTTGAGAATTCATGGTGCTCAGGAGAGGTCCCAAACAACTGGAAGAGGGTCAATGTTGTGCCCATCTTCAAGAAAGGGAGGAGAGAGGACCCAGAGAACTACAGGCCAATCAGCCTGACTTCAATCCCAGGAAAAATCCTCCAAAAAAGCTCTCAAGGACTTCATATGCAATAAGCTAGTAGAAGGCAAAATTCTGAATGACAGCCACCAAGGTTTTGTCATGGGTAGGTCATGTCTGACTAACCTCATCTCCATCTACAACCAGGTTACTCACTACCTAGATAAGGAAGATGAGGTTTCAGACTGAATATAAGGAAAAACTTCTTCACTGTTCATGTGACCAGACTCTGGAATAGACTCCCAATGGGGATGGTGCAGACATCTCCCCTGGAGATCTTCAAAAGGAAACTGGATGTATACCTTGCTGGGGTTATTTGACCCCAGCCATCTTTCCTGCCCAGAGCAGGGGTGCTGGACCCAGTGAGCTCACAAGGTCCCTTCCAGCCCTAAACTTCTGTGAATCTGTAAACATATTTGCAGTGGAAGCCCAAAAAAGCTTCAACTATCAAGGTTAAATCTGTATCCTTAATGGTTATAACTGAGAGTACTTTTCATGAAGTGTTCTGAGTTACAACCATCCCCCAGAGCAAACAGAAGTTCACTGTTGGCTTTGCGGTAGGAGGGAGAGGAGGGATCTTAGCTGCCGGCTGGAGCCTGCAGGTGGTTTCCCTTAGCAATAGCCCCTCCTCCCTCCCAGACTGTCCCTGTTTTCAGAATGGTATGGGGGAAAGGAAGCAGAGGGAGCTCATCCTAGCCAGTGCTGGAGTTTGCAGTGGGTGAATTTGACCCCCAACACCTTGGAGGGGTCTACAATACACCCAACTCCACCCTCCAGAGGGGGCTGGGAAAAAAAACCCAAACCAAACTCCCTCTGCTCCCTTTTCCCTCTCACATTCTGAAAACAGTGAAAGCCTAGAAGGCAGGACAGACACAAATTAAAGAAGACACTATATTTTGAAACATCATCTGAACTCTCATGAAATTGTCACTTCTGTCTGCACCCTTAAAGGTGGATCATTCCATGTATTCTAAAATCCACATGCAGACTTGCATGCACTCATATAGTGTCCCAGAGCAGAGCAGGGTTGTGTTAACAATCCAAATTCAGTATCATTTGAGCAAGGTTGACTATCGAAACAGCATTTTACAAAATCACCTTTTTACCCTTTTTGCACTTATCTACAGCTCAAACTAGAGCTTTGATCCTGATCTTTGTCACTCAGGCCTTTTGTTAAGTTAGTGCACTCACTGCATCTTTGGGGGTAGACTGAAGAAATTATTCAGGGTTAAGTTAGGAACTCCAAGATGGAGTGTCAGTAGCTAGAACAAAGAGAAATGTGCATGTGTAGCAAGAATAAGAATCTGATAACAGCCAAAGGGTTTTATCAACCATTTTCTACTTTCTAGTTTCATTTCTTTTCAGCTTAGCAGTTTCATTACAGCTTGATGTTGGGAAAGTCTAGTATGTTCCTTCATTGGATAAGTCAACATGGCTTTTGATTGGTTCAGTGTAGACATTTGTAATCATGCTTCAGGTCAGCCTTTCCCTATGACAAGTGGGCTTGATTATCTGTTTAGCAGACTGTCTATAGCCCTGGAGCAGAGCAGAGCAGAGCAGAGCAGAGCAAACAGCATCTTTGGTGAATGAAATATAGGAAGCAACATAGCAAGACAAGGACAAGCTTCCTCTCACCCCTATACCTGTGTTGGCTGATTGTGCTGTACTGGTTTGTGAAGCAGCGATTATTCACTGCTTTCAACTGTATGCCCCCACCCCCCACATCCCCATGAAGCCTGCATCTTTCCCCATTTTACAAGATGACAAAGGGACTGAAAGCAGGAACTCTCTCTCTCTCTCTCTCTATATATATATATATATAAATTTGCTTCTGATAACACTACCAGTTCAAGCACTAGTGTTGCTACGTTGCTCCCCCAGCCACAAACTAAGAAATGTGTTAGTGGATAGGAGAGGTCATAGTTATGATGCTGTTTGCAAGCAGCTTTCTTCTGGGGAGCACTTTAGAGGAGGGAAAGTGAAAGACCTTCCCTTTTTCCAGCAGGTTGAATGAAGAAGTTGCTGTTGAAATTCTGCAGCATAAACTTCAAGAATGGAAAGTAAGGGATCGTGAAGATGTAATGTTGCCTAAAGTAGGAAGCTGGGGAGCAAGAATATCTTGCATGCAGGAGCAAGAAAGAGGACCTTGGGAGCAAGAATGTTTTGGGTACAGGAGTTTTGTAAGAAAGCTGAGGAGGAAGGCAAGCAAAACAAGAGTTTGCTTCTACCATAGCAACAGGCTAATAACTAAGCATCACCACTCACTCTACATGTTCATTGTTTAAAATTCTGGAAAAGATGTGGTTGTTAGACACAACTTCCAGCTGGAGAATAAGATTGCTGCCTGCACTTCTGCTGGACACAGCTTAAGTGGGAAAACAAGGGAGGGACATAATCAAGCAACTGGAACACGATCCTAGAGCAAACATACTGCAAAAGGTTGGCTCAGGAGAAAGGCAAACAGGCACTAGAGAACTAAGCTGGTGAAAGCTCTAATCACCCTTCCCATAATTTCAAGAGCTCAGTCCAGCAGTGTGGCTCAGCTGATCTTCTGGTCTTCAGGGAGCAGGCAAAAAATGTGATTACAAAGACCCCAAAGGCATGAAACTGGCCACAGAATGTACAAGGCCTTTTTTATGGCTCTGGTAGAGGGTGACAGTGTTTTGTGACTATGGACCTTGTTACAAGATAATTTTGTGTGGCTCCTGGAGCTCATAACACCTGGATTGTCATCACATTAACACTTAAAACTGGTTTTAAGCCATCATTAGGCAACTCAAACTTATGCCACTCCAGATCAGGATTATTTCTGATCTACATTACCCATATTGCATTACCCTAAGGTGCAACGACTGTAGGGTACACCTTAGTATACACACCCCAGCCACCCTCCTCCCCTACTGGCTTGGATCAGGCCCACTGCTGCCCCCACTGCCCTGCCCAGCACCTCAGATCCATGCTTACTGCCTCCCTCCCCACTCACTTACTTGTCCACTCTGTCAGTCTTGAGGAAGCAGGCAGGGAAGGGTTATCCTGCAGCCCTGGCAGAAAAGCATCATCCTGGCAACAGTGGCCAGACAGACAGGGTAACCCTTCCCTGCCTGCTCCCATAGGACAGACAGATAAGTAAGAGAGGGAGGGTGCAGGGGGAGCCCTGAAGGGCAGGAGGGGAGCCCCAGGGAGTAGAGGGGAAGCCCAGCATGGGAGCAGGGAAGATTCTTATCTTTCAGCCCTTCAGACCCCTGCTAGCCTGAAGTGCAACTGCTCCAAATATAAGCTAGCACTGACATTTGTGTGGCTCATGGTGTAATGTGTAACAACACGTTATTGTTAGGGTTACCATATTTCCAGGTCTGAAAAGAGGACACCTGGGGATGGGGGAGTGGGGGGAGGAGGAATATTATGGTGGGCAGGGGGGACTCTGACATGTTGGTGCCCTGCTCCTGCCCATTCTGTTGCCCCTCACTAACAAGCCACATCCCACCCCCAGCCCTGCTGCTTCCCCTCACTCCAGCCTCACTGACCCCAGCCCTGCCAGTGCCCCTCACTCCGGACCCGCAGCCCCCTTCCCTGCCCCCCAGCTCTGCTGGTGTCCTTCACTGCCAACCCGCAATCCCTGCCCCCTGCCAGCTTCTCACTCCCAACCTGCAGCCCCCAGTCCTGCTGCTCAAGCCAAGCAGCTCCCACATTTCATGCGCTCCCGCCCTTCTTTACACTCTCTCGCTCTCTCATCCACCAGAGCCCATGCAAGGAGCACATGACCCCCCAACAGCCAATCAGCTTGCCTGCTGCTCCCAACTGGAGCAGCCAGACCCAGACAGCAGAAAACCCAGATGTTTCCTCTTATTTTAAAAACCCACATGGACACAGCACAGGGGTCCAAAAAAGAGGACATGTCCAGGAAAGCTCAGACATATGTTAACCTTGTTATAGCTGGACCCAGAGGACAAATTCATAACAGATCTAAGCTATCAGTTTAGAAAGCTCTGAACCTACAGAGACACACTGGAAAGAGATAAATAAGATATGCTGCAAAAAGTTACTGTGACAAATGTAGCTCTCAGTTTGCTACACAGGAGTAGCTGAAGTGGCTGTAGATTTTATTCTCCACTGTCAGCTCCCCTTGATAAGCACTGCTGTGAACAGGTCAGTTCAATGTGGTCTGTGTAGGCTCAAAGATAGGAGGGGCACCTGTGTCTACATATCTGTTATGGCCTAATGCATGAATAACAGAAAGGCCAACAGCAGCTTTGGCCACATGTCCACACTAAGTCAATAGCATGCCATGTTTCACATGTGCAACTTTGAAAAGCATCATATTGCCAATAAGATCTTAGGCAAATTGTGTACCATAATGGATGAGTGACTAAAGGCCTGTGAGCTCTCTGCTAGGTCTATGACAAAAGACAATAGAATAAATGTTAGCAAACCAGTGCATTACGGTGACTTGCAGCTCTCCCTTTCCATTCTTCTGGTCTCAGTTCACTTGTGAGGGAATTTCTGGATCATGATGCGGAAATACAAACAATGCTAGCAATGGACAAGAAAATCTACAGCTCCTTCAGTTACTTAGACACAGATGTAGGAGCGGATGTAGTTTTTCTGGACTTTAGGAAGGCCTTCAGCACTGTCTCTCACCCCATTCTCATTAAAAAACTAGGAGACTGTGGCATCAACACAGTCAAATGGGTCACTAACTAGCTGGAGGGCTGCACCCAGAGAGTGGTGGTGGATGGGTCTTATTCAGCCTGGAGGGATGTGGGCAGTGGGGTCCCCCAGGGCTTGGTCCTCAGGCCTGCACTGTTCAACATCTTTATTGGTGACTTGGGCAAGGGGGTAAAAAGCACCCTGTACAAACAGATGACACTAAGATGTGGGGAGAAGTGGGCATGCTAGAAGGGAGGAATAGGCTGCAATTGGACCTAGACAGGTCACAGGGGTGGGTGGATGAGACAGGATGGGATTCAACACTGACAAGTGCAAGGTGCTGCACCTGGGAAGGAAGAACCAGAAGCAAACGTACAGGCTGGGGAACTCCCTTCTC
>NW_017728886.1:47897122-47898352 GCF_001723895.1 Crocodylus porosus
CAGATCTCCAAATATCTAAATTACTTAAAGTGTTACTGTAAATTTTGGGGGTTCAACCTGCCATAAGATGAAGCTGCTAATATATTATTTTAAATGCATAGTTACAGCTACAATGGAATTTGTTTCCAGTTTTATTCCATTGGAAAATGTTGATTTATCATAGGGACAATTATCAGAGGAGAGCGGAAAAATTGAGAGAGACAGAGAGAGAGAGAAAGAGACTGAGACAGAGCAAACGATCCCTGAATAGCTATCTCTGCAAGGGTTACAGAACTTACTTACCTGGGAGTGAGTGCTCCAGGAAATCAACATTGGGGCTCTGTTCTAAATTAGTTAGAGCAGCAACATGAGCCTGTACTTCCCACATCCCAAATGAGCCACTGGCAAAGCCCTGTCACTTTCTCTTTCAGTTCCATACTCATATGGAACAAAAATAAAGTCCAAAACATCACAGTCATTCATAGGCTTAGTCATTTAAAAGTCTTAGTTTCATTTTAATAAATTACAAACCAGTTATTCTAAATCCTCAACATCTTTCATTAAATGGAACTCCTGTCTTCTGCCCAGCCTTTTACACAGTGCCATAGTTTTTCATCGTTCATTGCTAAGAACATTTTAAAAAATAATAATTCAAAACTGAAATAGTTCCTCATAAAATCTTGCAGTGTGGTCTTACATGGAAAAATGAGGGGCTTCCTTATCCTCAGAAATTGTTTTCAATGAATATTTATCACTTTCTTTAGAGCCCCTAAATTGCCCATATATCTCTCATTTTCATACCATACTTTAGTCTTACTAAAGATATAAAATGCACAGATATGCATTTGCCCTAGAAATGCATACATTTTGGATGCTTGACTACGAGACCAATTTTACAGCCATTCCTTGCTTGAAACCCCCAAAGCATATTGATTCAAGTGAGAACCTGGCATGGGCGAGTGCATGTTACTGTAGGCTATAGGTATACTTTTCAATGGCCATTGCTTTCATTCTCTTCAGAAATAAAATCTACTTTAGTAAGAACTTCTTATCAAAGGCAAGTATTTACATTTTATTTTATGGTCCCATTGACACAACTCAGTAAGATCGCTCTACCTGTTCCTGTCAGCACTCTAATGAGATCACTGTATTTTTGACAGAACTTGTTGTCCTAGCAAATACAAAGGTTCCAAAGGGAAAAAAATGTTTGCTGAAACAAGAAAATACTCTGTGGAGACTTGAATCATAATT
>NW_017728886.1:47898363-47899515 GCF_001723895.1 Crocodylus porosus
ATTGACACAACTCAGTAAGATCGCTCTACCTGTTCCTGTCAGCACTCTAATGAGATCACTGTATTTTTGACAGAACTTGTTGTCCTAGCAAATACAAAGGTTCCAAAGGGAAAAAAATGTTTGCTGAAACAAGAAAATACTCTGTGGAGACTTGAATCATAATTCCACTTCTGTAAAATAACTGACTTAATAAGTCTCTTTTTTTTCTGATTTTGAATTGCAAGAACAAATTCTGTGATGTTTGCTTGAAAAGAAGGATCTTCTGAGGTGGTGATAAAATAAAACAATATGTATTGCAATAACTTTTATTGCTTTAAGTCTTTCCTTGAGTCAGCAAGCTGCCTTGCAAGCTATCATCCTTATGATAACAGGTTATCAGGCCTGCTGTACCCCACATACATTGGACCTTATCTGTCAGTTACAGAACACTTTTCATAGGTGGTAATTTCTGGGATTTTAGACATTTGGCATACTACTGGATTGAGATTTGTAGAACTAGTTATTCAGAAACAATAACTTTAGATTTTTACCTGCAATCAACTGCAGACAACAGTGACAGCACTTAAATATACTACCATCTTATTTACAGACATGGAGCTTTAAATTTTAAAATATATAATTTTTTTTATATGCAATTACCTATTGGCACAAAATCAGAAACAAAATTGAAGCCCTCTGACTTCTGGCTCTTAGTGTTCTTTCCACATAGTAATTTAATGCCTAGATCTATATTGTCTTATAAAAGAAGATTTTTATCAATGAAAAATAGATATCACTAAAACTTTTAAAAGCATAGGCGGTGGAAGGCCGGGACTAAAGAGGCTTAGCCAGGTGTGAATGCCAGGTGGCTGCAGGGGGGAGGGGGAGAGGGCAGAAGTGGCACTGGGGAGGCAGATCAAGGCCCCCCATAAGGTGAAGGCAAATGGGGACCCCGAGGTTGTGTCATGGGACACTTGCTGCCTGGGTGGCTTGTCCAGGGATGTGGGGAGGGTTCTTGCCACTGCACACATCCCCAAGCCAGGCACAGGGGATATGTGCCTCCCCTGATTTCATAGATTTCATACATTTAATAGACATCAGGGCTGGAAGGGACCTCGGGAGATCATCGAGTCCAGCCTCCTGCCCAAAGGGCAGGAAGTCAGCTGGGGTCAT
>NW_017728886.1:47899526-47917454 GCF_001723895.1 Crocodylus porosus
AGAGGTGGAGGCCATCTCTTCCCAGCAGCTCACTGCCTCTCTCGCCAAAGAGTGGGCTGTGGTCGATCCATGCTGTGTGCGGGGTGAAGGCAGCTGCTGCTGAGGGCTGCACTCTGCACCCAGCTGCCAGTATCATTCACCCCAGCCCCTGCCCCTGCCCCTGTCTCTGTCTCTGCCCCACTCACTCCCTCACCATGGGGGCCTCAATCTGTGTCCCACTTCCCCTCGACAGACTCACTTGCTGGGGGGGGTGCATTTCCATGCATGCTTGTGCACATGCACATGCACTCACCCCCCCCAATTATATTTTCTTCCTCCACCTGTTTAAAAGTATGTTTATAGTCACACAGAGGTTGGGCTTTGGGTGGGGGTGGGGAAGTTGGAAACCATAGCCCAGATACTATTTTGACGACTAAACATGTAAGCCTATGAAGCAATTTATCCAAAAAATTGCTTCTCTCAGGAAAGTAATCTTATTCTACCTACCTCTTCATTCTACCTTATTCTACACACCTCTTCATTCTATCAGTGTGCAGCTAGTACATCTCCAGAATAAACACTGAACAGCGAATGGTCTGGAAGGAGCCAAGAGGAAATGCTATACACAAGGGTACATATGAACTCATTCCCAGATGCACAGGTGTAAGAAGGCGTTTTTTGTCACATCAGGATCCAGCTCACTCAGAGGAAGTACATGTACCTGAATCAGTATGCATAACTGACAGTAGCGTTAACTACAGCAGGAATAGGAGGATCTCTCCATCTTTTCCCTAATAGGCCACCTTAGTCTTGAGGAATATGAGCTATCATCATCTATTTTTCATCTTCCATCTTCTACCTAACAGGCAAAGGATTAGGCTGGGCCACTGGGCAGACTCATGGGGGTAAGCAACATAGAGTCTAGCTCTGTAGCCCAGTAAGTAGGGCACATTCTTCATGGATAAAATGCATTGGCTTTTTGGATAAAATGCAAAAACAGTCTTGGAGGTAGAATCCAGTGCTCCCACCTTCCCAAGGAGTGTAACGCTGCCATGGAGTCAGACTTCATCTCTATTCCTTTTCTTCTTCCCCTTCTTGGTCCTTGGGTGGTACAACTTCATCAGAAGCTGCTGTTCCAAGACAACCTTGTGGTTAGAGCACGTTTCCTGGGAAAAGGAAGATGTGGGTTCAAATTTCCCTTGGCTTAATGCTGGCTAGGTCTCTGACTTCCTGAGCCTGTACCCTACACTTTTTGGGCAAAAAGTCAGTAAGTCCTCATCCTTCAACAGTTCCTCACAGGTTTATTTTTCTCTGTATATAGGGAATCAGGGACTTCGGTAGATTTTATTCAGTTCCTAGGCAGATCTAGTTTGCTTCATTGCTTAGGTGGGAATGAGGTAACTGCACAGCCATTCTGTATGGCTTCTGAGAATGTGTATAGCATAAATATAGTCACCAATGGATCTTTTCAGGCCAAAATGGGTGTTGTAGCAGATTTGTGACTGCTAAGCAGGGTGAAATAAATGTGAGCTTAGGACCTAGATACCTAAATTCTACATTAGGGCCACTTAGATATCTTAAAGATAGGCCCAGATTTTATTCTATGACCCTGTCTAAATGTTTAAAGGACTGTTTTATACAGAATACAAAATACTGCAAAGAAGTTGTTAAAATTGAGCAGACACTTTTTAAGAATCAGAAAATTTATAGGACAGTTCTTTATGCCGTTTTGTATCAAAGCCTTTTTTCCACATCAAAGAAAATGAGCCAAGGTGCATTCTTTTCTGTTAAATCCTCAGATAATATGTTCTAACATTCCCATAATTCTATCAAATATTGACCCTTTTTCTTCTAAAACCATTGTGATAAATGGCTAAAAGACTAAGTTTCAATAGGCTATCAGAAGCTATTAATTCTTACCATTTCAAAATGTTTAACAATTCCACTTTAACAAAGTGACATCCCTGTAATTAGTGAGAACCTTTCCATGGTCTTTAGTGACATGGTTATTACACACACAGTTTTACTTCACAAAAGTTTGCAAAAACACTACTGTGAGGTTATAAATAGCATATGTTGCATCATTTTGTGGGTGCTGTTTGCAGTCATTTATTTTCTGTTCTATTTCCCTTCGGTGATTTTCTTTCCATGTTATCTCTTTGCAAAATGGATTCCCAACCATGTTTGTGCTAACATTTCAGACTAATGTGTGGGTTGCATATTATTTTCCAATTTTTTTCTGAAGACTTATAAACATTACACTGTTAAAAATGTATCCCATGGGTGATTACTTGTTAGTGTGAGAAGAGAATTTCCTCAGTACAGATAATGTGTTCAAAAAGGCATAAAGCATAGATCCTCAAAAAACATGGATGGTCATTTGTCTCTTTAGACACCCAAGACTACAAGTTAGGCACCAGTGACATTTATAAATGAGAGTTAGCTGCCACCTAACCTCCCCAATGCTTAATTACATGAGAAATGTCAAAATACTTTCCCCCTCAACCCCCTAGTTCCTCTTGACTTCCTGATTCCCGTACTTCACCATGGACTGCTGTCTGGGTCCTGCCCTCTGACTCTTGATCCCTTGGATTAATGTCCAGGCTGTGGACCTTAAGCAACAAAAGTTAAGGCTGCAATTGACCATAAAAGTATTCTCACCTAGGAAAACAAGTCAAGCATTTCATAAATGAATTCCAGAAGGTCTTACACATGTCCACATGGATTTTATGATGAAAGCTAATGATGTAAGCAACTAAGTACAGGTTTCCCTCGATTTATGCTGTACATGCATTCCTGGAGAACAGCGCATAAATTGAATTCACATAAAGTGAACCCACTTTACAATGTAACAAATGGGGATAGGTTCCCATGGCGGTGAGGGAGGAAGGGAGAGAGGGAGGCTGGAACTAGGGAAGGGGCAGGGGGAGGGGAGCTACTCCCGGGGCTGCACAAGGCAGCAAAGCAGAGGGAATGAAGTGGCACTCACCTCAGCCCCAGCTGCAGCAGCCCTAGGAGCAGCTAGCGCCAGCTGCCTGCAGCCGATGGGTTGCACAATGCTCTGCCTGTCCTCACTCACCTCTGCTTCTAGGCTGTGCTGTGTCCTGGTGCAGGCTGCTGGTGTTGGCTGCTCCCAGGGCCACTGCAGCTAGCCTAAAGTTAGGTTTAGCATGGTCAACTGAAGACTTTGAAATAAAGCCAGGTGCATTGGTAGAAAATTTCAAGTTGAAACTTTTTGATAAGAATATAGGGTTTGGGGGGGGGGGGGAGAATGAAGCCCAAAGTATTTTGCTTTGCAAATGCTACAACAATGCCTCATGGGAGTTCAGTCTCCTCATGTCTCTAGTTTTCCCCATCAGCCTAATCAATTTTTCTTCCTTCCCCCACTAGGATTAGAGGAAGCACTGACTCCTTTTTTGTTTCTTCCAATTAATAGGTAGTTGGATGGCTATTTTTATGCTTTCCAGGATGGGATGGAATAGGTACCCAAAACATTTCTGGCTACATAACCCAGAATGACCTTCTACAGTCCCTGAGGATGATATACTTTCAGTAAATAATTGGCCCACTGTTCTTATATCAGTAATGGTTGAGGTACAGACCGCGAGGATATCTTTGATTAAAACAAAACAAAAATCTCAGTCATATTCTTTTATACTGGTACCATTATGAGCTGAGCATTCGCACTTACCACCTACAGTTACCTTGGAAACTATCATGATTTCTGCCAAATATTAGGGAAAAGCTTTGTTTTTATAGATCTCATAATTTGTTAACTGTTGGTACAAATCTCATTCTTCCTTTTTTGATTTAAATAACACAATGGCATATTTGGATAATGAATACCACCAGCTAAGAATTTGGCCATAGGCTGGAATTCTATTTCCTTTATGCACCTAAATAGCAGTTTTCTTGCTGTCTAGCTGGCAATTTTGGGGCCTAGCCAAAAATATACTGTGGATGCATGAATACATGTAGACTGTGCATGCTCTGTAGGGCTATATACTGGCTGAGTACAGAGCCACATACCAGAATATGTCCCAGCTTCCTTATTCTTGAGGATAAAACATGGGAGGGCTCTCCTCTTTTTCTGGTGTTTAACATTTGTTAGTCAGGTTTTTATCTGGCTGGTTACTTTTACCAAAATGGGCATACATATATAACCATCTATGTGCTCATGCAGCCTACTACACATACTCAATCTATACAGGCATGTTATATGTCCAAACTGCAGAGGAAGTTGACTTGCTACCTGCATGTAAAATACCACAAATGTTACTTCTGTAATTGGGAACCTGGCATTTAGGTGCACAAAGGGAATAGAATTTGATCCAGAGTTTGAACCCACATGAAGAATTTTCTTACCTGACTTAAAATTTTCAGTTTATAAGAGGTCTTCTTTAGATTCTGTTGCCAGAATGCAACACACGGCACAAATAATCATTTCTTTGAAAAGAAGTCTCTTCAACATTTTGTTTGATGTTTCATTTGGCACATAGTGCAACTTATTTTTTCCTTTAATAAAAAGATCTATCAGCAGAAAATTTTATACCTGAAAACAAGCTGCAAGCATCTATTTCTACTCAAGCAAATTACAGCTAGTTAGACAATTTTCTTTACATTTTATGGGCATTAACTTTGTACAGGATGCAGAAATGAATTTATTTTCCTAGTATAGTCTTGCCTCAGCATTCATGTCTGTTTGACATTTATAATCTATAAGATTTGATTATGCATTATACCTTACAACTCATCAATAGTACCATTACTTATCTTTTGAAGTTTGACAAGCTGTTTATCTGCAACACCAGCTCTATTAGCCATGTGATTATGAACTGCACAAGGTCTTAATGCTGTAGGTCAACATCTCTGACTTTCTGCTCTCACTTGTTATCCTCTCTCCATCCCAATTTCTCTATGTAACCCTATTAACTTTGTAGGTAAGGATTGTGCTATCCCATTTGTACGGCCCCATGGGCACAACATGAGTATATGATAGGCATTCAAGGATACCCAGTGGGTTAGCTAACTCCATATTAACATAATAGAATTTAATTAATTAATATTTTACCTACCTGTATTAACTAGTCTATATGGTATGTCAGTCAGGTCTTCAACATTAACTGACTAGTCATTCCATCAGCTTTGGTTTAAAGGAAGGTAGTATAAAATGACTATTTTAACAAGTTACTAATTGTAGCAGCAGGTTTTATTCCATTTTAAAATGTGACTTACAACTTACTGGGTGCATCTACATGTGCGCTTTACTGTGTAGTTGACTAATTAGCTCTGCAGTACAGCGTCACTGTCTACAAGTGCACTGGTATTAAGGTGCAGTAAATTCATTAACTCCATTGTAAGATAGTACTGTTGGGGACGGCGCTATCTTACAGCAGAGACATTACGTGTGCTGAAACATACATGTAGATGGTGATAATGGCTGGCTGGGGCATGAGGGTGCTGAATTGAGAGGCTGCCTGTCACCTGGTCCTATACTATAGAAATTTTGTGCCTCAACCAGCCCCTCTGCCACCTAACACCATCACCCAGAGCCTGGGACTGACCCCCAAGCCTGCTTTTAGCCCAGGGCTGCTCCACCCCACCTCAAAGCGCTACAATCCTGAGTGCACATAGACACTGCGCTTGGGAGCAATTGACTCTGACATGAACTACACTAGATTTTCTTGTGTCATGCTAACTGCACATGTAGATGCACCTACTATGTCTTGAAGGAATGCCCATGCAGCACCTGGGACACATTATATGTTATTGTCCATTCATTCACCAAGAATATACTGCAAAGAATCTTTGGGGTTATAGCTGATATGAGTTAAATCAGTTTTAGTACCTTTTAATGTCACTGACTTCGGTGACATTATCCTTGAATTACACTAGTTTCAGTAGAATTGGTTAAAATTTTTTCCACTGAAATATGTTTTTGATAGAAAATAGTAGAAGGCATTTGTAAATCCTCTGGATTGTGGTGTACACATAAGAGGTCTACTCAAGTACCTGATGAATCTATTTGTATGGAATCCTGTGACCATTGCATCAAGAACTTTAACATGTATGCCTAGGCAAGTGTATGGAGGAGTGGAAGCTGTCCAAGACTTACCATCCCCTTCCCCACTTTAGACCATTGAGACAGAATACCTATTTGACAAAATACAAAATTTTATAAAAAACAATTATTTCCATCAATATTTTGATGGAAAAAAGTATTGAACCCAATCTTACACTCCCTGTTGAGGAAGGTTTTCCATTAGTGTTAATGACTTTTAGGAATAACCTTTAAAATATACTTTCTATGATTATGCTGAGATACCAGATGAATGTATAAATGCTGAGCCCAAGAGCAATAAACTCCAGCACAAATTGCACCAGAGTTTATTTCATTGCATTAATATCATGTGTGGACATGTCCAGCATCTTGGGAAGGGTTATCTTTGAAAAGAATTAGAGATCATAAAAGACAAAGAACTGAATATGAAATACAAATGTATTGCCGAGGCAAGAAATGTTAATTATGATTCTTGGATGTATATAGTGAGGAGAAGGTGATATTACGTTCTGTATATATCATTGCTAAGACTGACACTAGAATACCATGTACAGCTTGATTTGTTTAGCTTAGTAACAGAAAAGGGGCGGGGGGGAAAGGATTAGTAGTTAAAATATTTGCACTAACAGAAGACATCAAGGTTTTGGGAGCTCTCTACCCAAAAGGGACTCAAACCCTGAGCTCTCACTTCCCAGGAGAGAAGACTAATGACCCATCTTAAATCCCATCTGTATGGAGATATACTTTATCCATTCTGTTGTAGCTGCATTAACGTGCAGCCATGAACCCAAAGAGTGAGTCTGGCTATATCTCAGTGCTGATAGCACTGCCCTGGCAGAGGGGGAAACCTACGTTTCTGTGACTGCTTCCCATGGCTATTTATTAAATTTTAGATTAGAGAAACCAGGAATAACCTTCATAGCAGGGAACAGGACTCGGTGAATGCCCAGGTCTTCTACTTCTGGGTAAGCCATTTAACTTGCTGTGGAGGTGACCACCACCTGCTCTCTTATTTCTGGGTGAGAATAATAGTACTGAACTCAGTGCTGCCATTGCTGCTTAGTAGGTATTAGGTGTGTATTGGGAATACCTAATATAATGGGGTCTTAACAGGACTTCATGTGCCTCCCAGCTCTGCTGTAGATCAAAAAGAACTTTGGAAGAACTAAACATTCAGGAGCCAAAATGTAGTTGCCCTGGGCATGTTTCAAGCTTCAAAAAGTTTCCTCCTTAAAGTACATAAGTGGTTTTGTGTCTGCTGGAAGGTTGTTTATGCAGACCACTTTTCTGTGAGTTAGGCATCAACATGGTACCTCAGTCCCTGTGAAAATTATTTAGATCTGGTTCCTAGTGCTTTAGAATTTTAGGGACAATAGTAGTAATAAATGGGAAAAATGATAAATAATCTGAAACACCTGCCTAAGAGAGAAAGGTGACTGAGTCACATCACTTTCCTTAGCTTCCCTGTTTTTCCTAGCCACCCACATGCCCCTACCGTGCTCAGTCAGCTACACCCACTGGTGCAGTGGAGTTAGGGAAGAAAAGGCTCTGTGCATTCCCTAATCCTGCCTGTCCATTAGGCCCATTCAAAGAGGTTAGTGTTTGCTTCAGATTTGGATGCGGCCGATTTAGGGGACAGTGATTTGATTCTGCGATTTGAATCACTTTCCCGACTCAATTCAGCTGAATCTAATTCAGAGATTCAGCTGCTGCCAAATCTCCAAATCAGCCAGGCCAGGCCCATCCCCCGCCCCTTTCCATCCCGGCAATGGCTGCCCCAGGTCCTGGCACTGGTTAAACAAAGTACCAACTCAGCAGGTGCTGCCAGGTGGGGGGCAATCCCTGCTATCCCCTACTGCCCCATGCTGCAAGGGGGCTCTGCACAAGCCCCCCGGCCCCCTCAACCCCCCCATGGGTGCCCCACCCAGGCCAGCTCCAGCCCTTTAAGAAGCCCCCCCCAAACTCACTGGTCCTACCCAGTGATCCCCAATGCCCCCCCCACTTTCCCATGCCATGTGGGGGGCTCTGCATGAGCCCCTGAAGCCCCGAGGCTGCTGCAGGAATGGTGAGTCTTGGGACTTTTCTTTTTTTTTTCTTTAACTGAGCATAGCTGGCCTGGGCGGGGCACCCGTGTGGGAGATGGGCAAGTGAACAGGGGTCAGGGGCCTCATGGCAGAGCCCCCCAGTGCAGCATGCGGTAGTGGGGGGCACCGGGGATCTCCCCCACACCCAGAAGCACCTGGTGAGCACAGGGGCTTTTTTTTAAAGTACCAGGAGCTAGGGCAAGCGGGGGCAGCCACAGGGGGGACTGGGGGAGGGGGTCGGAGGGCTGGGGGAGCAGGCAGAGGATGGTGGCTGGCCGGGGTCTCCCCCATGGTCCCCTCACCCAGTCCCCCCTCCCCCACCCCTAATATTTACTTATTTGGAGTCAGCTGCAGCTCCCTGCTGCAACCACTGGGGAAAGTTCAAATCATCAAAGCTCTCAGAATCTTTTCCAAAGATTTGGAGAGCTTTGAATTGATTCGGACCTTTGAATTGGTCCCCTGATTCAATTCAGATTCAGAGATTTGGCCACTGAAATCGGGCTGAATCTTCTCCAAATCAAATTACCACCTGAAGCTTCATACAGCCCTACTGTCCATCTCCTACCAGCTCATCTTCTGAAGCAGAGAGAAGCAATAGTTACCCCTCCATTTCTTCTATCTTCTGATCTTGAGTACTTACACAGGGCAGTAAAGTGATACCTTAAGATTATGTATGAGTTAAATCACCAATATATGTACTCTGAAAATGTTGAAGGAATATAAATGTTTTGTTTTCTGTGACTTCTATGGGACTATAAGAACCTGCAGCTGCAGGGATTTGGGAGGACCCAAATACCTGGTAGCATGGTGTGATAGAGGAAACTACGTAGTATAGAGTGGGGGCATGCAGCCCAAATGACCTGCGGCCCCCGGACCTTCAGAAGTTGAACAGCCCTGACATATAATATTTTGGTTTTGGAGAAATACATTACTCTAAAAATATCACTATAACACTGCAGCATGGCCAGTACTACTATATGCTGGTTCCCTACATGGCATTACAAGCCTACCAGTTAAGAATGACTCCTTTAGCTAATACATAGGTAGCTTTGTTGGATATAAACTGAAAAGTTATGACCCCTCCCAAGAGCCATATTTTTCCATAAAAATGACCACATTTTAAACTTCTTAACAAATGTTTCAGTATCTAAAAACATCCCTGATGACCTGACATCACTAGATAGGATTGAAGGAGTACAAAAAAAAAGAAAAAGAAATACTTCTTCTAATGCTTCCCAGCTCATTAAAACTTTTGACCAATGAGTTAACTTCACAATTTATCACAGATACATTAGCTTTCCCAGTATGACTTTTTTCCTTGAAGAAAATCTGCTTCTTTGCTAATAATTCCTTGTTATTTTTATTAACTTTTTCTCTAGAGGTTTAATTAGTGTCTACTGTAGTTCCTGATGGGAGAAGTGAAATGAGTGTTTTATAGCACCATAGGGGGAAAATGTGCACATTTGTACATTAATATAGAGAAACCATCCTAAAATAAACCTGACCCTGTGAATGGATGGGAACACTCTTTGAAATAAAGATTGCTTACTTTATGAACATTAACTCCTTTATTCTCTTGACAATGGGAAAATGTCCATATTGCCTTGCTTAGATGTTTGACACACAGGACTTACTAACATAGAAGAGAAGGGCCACAAAGTCCAGTCCCCCTCTGTTCTTAGCTGCTACCTATATTTTTTCACAACATAATTCCTTATACATACAAAATTTGATCCTGGGGGGCTATTTGAGGCCCAAACACCACCCCAATAGACAGAGTTATTATATAATATGGTTATATGCTGTACTAGCATGGAAGGCTTTCTATGAGTGGCTTTTGTCCTTCCTCTAAAAGAAACCTGAATGGGCCTTAATACACAGCTCCTCCTTTATTGTTAGTGCTTTTACCTGTCATGCACTCACTCCCAGATTAAAGCATTCAAGAAATTGTAAAAATGCCATGCCTTCCAGCTTCAAGTATATGTTGATAACATTTTGCTTATGATCTTTACACAGCAACTTCTTCCAGTTCTGCAGCTTTTCAGCAAGAATAATACATGTATGAAAAGTATCTGTATGAAACTTAATCCAGGCAAGATAAAGGTAATTGTTGTCAACATGGAAACTCTCTCTGGAATGTTAAGGCCATCCTTACTGCTTTTATTAAGTAGGTTTCTATTTCAGATGACTAGGACAAAAAACTGTAAATGTTTAATATAAGCAAACAACCACATTTTAAAATCTTTGTTTATTCTGATGTGGATTATGAAGGAAAAAAAAAAGAAGAACAAATTAAAAAACCAAAAACAGAAACCCCATGCCAGAATAACCAGTATTCCAATATTAGGGCCAGGAAAGTTAGATACGGTATTAAAGCCAAGTCTCTACTTGCCTGAATTGGAGCAGACACTTGAATGTCCATCTTCCACATCCCAGATAACCAAGGTTTCAGGCTGTTTTGTGGTTGGATTCTCTCCTCTCTTTCAAAATACCATTCACTCTGAAACCATGAAACCTTCCCATTGAAATCAATACATTTCATCAAATCACTTCTATTTATGGAAATAACATTTTTCCATATGGAAAGATAGTTAATCAAAGCTTTCATGATCCCTAGTTCAAACTATTGAAGTTTGTTACTCACAGTCCATATCTACACAAGATGCTAACTTTGCAGTAGCCAAATAACACAGCACAGTAGTGCGTCACAGCACTAACAGTGCTAATACGCTACTGAACAATACCATTAAGCTACTACACAGTAGTGTCGCTAAAAAGGCATTCACTGGCACTACTGTTACTGCACATTTATTTAATAATTGATGATACAAATATGCTAAATAAATGCACAGTAGCCACTATGCAGTAGCATCTCATGTAGATGTGCCCTCTATCTTAAGCTAATTACTGCAAGATTCTAAGTAAAATGGAAGATGACCATCTCAAAGAAACTCCTATAATACAACAGGCAACAATACATCTGAACAATAAGGATGAAGAAAAAGATATTTCATTGGTGTTACATATTCTGCAATTAACTCTTGCCCAATACTGGGTAATAAGGTTAAAGTCCCAGCTTTAACTTTTGAAGTCCAAGACTCCATTTACCTCACTTTCACTCCACAGTTGCATCTGTCCACAGCAGTAGAAATTCTTCTGAAATGTAGAGTTGACACTGACAGCATTATAGTCCAAATTTGTACATGCCAGGTAGCAGGTTTCCTTGTTAGGAGACTCTTAGTTGATGTTAGAAAGACAACAAATCATACAAGTTTCAAAGATAAATGAAAGGTTCTTCTCTTCTAATTAGCCCTCTTAATAGGGTTATAATGAGCCATTCGAACTAGCTTGGACTACCATAAGATCAGTAGAAGATTATAGCCACTGTACTATTGTATGTCTTTATATTCTATTATGCCACAATGACAGACACGATAAAAATGCAAAGACAGATTTCACCATGACTCTGAACATCTGGACAAGCAAATATTTACAGTAGCATCTTGAGAAGTAATCTGTTACTTCATCAGAGTTGTTTCATGAATGTTAAATACATATTTTCAATCAATATTTAATGTGTTTAATGAGTTTTTCCAATTAATGTTTAGATCACTTTTCTCTCCTCTCCCACAATATGTTTAAAGATGGTAGATCATGTCCAATTTAAAGAGGAACTTTTATGTAGTTTCACTTTTAAATATCTTGGATTTCAGCACTTCCAGGTGATTTATATTCTGTAATATAAAGCTTGTTCTTCAATTTCTTTACGCACTTAAAACTTCCATTGACTTAAGTATGATGATAAAACTAGAATATTAAGTTATAGTCCTACACATGTTACAATAAACTAATATAAAAAAGCTTTCATAGCTTCTTAAAAATTCTTACTACACAAAGTTTTCATCTGATTTCAAACATTTGCCTAAAAGTGTTTGCAGGCCAAACAGCCCAAAAGAAATGAGAAAATAGAATAAAATTGACTCATCTTTTCTTGCTGTGAATGAAGTACAAACATTTTTTTATTATAAAAGGCATGCATGAATGATAAATTTTGGGGAAATTAGATTAAATCTTTGTTTAGTTGTATTAAGCTGAGTGTATTAATTTTTAATTTAATAAGTATCTCTTCAAATTATTTGTTTGAGATGTTTTTCACTTTTCTTACCATATTTGCTAATTTAATTGCAAAAAGAATTAGTGGGCATGGCAGTGATAAGCAAAGCATTGCATTTTCAGAGTCCATTTAGGGAAAACATTTACCTATATGTGCAGTATTTCAGACTGTGGGTTGGTTGCAACATTTCTGGTTTAAATGTGTTCATACTGTAATGTGTGTTTCCCTAATTATCCTTCTTCCAGGGAAAAGGAGAAGTTAGCTTTGCTTGGAAGAAGAATCTACATAGTGCATTATTAGTGGGGAATGGCCCACGACAAGATCTGTGGGCATATGAAGACCCAGCATAGCTGCAAGTAGACTCCAGCCTCAGGACCTGAGGAGACTCCTTGCTGTTTCTGGTGCAAAGGATGGCTTTAAGAGAAGAGACGTTGGAAAAATGGAGACTTCCAGAGACAAGTAAGAGAAAATTACAGGCAGGAGAAGAGAAATTTGAGAGTTTGAGAGAACAGCCAGAGCTGTTTTTCATGACAGACTGCTTGGAGTTTGGGGCAGAAAAAGTCTTCTACTGTATTTTTTTTTGGCCTACTGATTTTGGTTTTGTTTTTGGTGTAAGAAGAGCTAACTGTTCACTGTGTGCACACCATCCCCTTGGAAAGCTAAAGTTTCTCTCCAGGAGCTGAACCAGAAGGTGCCTCTCTGAGGGAGGTCCATGAATAACCAAAGGGGCCCACAGACCAAAAGGTTAGGTCTCAGAGTCCAAGTGAGGCACTCACCCATTTAAGAAGCTATCCCTGGGCTGCTTCTAGGGGCTGGTATATTCTTCTTATCCTGCTCCTCATATTAAAGTCTATATACGCAATGGCCAAACAGCTCCTGGTTTGCTAGAAATATTTTCAGTGATGGTTCACTGGCTTACTCTCTTATATGTCAACTGATAAACTTGGGGGGGAGGCAACCATGTAAGCTACTATCACCTATTGTAAAGTAGCAGGGTTAAGAAACTACTCTGTTGAGTGCTACAGTGATAGGTCTGTCAATGCTAAAAGACACCATGGATCTTAGAATGCACTCCCAGTTTTATGCTAGTCTTCTGGGACTTTAGGTTAATGAGATCTGAAAGAAGAGTACTAGAGAATTTCACTTTGCTATTAACAGGACAATAGCTTCAGAACAATAGTTTTAGAACAGGTATAAGTCCATGGGGCCAGGGTGATGAAGGAGTTGACTGATGTGGCCATCATCTTTGAAAAGTAGATGATTGGAAAAGGGTAAACATAGTGCCTATATTTAAGAAGGGGGAAAAGGAGGATCCAGGGAACTACAGACTGGTCAGACTCACTTCAGTCCCTGGAAAAATCATGGAGCAGATCATCAAGGAATCCATTTTAAGTACTTGGAGGAAAAGGTGATTATGAACAGTCAGCATGGATTCACCAGGGCAAGTCATGCCTGACCAATCTGATTGTCTTTTATGATGAAATGATTGGCTCTGTGGATGCAGGGAGACTGGTGGATGTGGTGTAACTTGATTTTAGCAAGGCTTTTGATACGGTCTCCCACAACATACTCCTAGGCAAGCTAAGGAAGTATGGGATGGATGGATGGACTTTAAGGTGGATAGAAAACTGCCTGGAGCATTGGCTAGTAACAATGGCTCACCGTCTACTTGGCAGCTGGTATGAAGTGGAGTGCCCCAGGGGTTGGTCCTGGGGCTGGTTTGTTTAAGGTCTTCATCAACAACCTGGAAGATGGCATAGACTGCACCCCCGGCAAGTTTGCAAATGGCACCAAGCTGGGAGGAGTAGTAGATACACCGGAGGGTACAGCTAGGATTCAGCGTGACCTAGACAAATTGAACACCTATACAGCTGGGCATTTAGATCAATCTAATTTTGGTCAGGTTAGTTTAAGTGTAACTCTATGTACCTGCTGGATGCATCTACACGTGCATTAAATGCTAAGATAATGCACGTTTTCCTAGTGCCTAACAAGAGAGGTACTAGATTTAATGTGCATTATCCTGCCTTAGGGGTGCCATGGTTTCAGTGATGTTTAAATGTGCATTAGCCTATTTTAATGTACATAAATTAAATAGCCAGGTTTCTAGTGACGCTTTAATGCTCATAGGCTAATATTCATTAAAGTGCACATGCAGATGCATCTTGTGTGTACAAAATGGCACAGATATATCAGGGAATATATATACTAAAATAGAAGTGGCTCTATTTTTATACCTACAAAGTTGTTCATGTAGGAAACCTTGAACTGTGGTGCACCACTAAGTTAATTGGGAAATTGAGACATTGTTATTTTGAAGTATGACTAGCACTAGCTATACTTTTAAAGTTCAGGAGGTTGTAAAGACTTATTTATTTATTTGAAGGGTCAAAATCTGCCATCCAAAGTTTATTTTTGCCCCCACTTCCCAGGAAAGTGGTTGACGATCTATTACACGACTGATACATATGAGATTTGTGCACAGTTCTGACTGATGCTTGTAAGTATTTAGCATGTGAATTCTGCATTCTCTGATGCCAAAATAAGAGAGAGACAGATACTTGGTTAGTGTCAAAGGCCTCAAAATGGTTGCATTGAAATCAAGGGGGCTATTCTGATTTAAACCAGCTAAGTATCTGTCCAAAATATTTTTAAAATAGGGGAGCAATTTTGTTCAACTACAGTCACCATTAAGCATTTCAAATTAAACAACTGAATTAGTGCTTGCCCAACACATAATGCTATCAAAATACCCATTAAAACTTAATTCTCTACTCAAGATTTTCCTTCACCTATTTAGTCATAATTTTTTAACTGGTCCTTTGCCATTTCATCTTCAATGGCTAACTAATATCTTGAACTTACCATTGCCAAAGTTGGGTTCATCGTTTTTCCTCCTTGGTCCACTTTGTTATATTTATCCACTGTAGTAGCTTATCATTCTACTATGGGCAGAGGAAGGAAGTTCTTTTACACAAGAATTGCAGAGTTGCTGAGGAAAGCTTTAAACTAAACAAGCCCAGGGGAGTGGGGGTAGATTCCACTGCTGGGCATAAATCCTTTCGGCAAGATGACCCAGTGGAGGGTTTTCGTGTAGGGGACGTTCAAAAGATCACCAATGTCACAAGATGCTTACAGAGAGACAGAAGACCTGGTATGACTAGAGGTGAACTCATCTGTCTTCATGGGAATGACAGAAGCATGGGCAATAAACAGGATGAACTGGTATTCCTTCTGACTGACAAGGAATTTGATGGGTTGATGGATACTTGGTGGGACAATACATATGATTAGGCAGTGGATTGAGAGCTATAGGCTCTACAGGAATGACCAGGTTTGGAAGGAGGGTGGAGGACTATGTGCAGGTCACATTTGATTGCACAGGGAAGTCCCGTGAGACACTCTGGGTCAAGATACAAGGGGGCTCCAGAGAAAGGGACCTGTTGGTGGGAGTCTACTATAGGCATCCCTACCAAGAAGAGAACAGCAACAGGCAATTTACAAGGAACTGGCCGATGCAGCCAGCACTAAGGACTTGATGGTCATAGGTGACTTCAACTACCCTGACATCTGTTTGGAAGAACGTTCAGGCAGCTCCAGCAGGTCAACCAACTTATTGGTGACTTCTTGTCACAGGCTTTGGAGGGGCCAACTAGGGGTAAAGCCAGTCTCAATTTGGTGCTCACCAAAAGGGAAGACATAGTAGGTGACCTGAAGATTAGAAGCACTCTGGGCAACAGTGATCATGAGTTGATTAGATTTACCATCCACCATAAGGCTGCGGATTCTACCAGCAGAACAGAAGTCCTTGACTTCAGAAAGGCAGACTTTGGTAAACTCAGGAATCTAGTTGGAAACGCCCTTTACAACCAGTGACTGGATGATTTGGCAGTTCAGGAATGGTGGCACTTCCTTAAGGAGGCAATTTGCACTGCTGAAAAAGAGGCCATCCCCACATAGTCAAATGGAGGCAAAGGAGCCAAAAGAACCTCTTGGCTCAACAGGGAAATCAGGGAACTTCTCAAAAAGAAAAAAGAAGCATACAGGCAATGGAGAAATGGTTCAGCATCCAGAGAAGAGTACACACATACAACCTGGGTCTGCAGGTATGAGACAAAGGAGGCCAAGGCATGCATGGAGATAAAGCTGGCAACTGAAACAAAAAGTCCTTCTTAGGGAGCAAGAAAAAAAAAATCAAGTCCCGCTGTGGGTCCCCTACTGAATACAGAGGGGGAGTCCACAGTTGATCCCTGTAGAAAGGTGGAGCTCCTTAATCTTACTTCACATTAGTATTCTTGAAATCAAGCGTGAACTTGTCACCTGTCCAGAGACCTAGAGAATACAGCGATGACAGCAGTCCCCATAAAATCAGCCCCAAACTGGTGAAGGTAATCTTAGAACATTTGGATGTTTTCAAGTTGGCCAGGCCAGATGACCTGCACCTGAGAGTCCTGAAAGAATTGGCCAAACACATGGCAGTACCTCTGGCTAGGCTATTTGAAGAGTCATGGATCTCAGGAGTGGTCCCAAAGAACTTGAAGAAGGCTAACATCGTGCCCATCTTTAAGAAAGGGAAAAGGGATGACCCAGCAAACTATAGGCCAGTCAGTCTGACTTTGATCCTTGGAAAAATCTTTGAAAAAAATTGTCAAGGAAGCCATCAACCACAGGCTCATAACCGGTGGAGTACTGGGAAACAACCAGCATGTCTTTGTCAAGGGGAGGTCATGCCTAACAAATCTGGTGTCCTTTTATGACCAGATAACTAACCAGCTGGACATGAGGCATCAGGTGGACATCACCTACCTAGACTTCAGCAAGGCCTTTGATACTGTTTCCCATAAAATTCTCTCAATTTAGCTGTAGGGTACCAGCCTAGACCAGGATTGAGGTGAGGTGGGTTGGCAACTGGCTCGGTGGCCGATCCCAGTGAGTTAACTGATGGGGTAGCCCTCCAGGACGAGGTCATCTACAGTGGTGTCCATCAGAGATCAGTGCTTGGGCCCGTACTCTTTAACATCTTTATCAATGACCTGGTTGAGGGAGTGGGAAGCACAATGATTAAGTTTGTAGATGACATAAAGCTGTGGGAAAATGTGGGCACATCTGAGTGCAAGGTAAGTATCCAGGATGACCTTGACAGGCTGGTCCTATGGGCAAAATGCAATCAAATGAAGTTCAATAGGGATAAGTGCCAGGTCCTTCATATGGGTAGGACAAATATTCACCATAACTATATGATGGGTGGTGGCCCACTGGCTGACACTGCATCTGAAAGGGACCTGAGGGTGACAATTGACCAAAGGATGAAAATGAGCCATCAGTGTGATGAAGTTGCCAACAGGTAAAATAGAACTCAACTGATGTGTTGTCAATAGATCCAGAGAGGTGCTCATCACCTTTTGTTTGGTGTTGGTGAGGCCACAGCTGGAATACTGTGTCCAGTACTGAGTACTAGGGTAGTGCAAAGATTCGGGTGGTGATTCAATTCTGAGGAGATTCAGCCTGATTTGGTGGCTGAATCTCCAAATCTGAATTGAATTGGGGGACTAATTCAAAGGTCTGAATCAATTCAAAACTCTCCGAATCTTCAGCAAAGATTCGGAGAGCTTTGATGATTTGGACAGTCCCCATTGGCTGCAGCAGGAAGCTGCAACCACTCCAAGCTGGTAAGTACTGGGGGGAGAGGA
>NW_017728886.1:47926025-47927114 GCF_001723895.1 Crocodylus porosus
TGGGAGGATGAGGTCCAATGGGCACAAGCTATTTGAGGAAAAATTTAGGCTAAACATAAGGCAAAACTTCTTTTCTACAGTGGTAACTAGAATCTGGAACAACTCCCAGCAGAGGTAGTGCAATTGACATGCATGAAATGTTCTAGAGGAGGCAGAACAAGCACCTCATGGAGTTCATTTGAACCCAATTACCTCCTGCCCATGGCAGGGGACCAGACTCGATCTTACAGGTCCCTTCCAGTCCTTCTATTCTATGATTCTCCCACCTTCTTTATCACTGGCCTCTAGTTAATCTTTCACTCTTCCATTTTTCACTCATTCCTTTCCACATTAAAACTAAAGTGTATCACTATTTTCTCCACTATCTTTCTAAGATTCATTCCTCTATTCTATTCTAATGGCCTGATCCATCCCCTATTCATCTTTAACTTTATTTTAAAAATCACCCCCTCTCATTTCTTTTGATGCTCAGCTTTGCTTTCTCCATGCAAAGTACTAATGCCAAACTTATCTCTCTCATCTGTGGTTTGACCAGGTTCTTCAAGTTTTTCCACCAACTCTTCTCATTTCATTGCATTTTAAATTCAGGTGTCTTGTTTTTTTTCCAAGGCTTTACATCACCTAGATGCTGCCTAAATCTTGGACTTGGTGTATTCATGATTCCCTGTTCTTCCTATTTTTTTTCCATTTAATTTTTTCTTTCTGTGCTGTTCCTTAATCTCAAAAACATTGCTCACTTCCCTCTCACCACAATGCCTCCTTCCTTACTACTTTAAAATCCTTCTGAAAACTCACTTCTGCTGTGCAACTGGAAACACTAAGAGGCATGAATATAACGGACACAAGTCATAGTGGGTATGCCTACACATGCATTTCATGTAAAAGCAGTTTACTCATGAATAAACTGCTCACAAGTAAATGCTCAGGGGCAGGCTTTTATACATGCAGGGAATTAGGATCAGATTTGCTGCTAATGGCAGCAAACTGCTCCCACTTCTGGGACCCTGCAATGGTCCCCTGCTGCCTCTAGGGGTAAGTCTAGGCTCCCCCTGGGTGCTAGCTCAGGGGCTCACAGGTAGCACTGAGCCA
>NW_017728886.1:47927214-47932405 GCF_001723895.1 Crocodylus porosus
TCAGGGGCTCACAGGTAGCACTGAGCCATGAGGCCATTGTCTCCTGGATGAGGATGGAATACTGCCCCTTGCCCCTGGGAGCTGCATGCTGCTGGGACAGGGACAATGTCTACCTGCCCTGGGAGCAGTGAGCTCCTGGTCCCAGCTACCCAACTGGGGGCAGAGGACTTGAAAAGAGCTGCAGGGAAGGGGAAGGTCCCAGCCCTATGCCCCAATCCACTGGTGGGAAAGCTAGCTTGCTGCTAGCTGCCCTACTAGCAAATTGAGGCAGAGTGCTGGGACCTACCCCACACCTCTTTCCAAGCCCCATGCCTCCATCACTAAGTTAGGGCACAGGGCTGGGACCTGCCTATGACCTGGACAGTTTCCAGCCCCCACTCCATGAACATGGGACAGAGGCTGGAGAGTCTGTTCCCCACTCAGCTCCATGATCATCAATATCCCACAATCCCCTGTGCCCTGGGGCCTGGCTCAGGCATCTACATGAGCACTACTCTACAGGAAGTAATTGTAGGTAAATTTGCTATTTGCATTTGCAGGTAGCAAATTTACTCATTATTAGCAAGATTTACTGCACAGTAAACATGTGCACATGTATATGCACATGCTTACCGTGTACTAAACTAAGCTACTCTTCAGTAAAGTGCTTAATGTAGACATATCCACTATTGTCTAGATTTGATCATGTTTACTGTGGAATCCTTTGTTGGCATTCTTGTTGTACTGTCATTCATTTTTTCCTTCCTAACTTCTGAATGCATATGATCCTTACTTGTCACTTATAAAAAATAGTTTGAATCCTATTCAGGATAAAGAAAATGCATTATTTTGTAAGGGTTTTTGTTTTTTTAAGCTCAAAAAATAAGTAATAGGTTTCATCATGGTACAGAATGGACACACCTACATGAAACGTTAACTCTGCAGTACCTGAATAATGCTGCACAGTAGTGCATCACAGCACCAACAGTGCTAATATGCTACTGCACAATATTATTAGGCTACTGAACAGCAGCACCATTTATAAGATGTTCACCACTGCTAAATGTGCAGTAACTGTGGTTACTGTGCATTTACTTAGTACTTGGTTATACAAGTAAATGTGCAGTAAGCACTGTGCAGTAGCATCTCATGTAGGTGTGCCCCATGATGTTGAAATAGGAGACTTAACATGGTGTCACAAAGATAAGAGGCAAAGAGATGAGAACTGTGTAAGTGAGCAACGACATAAATAATAATGTAACCATCTTCTGAATCTAGGCTTAAAATTTCTTTATGTAGTTGTATATAAATAAATGAAGACTCAAGAGAACATCTGAACCCTGAAAAAATCATGAAGTCAAAGGAGGGGGAGGATGTGAAGCTGTGATAAACTTTTTCTTTGATTCAATATTTGCAAAGAAAATAGAATAAGAGTAAGTATTCAGCAAATCCCAAATGAGAACTTGCAGATGGTAGCTTTATAGTTAATTTTATTTGGCCCAGTTTGTAGGAGAAGACAGACTCAAAACTAAATCAATGCAATACTGTTTTCCACCGGTCTTCTCCCAAAGACTGATTTCACATTTGATTGACATGACTAAGAAAAGAAAGCATTTGATTCTGAATCAGGGTCCAACATTTTTAAAATGCCCTTAAAAATATTGGCAAGGAACTACGCTCCATCTGAACCTCAAGGGTTGAAAAGGCACCATATTTCTAATCCTGAGCAGACATTGATTCTTATAACATTTTTTTTCATAAAAAAGTGCTTGAAGGCCTTCTCCAAGAATTCCATTGGGAGGTTAGGTACCATTCATAACCTGAACATCCTCCAGCAATATCAAAGGATTCAACGAACTAAAAAAAAATATTAACAGCCATACAGTTAGCTGCTGCAAAGGAACAAAAAAATAAAAAATAAAAAAGAATGATTCTACTCCAGTATACAGCTTAACCCAAATAAAAAATTGTCACCATCTAGATTACAATTAAACACTTAATTCTGGTTCAGTTTTTGGCATAAAAAAAGGAGCAGGCCTTACAACCAATGGTATGTATGAGATTTAAAAAAAAAATCTGGGGAAAAAAAGGTTATTTAAGGAAAAAGTATTGATATCTAAAGCAATGTCAATGCATTCTTGTAACTTTCACCAATATAACTTTAAAGCATTTGCTTCAAGTAAAGGACATAGTTATTATTGACTTCAACTTGAATGTGTCAGACTGTAAAGTTTAACACAGATGAATCAGTGGTTTGAAGAACCTTGTGCCACACTACTGTCTTATTATGGAAGCTGGAATGTTTCCTAAAGGACAGAGTAGAACATTCAAACTAGGGACAGATATTCAAGAAGTCTGAGCCTGAACTGATTAAATCTTTGCAAGTTAGTCTAACCTGGCTCTGTTAAATCACTTTGTAACTGCAGACATCTCAGACATGCAAGTGCATGCCTGCAGTGGCTCAGACTAGAAGCTGGGGGTGCTAGAGCAGCTCTCTATTTCCTTGCACAGAACTGAGCTGAGGGGAAGGGTGGACAGGCCCCAGCAGGATGCTCTGATTAGCCCAGCAGGGAATTGATAATAGTGTTTATCACTCCCTAACTCGTTGTTTATCACCCCATTAAGAAAACAGCAGAGGGACATTACCAGCTATTTGTTGATTCTATCTGTTGACTCAGGAAAAGAACCAGCATGTGGTCTGCTAGCTAATACAGACACCTCTCCACAAGGCAGAGGGGAGGGGGGAATTCCTGCTTAGCAGGGAGTGGTATGGGGGAGGTGGGGAGGAGCAAACAGCTCCTCTTAAACAGCTTTTCCAAGGAAGGACATTACACTACCTGTTGATTAGCTCAAAAAAGCCTGTCTACCTTAGTCATCTCCCATAGCATGCACTGTAGCCAGCATGTAGTCTGCTAGCTAATGCTGATGTGTGTGTGTAAGGCAGAGGGAGGGGGGAATAATCCCTGTTTAGGAGGGATAAGCCAAGGCCTGCAAATCTCTGCCAAAACTGCAGCCAAGGAGCAGAGGGGAGGGGCTAGCCCTGATGTGGAGCAGAGAGCCTTGCCCAGCACAGAGAGCATGCTGGGATGCTTGGGGTGTTTGTTGGTTCATCTTAAACCAGCAAGGGGTCTGGAACAGACATTGCATATGCCAGTTTGAGCCAAATCAGTTAAGTCTGATACTACATTCAGTCCAGTTTCAGCCATTTTCAAACTGGTTTATGTGCTCTAAACATCTGCTCTGTTACAATTTTAAACCAGTTTCTGATCACTAAAACCAGTTTGCATATAATGTCTGTCCCTAGCCTCAGAATATAAAGGTCTTTCCACTGTCTGAGAAGTACCTGAAAAGAGGAATTTTCTCTACAGCCAGGATTCAAATTATTTTATCAGTGAAAGGATAAGTCATCAAAACCAGTAGAACATTGTACCTTGGCAACATTATTATTAGCACAAATACCCAACTCCCTGTTTGTTGCAAATTAAGTGAAAACCTTTGGGGGAATTTATAAAGACATTGTCATTTTGCACTCTTATTTGTACCTCTTTTTCTAGCATTTGAAAGACCAGAGTTAGTCATTTTTTTTAGTGTTTAAAACTGTGGTTGTAAAACTGACATTTAATTATTTCAAGAAAAATAAAAGTAAGAGACTATGCACACTGCACCTGGTATATGGGAACGATGTACTGAAGTGACTATAGTGGAGCACAGACTTGAACCTGGACCTTTCATATCCCATGCAAGTGGTCTAGCTCTAAGCTGTTTAGTTTTATTCTGTATGTGACCCAGTGAATATCTGCTTATCAGAGCTCTTCTGCTTCATATTGGAGAGATGAAGAGAGACCAATCCCAGAAAAGTGTAGTGACATTTAATCAAAATTCAGACATTCCCACAAACATTTTCAGTTTGAATGAATCAACATTTTCCAACAAAAAATATTTTCTAAATAAATTCCCAAGCTGTTGATCCATGTGGTTGAGATAGTGACCAGGGAGCCAGTGAAGAGGGGTAGAAAACAGGATAAGCAGTTTGCAGGGAGCAAGAGGAAGAGAAGCCAGTCACCAGAACCAGATCCTGCCCAGGGAAGCTAAGTGATCCAGAGCTGCCTGTGTCTTTGGCTTGCTGAGTGTTTGTCTGGCTGGTTGTGTGCATTTGGGGCATGTGCTCTGAGAAGCTAGGAGTGTTGCTAGCCAAATGACTGCTGACTGATTGCTGCCTGTATCCAACAGAAACCCCAATGAGGGGTGGAACCAGTCCAGGCCCAGCAGGGTATAAAGAGGAGACTCCAAGTCGCCTCAGAACCAGCAACCAGGGGCAGCAAACAGTACAAGCAGTTTGCAGGTCAGTTTGCTACCACCCCCTTCCCAATTCTGAGGGGAGGGTCTTTCACTTGGTGTGAAGGAACAAGAAAAATGGAACCCTTAAAGGCTAATGAGCAGGAAACAAGGTGAGTTTACTTGGAAAGGTGGGCTTGGAAGAAGGGCAGTAAGTATAAAAGGGGTATAAAAAGGAGACTCCCCAGGTGATCATGGAGCCAGCAAACAGGTGTTGCAGACATGGTAAACAGTTTGCAGGGAGTTTGTAGGCCAGTTCTTAGGCCACTTTGTGAGCCCAACACCCATTTTTGAGGGCCAAGTCTTTCAGCTTGTTGGGAGGAAGCAGGAAAAAGCACCCCCCAAAAACACCCTTTGGAGCAAGGATCAAAACACAGGCCCATTCCAGCTCAGTTTGCTAGGGAAGATCTGCTTGGAAGAAGAGCAGTAAGAGAGAGAAGGCAGATTAAGAGACCCAGGGTGGAGGACACTGCAATGCCAAAGCCACTGCTACTGCCTCTGCTTGTACTTGTGAGGCTTCTGTCCAGTCAAAACCACTCACCATCAAGAATACAAGGCAGTTGAGGAGAAAGAGACTTAACGGTGGGGGTCTACTACAGACCACCCAACCAAGGGGAAGAGCTAGACCAGGACTTCTTAAGTCAGCTCAAAGAGGTAGGTAGGTCAAAGGACATGGTCATCATGGGTAACCTGAACTTTCCAGACATCTGCTAGGTTCCTAGCCAAAATGCAGGACCTCCATCTAAACCAGGAGGTGCACAGCCCCACCAGGGGAGATGCCTGGTGCTGGCAATGGGTGATGACCTGGTGAGGGGGCTGCATGTGCTCGACCACCTGGGCGACAATGATCATCACCTGCTGGAATTCACCATCCAGC
>NW_017728886.1:47932696-47934120 GCF_001723895.1 Crocodylus porosus
TCTTCTAGCTAAAAGGGAGGCATACACCCAATGGAAGGGAGGGGCCATCACCAGGGAGGACTATACTGCGGTTGCTTGGGGATGCAGGGGGGCAGTCAGGAAGGCCAAGGAGGAGATGGAACTGGGACTAGCTACCCAGATCCAGAACAAGAAGTTCTTTTTTAAATACATAGGGGGCAAAAAGAAGGTACCAGGTAATGTGAGGCCCCTGTGAGACACGCTAGGAAATTTGGTTGTCACACCAGACGACAAAACTAACCTATTTAATGACTTCTTTGCCTCCATTTTCCTAAGCAGAGACCAGATCAGCCCTCCCCACAAGGCCCCCCTCAGGTTGCAGGGGAGGCACAACTAAGTCAAGGGTCAGTGAGGATCTAGTCAGGGAACTTCTGGAGGGACTGGATGTATTTAAATCAGCTGGTCCAAATGATCTCCACCCCAGAGTGATGAGGGAATTAGCTGAGGTTATTGTGGGACCCCTGGCATGGCTTTATGAGCACTTGTGGTGCTCTGGTGCGGTGCCAGAGGACTCGAAGAGGGACAGTGTGGTTCCCATCTTCAAAAGGAGAGGAAGGAGGACCTGGGAAACTATAGGCCAGTTAGTCTTACCTCAATCCTGGGTAAGCTTTTTGAGAGAATTATTCTGGCACATGTCCACGAGGGGCCATCAGGGGACATTATGCTTAGGGGCAACCAACACAGGTTCATTAGAGGCAGGTCCTGTCAGACCAACCTGGGGGCCTTCTATGACCAGATCACCAAATCCTTAGATACAGGGGTAGCAGTGGACATAGTCATCCTGGACTTTAGGAAAGCCTTTGACACTGTCTCTCACCCCGTTTTTCATTAAGAAACTGGGGGGGCTGTGGTGTCAACACGTACACAGTCTAATGGGTCGCCAACTGGCTGGAGGGCCACACCCAGAGAGTGGTAGTGGATGGGTCATTTTCAACCTGGAAGGATGTGGGCAGTGGGGTTCGGCAGGGCTTGGTCCTCGGGCCCGCACTGCTCCACATCTTCTTCAGTGACTTGGACAAGGGGGTAAAAAGCACCCTGTTCAAATTTGCTGACGACACTAAGATGTGGGGGGATGTGGGCATGCTAGAAGAGAGGAATAGGCTACAATTGGACCTAGACAGGTTACAGGGGTGGGCGGATGAGAATAGGATGGGATTCAACACCGACAAGTGCAAGGTGATGCACCTGGGGCAGAAGAACCAGCAGCATACCTACAGGTTGGGGAACTCCCTTCTCATCATTACAGAGGCAGAAAAGGATTTTGAAGTCATCATTGATGCCAAGATGAACATGGGCAGGCAGTGTGGGGATGCAGTCAGGAAGGCCAACTGCACCTTGTCATGCATCCACAGATGCATCTCAAGCAGGTGATACTCCCCCTCTATGTGGCACTGGTCAGGCCGCAG
>NW_017728886.1:47934290-47974462 GCF_001723895.1 Crocodylus porosus
AGTCCCTGGTTCCCTGAGCACTACCAGGAGTGACTAGAAATAATGGTCACAAGCTGGCAGAGGGTAGATTCAGATTAGAGATCAGGAGATGCTACTTCACTGTCAGGGTGCCTAGGATCTGGAACAAACTTCCAAGTGAAGCCGTGCTGGTTCCTACCTTGGGGGTCTTTAAGACAAAGCTTGACAATCACCTTGCTGGGGTCATTTGACCCCAGTACTCTTTCTTGCCATAGCAAGGGGTTGGACTTGATGATCTGCTCAGTTCCCTTCCGACCCTACTATGAAACTATCAAGGCTTCCACCAAGGTCCAGGTCTGACTCTGCGGGGACTGTGGCTTGCAGGTTTCTTCCAGTGATGGCCACATCAGGGAGTGCCTGCGGTGTGAGTGGTACTTCCTGCTGGTGTCTCTCAGGGAATAGGCAAGAGAACAACAGAAGATGGTGAGGCTCTGAAGCATCATCTGCCATGAGGAGTTCATTGATTCAATGCTTGGGGAGACCTCTGGGACTGTGAAGGAAGAAATACCAGACAGCGCTAGAGAAAAGACAAGACTCCCAAGATGGTGGAAGGTGGAGCCTTGTGACTTCTGGCAGCAAGCAGAGATCTTCACCTCCACCTCCAGTCATTCATCTGGAGAACAGATATGCAGCTCTAGCAGCAGAGAGGGAGGATCACATTCCATTGGTGGAGGAAGACAAGCCTCACTTCACCAAGGTGGGTAGAATGCTCGCCACTAAGAAGCAGCAACGAGTGATGATGATTGGAGACTCCCTTCTGTGGGGGATGGAGGGAGCCATCTTCTGGCCTCGCCTGTTGTCTCAAGAGATCTGCTGTTTGCCCAGAGCCCAGGTCTGAGATGTCACAGAGGGATTACTGAGGCTCATCCGGCCCTCTGACTACTACCCCATGCTGCTCATCCATGTGGGGAGACCTTGAGCATATCAAAAGTGTCTACAGGGCTCTGTGTGCAAGGGTGAGTGGGTCTGGGGCTCAGGTTCTGTTCTCGTTGATCCTTCTGGTCAGGGGAAAGGGCCCAGGAAGGAGCAGGTGCATCCTGCAGATCAACACCTGGCTGCACAGGTGATGTTGCCAGCAGAGATTTGGATTTTTTGGCCATGGGATGTTGTTCCAAGAAAGATTGCTGGGAAGAGATGGGATCCACCTGATGAAGAAAGGGAAGAGTGCCCTCACAGACAGGCTCACTAACCTAGTGAGGAGGACTTTAAATAATGGTTACCAAGGGGTGTAAACAAAATCCCTGAGTTAAGTGGGGAAGCAGAAGACCTGGAGGAAGAGTAAGCAGACGGGGGTGATAGGGGAGGTGTTCTCACACTTCCTGAGAAATCAGGGCAATCATTTAGTTGCCTCAGGAACCTGTACACAAATACACAGAGCCTGGGAAACAAGCAGGAAGAATTGGAAATCCTTGCACAGCAATGTCACTATGATGTGATTGGAATAACAGAGACTTGGTCGGAAAGCTCTCATGACTGGAACAGTCATGAATGCAACAAACAGTTCAGGAAAAAGACAGGCAGGGTAGAAAAGGAGGACAAGTTGCACTTTATGTAAAAGAGCCATATGATTGCTCAGAGCTCCAGTATGAAAATGGAGATAGGCCTGTTGAAAGTCTCTGGGTTAAGGTTAGAAGGGAGAACAATAAGTGTGATGTCATGGTGGGGGGTCTACTATAGAGTCTAGACCACCAGATCAGGAGGAAGTGGTAGATGAGGCTTTCTTCAAACAGCTAGTTTCCTGGTCACAGACCCTGGTTCTCATGGGGGACTTCAAAACACCCTGATATCTGCTGGGAGGGAAATATAGTACTGTGCAGGCAATCCAGGAAGTTTTTGGAGCATATTGGTGACAACTTCCTGGTGCAATTGCTGGAGTGGCCAAATAGGGGCCATGCTCCTCTTGACCTGCTGCTCACAAATAGGGAAGAATTGGTGTGAAATGTAGTAGTGGATGGCAACTTGGGCAGCAGTGACCATGAAAATGATTGAGTTCAGGATTCTGAGGAAAGGAAGGATGCAGAGTAGCAGAGTAAGGACCCTAGACTTTGGAAAAGCAGACTTCCACTTACTTAGGGAACTCATGGGTAGGATCCCCTGGGAAGCCAGTCTGAAGGGGCAGGAATCCAGGAGAGCTGGCTGTACTTTAAAGAAGGCTTACTGAGAGTGCAGGAACAAACCATCCCAATGTGCAGGAACACTAGCAAATATGGCAGAAGACCAGCTTGACTTATCAGGGAACTCTGCAGTAAACTAAAATCACAAAAAGGAAGCTTATAAGAAGTGGAAACTTGGACAAACAACAAGGGAGGAGTATTGCTCGGTCATGCAGGGATAAAATCAGAAAGGCCAAAGTGCAGTTGGAGTTGCAGCTAGCAAAGGTTGTGAAGGGTAACAAAAAGGATTTCTACAAGTATGTCAGTAGCAAGAGGAGGATCAGGGAAAGCATGGGTCCCTTACTGAATGGGTGAGGCAGCCTTGTGACAGAGGATGCAGAAAAGGCTGAAGTGCTCAATGCCTTTTTCACCTCTGTCTTCACAGGCATCTGGTATCAAGTAGAGTGCCACAGGGGTTGGTCCTGAGGCTGGTTTTGTTCAAAGTTCTTCATTAATGACCTGGAAGATGGCACCCTCAGGACAGAACAGTCCCATGCACCAGTACCAGCTGGGGGCTGACTGGCTGGGCAGCAGCTCTGCAGAAAAGGACCTGGGGGTTACAGTGGACAAGAAGCTGAATATGAGCCAGCAGTGTGCCCTAGTTGCCAAGAAGGTTAACAGCATACTGGGCTGTATTGGTAGGAGTGTTGCCAGCAGGGCAAGGGAAGCAATTATCTCCTCTATTCAGCGCTGGTGAGGACACATCTGGAGTACTGTGTTCAGTTTTGGGCTCCCCACTACAGAAAGGATGTGGACAAATTGGAGAAAGTCCAATAGAGGGCAACAAAAGTTGATGCGGAGGATGGGGCACATGACTTTATGAGAAGAGACTGAGGGAACTGGGCTTATTTAGTCTAGAGAAAAGAAGACAGTGGAGATTTAATAACAGCCTTCAACTACCTGAAGGGAGGTTTGAAAGTGGATGGAACTAGACTGTTCTCAGTGGTGGCAGATGACAGAACAAGGAGCAATGGTTTCAAGTTGCAGCAAAGGAAGTTTAGGTTAGATATCAGAAAGAATTCTCTCACTAGGAGAAGCACTTCACTCTAGTAAAGCACTGAAACACAGGTTGTAGAATCTGCATCCTTGGAGGTTTTTAAGGACCTGGCCAGGCAAAGCTTTGGCTGGGATGATATAGTTGGGGATGGTCCTGCTTTAAGCAAAGTGTTGGACTAGATGATCTCCTGAGGTCCATTCCAACCCTAATTTTCTATTATTCCAGATATAGTTTTTTAATGAGATAATGCTGTAGCATACTATCCTCCCACAATAATTCATGCAATTGATAAAGGCATAAGTAACTAAGTATAATCTTTCATACCAGTAATTAACATGCCCCATGATTTAGATGGACAGATTTTTAACACATTGTTAAAACTGGTTTTAGTAAAGTTAATATTTGCTGTCCCATAAACACACATGTACAGCAAATAAGAAACTGGAAAAAAGATCCGTCACTGCATCTCAAGTCCTCTGGAACAACTAGTTCACCCTTGCAAAGAGGAAAAAAAGTGTAAAACTTTTTTGGTGTCATTGTCACCATTACAATCTCTGGAGCTCAGGTTGTAAGTGGGCAAGTTGAAGAATGAATGACATCTCCATCAAATGTTGATTGAAAGCAATTAAATAAATCTCAGGAGGAATGTGGAAATAAGGAGCCAGTAGTCATATTTGTATCCTGATTGCTATAGGGCTAAACCAAAAGTGGATATAAGGAGTGTAAAAGAAGCACCTTTTACCACACCACTGAAATTTAGCGTGGTGAAATTTAGCAGAAACAGTTAAGTATATGGCCTCATGCTGGGCACAAGAGTGGCTTCTGAAAAGACTTGCTCCTACTCCACGTGTAGCAAATCTGGGAAATGAGGCAATGCAGCCCCTTTAGAATGGCAGAGTGCACAACTGGGACCATAACCAGGGTCTTTGTCTTGGATGTCTTTGCACAGATTCAGATCCATTTTAAAGCATCTACAATTCCTAACTTTTTGGCATTAGCATGCAAGGAGCAGAAACAAGTGGGCAGAAGTAGAATAGGCAAACCCGTATAATAAGAGAATAGGAAGGAGAATCAGTTACTTGAGGTTGGAGTACCAAGTCTCATTTGATTAGAAAAAGACTGCGTGCACCAACAGAAATGCAAAAAAAGAATGTTAACAAGGTATGATCAAAGAAGGAGCAAAGGGAGGTACAGAAGACACTATACAGATTATGAGCTTAATAAAAAAAGTTTAACATGCATATCAAGCAAGTTAATTTCCCTGGTAATTTTTTTTTAAATCATGGTTATTGACAAACATACACATTTCAGCAAAAGTGTGTAAGTACATGGTATTTCCAAAATTATATTTTGAAATGCATCATCACAGGACTGCATAATAGAAGGTATTGTAATGGTGTTTTGCCCAGTAAAAAGGTCAACACTTCTGTTTCAAGATCACAATCTATCTTGTGTCATTTTAGATTGGTAGTGAGAACTGATTGCTTAAAGATCTCCAATTCCTTAGCAACCTCACCAAAGGACAACACTTCTTTCAGCTCAGAAGTTCAAAATCAACAGAAATTGTCTTATTCAGTAGCCCTGATGGAGACTAGCTGATTTAATTTGGGAAGTCTGCAAAAGACAAAAAGTACAGATCAATTACGAAAATAAAATGTGAATGCAAGCAATTAATACTGGACAAGCTACTTCTGAATAAAAAACTATGGCACAAAGCACAATAAAAGCTCAGGAATCTGCAAGTAATCTTTACTATCTGAATAAAAGAGATGGTAGGTGGAAACTTAATAAACAATTAAAATTGCAAGTGCAATAGAGAATGCTGCTTAGCTTCTAATTGGATTGCATTGGGTCTCTCTTATACAGTTTAAAGAATATTTCATGTTATTTAAATAGCTGTTGATATCATCAAGCCAATTTCATTAAAGGTCCAAAGAGATTTACTTGTATAAATATCAGTTGGAGTGCATTTGCTGAATTCCCAGATTCTATTTCCATCATACCATATGGATTGCTACTATAATAATACCAAGAAGAGACATTCAGAAAGCTTTATTTGTATTATACTGGCTGCGTCTACACTGTTGGCTACAAAGCACCAACTCACAGGATCATAAAGTCAGATCATAAACCTTGGTGCTCATCCCCTCAACACCCCCCCCAACACACACACACAGTAGCTAGCTCTGAACACTAAGCACTGGTGTCAAGATATACCTATCCCCAAGCACTAGAGTCCACCATCGATGGCCAGTCAAGGCTTCTTTCAATGCGATGTTGCTTCAGAAGGAAGGGGGTTGCCGGCTGGTCCTTTTGGCTGGACATGCAGGGTGCTGGTCATGTCCAAGAGGGTGCCATTGGGGGCAATTCTTCACTGCATTTTATCCCTCTCTGGCAGACTTTGGTGACTCCCCAATTCTCAGGCGTACCCAATCCAGAGGTCATTGACTTCAAGGTATGTCCCTCTTGGTAGCTGCTGAATGGCAGCTGTCAGCCCCAGAGGTCATGTCTGCATGTATGTGCCGTCTCAGGAGTCCGTTTATGAATTTTGATTGATTCACTGCCATGATGAACAGAACCCTGGAAGTGGTTGATCAGGGGGTATTTCAGCCCCAAGGGTCTGTTTCCACCATTGATTAGTTCAAACAGGGGCTTCCGTACCTTTAATAATGAAGTTTCCAGGAATTCCTGGCTCTTCATTGATTCTTCTCCTTGGTCTCTGATTTTTTAGGTGTTAATTGCCGCTCATTAACATGCTTATCCAGACTAGCTACTGTGTTACACAGTCAACCATGATTCATTCAGAGACCTGCTCCATACAGAGATTCCTGCTCTTGCTAACATTCTTACATGGTACAACTTACTTTTAAACTTAAAGTATATTTGTAAAAGCATCTACAAGCTCTATTTTCACTACAAATACGCCTTATATAATAATAATATAATAAAAGAACAAAAAGAGAGAGGAAGGAAGAAAAGGTAGAAAAGAGAAAGCATCCCCAAAAGGGGGCAAATACTAAAAGAGGGGCTTTTGCCAGATGGAGGAGTTTCATTTGAGTGGGGGGGTAGACAAAAGGGTTTCTTGCTACAACACGAGATGCTTTACTGCACAGTAGAGCAAATTACTGTGTTATAAGCATCACTGTCTACGTATGAAGAAACTTACTGCACAGTAATTTGCTCTACTCAACATTCAGTTTGCTACCTGCAAATACAAGTAGCAAATTAAGTGCTGTGTAGTTACTGTGCAGTAAGGGAAGTGTAGACAGCTGATTGGGAGAAAATTTGCTAGCTGTCAACCTGGCCCTAAGAGCTCCCTGCTGCTGGTGTAGGCTTCACCACTGGAGCCTTGGTAAGGACAATATCCCCCTCTTCCCGCAGCAAGACGCTCCCAGCCCCAGCTCTGTGGTTGTGGAGTGGAGGCTGGGAAGTTGCTTCTTGCCTCTGGGAGGTGCCTGCTCCCAGGAAAAGCTCTGTCACTGGACCCCAGGCTGGGACAATGTCCCCCTGCCCTGGCAGCAGGGAGCTCCTGTGATTGTGGAGCAGGGGATGAGAGATTGCTCCCTGCCCCCCAGGAGCTGCCTGCTACCTGCTGTGCTCACAGAGCTGGGGCTGGGAGGTCCCTGAATGAGGAGAGTTCCCCACCAGCCTGGAGGTGACTGGGACCTGTCCCAGACCAAGATAGGTCCCAGCCAGCCCTGGGCTTTGTGGAGCAATCTGCGTGTGCAGCCCAGAGCTAGCTGAGGACTGTTCTGTTTTGGAGTAAATTCCAGCAAGTATTTTAACATGTAGATGCACCCCGTATATATGATTTGCAAGTTTAACAACATTTAAAAAGCTCTAGAATTAAAAATTCAATGCTCACAGAAATGCCTAACCTGTGCCATGGTTGTTGGCACACTGCGCCGAGAAGTCAGAGACATGGGTTCAAAGTCCCTGTGAACAAGGGATCCTAGAACCCAAGTCTCCTGCTTGAGTGCCCTAACTACTTGGAATTTGAGCATGAAACATGGGGTCCTCCTCTGGCATCTAGCAGTGTGAGTCATGGGTTCTGGCTGGCTATGTTCACATGACTTGCACATGCTTAACCTTCACTCCCCCTATTGTGTACATAGCTACATAAATCCTTGGTTGATGTGTAACCTCTTTGTGTCCACACTTTCACATCCACAGTAGAATCACAACCTGAAGTGCTAAGACTGCCACTTGATGAGGAATTGAAAAGTACTGAAAGCAGTGTATACATGTCGGGACAGGATGGGAGATGTGGGTGAAGGCCAAGCAGGAACAACACGGCGGCCTTCAAGATAAGCTTATCAGGAACCAGCTTGAGCCATGCTCCTGGTTCAGCAAGACACCAGGATGAGTCACTGTCAGACTGCCAAGAGTATGTTACAGGGTGGGCTGATCTGTATGTGACTTATCAGTATATAAAGAAGTCTGTGCTTTGCTTTTGTTGAGAATTAGCTGCCCCTTGCTTTTTCTCCCGTGGCCATGCAAAATAAAGCGCTTCTGACAGCCAAACAGTAATCCTGTCTGAATTTCCACATCATCTTGGGGGCTTTCCCAGGAGGTGTCCTCACACAGACCGCCCCGAGTAGGACCCTCGTCTCGGCTCTTCAGCTCCATCGCTCTGAGAATTCTCTCCTCGACTCGGTTCTTCGGTTCTGTGGCCTTGACACCCCAGACCCTGATCTACCATCCATCTTTTTGGCTCTGGAAAAATCCCTGGCCAGGGCGAGTACCTGCCTGTTTCGGTGTCAGTAAGTCCTAGACATGACAATGGGTAGCAGGACCTCTAAGATCCCACCGCAGGATCCCGCCCAGTTTATGTATCTGAAATATGGGCCCTGGTCAACGCAGTACTTAATTAAATGGAACTGGTATACCGATGGTGACCCCAAATTGTGCTGGCCCCTAGATGGGTTGTGGGATCATCATATCCTCAAACAGCTCTGAGAAAATTTGGAAAACAAGCACCCCATTCAAATGGAAGCCTGGTACCTATGGGAAGACGCATCTGAAGAGTGTCATAAGCGCTCCCTTGTGGCTTCCTATAAGGATAATGAAGAAAAATTTAAGAAGCAAATCAATCACCTTCAGAATCAGGTTAAAGATCTCCAGTGTCAAGGGCTGCCCCTTGTTCACCGTATCTGGCTAGGCTTTATCCCGCTTTGCCTCCGCCACCAGATGACCCACCCTGAGATGATTTGTTGGATCAGAAATTGTCTCTTGGGAACTACCTTCCCTAAAATCTGTGATGACCCTACCGGGTTTGCTCAAAAACTCCAAACCCTCTTTAAGGTTTATAAGCCAACCCACGATGATATTCAGATGCTCCTCAGTGGTCTTCGTCCTGGAGACCAGAAGGACACCCTCCTTAAAGCGGCCAACTGGCCTCCTCAAGACCCCGACAAAGTCCATCTGCCGAACCTCTATAAACAGGTCCTTGAGGCCGTCCCCAGAGTCTCCCCACAAAAAACAGTCCAAAATCTCCACCTCTAAGAAAAAGCCAGAAGAACATCCTGCCAACTACTATTCTCGCCTGGTCCAAGCCTTTAAGTCTAGCCTCCCTGCCATGATTATTCAGACCTTTGTTTCAGGGCTGTTACCTAGGATCTCTGAGTCCTTGCAAAGCACTGTGATTGTGTGGGAAGCCAAAGCCCTCACTGAAATTTTGGCTGCTGCCAGTAATTTCTATACTAAAGCCCACCAGCAAAAATCAAAGGCTCAGGACAAACTGATGGCTTTGCAAATCAGAGATCTCCAGGGTGGCACCAGACCATGGAACCCTGCAGGACCATTTCGCTCTGCCCAACAACCCGGTCCCTGTGACATTCCCATTGATGTCTGCCACTACTGTAAGCAAAAAGGAAGAATGAGTGCCTGAATAAACCTCGGGGGCCCCCACTCTCAGCTAGTGCCCCTCCATTTCAGCCTGGCACCCACCAAGCTCCACTGCCCGGACCATCTCCTCTCCAGTCTCTCAAAGTTGAAAATCAGTATTAGGACAGCCGAGAAGACCCAGAGACTCTAGCCCCTCTACTTTCTACCTTTTCCGATGCTACAACACCTGTTACTGTGGGAGGACAAACTGTTCCCTTTCATGTCGACACTGGTGCTTCTTTGTCTATGCTTAGCTCTGGTTCTGTTTCTAAGGTTCCCATTTCTGGTAAAGTAATCACTGCTGTAGGTATTGGGGATCAACCCATTGACCACCCCGTTACACAGCTGCTTTCATTTACCTTGGGTCCCCTTACTGAGCAACATGCCTTTTTGCTGAGTCTTTGCACTTCTGTAAATCTGTTGGGGTAAGACCTCCTCTGCAAATTGCGGGCAACAGTTCACTGTTCTCCAGATGGGGTCTTTCTCATGTTACCCCAGACCCAAATTCCTGACTTGGTGATGACACTAATGGAACAGGAACCTGAGCCCAATTCTTCCTCATTGCAACAGGAACTATTGGCTCTTCTTCCTGAGTCCTTTCGGTTCCACTCCACAACCAATGTGGGACTTCTCAAGGGTACCATCCCAGTTTCTATCCAAGTTAAATCAGGAGCATCTCCCCATCAATCCTGCAATACCCACTATCAGTTGCTGCCTCCCGAGGCATTGCTCCTGTAATACAAGGTCTCCTAGAACAGGGTGTCCTTGTACCTACCTGTTCTTGTTGTAATACCCTGATCCTTCCAGTCCGAAAGAAGAAGTGTACACCTGAGGGGTTGCCTGTTTATCATTTTGTTCAAGATTTACGTGCTATTAACAATTTTGTGATTCCCTTGACAGCTGTGGTACCCAACCACGCTACTGTACTTTCTCAAATACCTGCTTCTGCTCTTTATTTTTCTGTGGTGGATCTCTGTAATGCCTTTTTTTCCTATACCAGTTCACCCTGACTCTCAATATTTATTTGCTTTTACTTACCAGGGCCGGCAATACACCTTCACCCGTCTGCCTCAAGGATTTCGTGACTCACCCACCATATATAGCCAACTTCTCAAGTCTGACCTTGATACAGTACCATTGCCTCATGATTCTGTGCTAGTCCAATATGTAGATGATTTGCTCCTCTGTTCTGATACCCTCCCTCATTGTCAAGTTGACTCTGTCACTCTTTTAAAACAACTTGCAGCACGGGGCCACAAAGCCTTCCGCTCTAAGCTGCGATTCTGTCAGACTTCTGTTACCTACCTGGGTTACACCATTTCTCACGGTACCCATCACCTGTCTCCTGATCCTCTTTCTGCTGTTCTTTCCCTCCAACACCTGCTGACCAAATGCCAACTCCATGATTTTCTAGGTGCTGCCAACTACCACCAACAGTGGATTCCTAATTATTCTGGACTTTCCAGACCTCTCACCCTTCTCACCTGTAATTCTTCTCCTGACCCGCTACCCTGGGAAGACGTCCATGAATCTGCCTTCTGTCAGCTCAAGCAAGCCCTTTCTCCTTTCCCCGCTCTTAGTCTGCCTGATTATTCCAAGCCTTTCACTCTCTTTTGCCACAAGCACCAAGGCACTGTCTCTGGTGTCTTGACTCAGCCTTTTGGACCCTCCCCACACTGTCCTATTGCTTACTATAGTGCCTTCCTTGACCCAGTCATTTCCAGGTTTCCTCCTTGTCTCCGTGCCATTGCTGCCGCCGCTCTGCTGGTTTCTAAAGCCAACAACCTTGTCCTTGGGTACCCCCTTACTGTTGCTGTCCTGAACGCTGTCCTTACCCTCCTCCAACACGGCAGGACTCGGCACTTGTCCCTTGGCCGTCTAACCCACTATAAGGTGGTTCTCCTGGCTGCAGACCACATGAACCTTGTCCACTGTGATCCCCTCAATCCTGCCTCTCTTTTTCCTTCAGCCTCAGATGGTCAACACCATGACTGCACTCAGCTTGTGGATTTTGTTTTCCTTCCCGTCCTGATCTTTCCGATACCCCTCTGACTAACCCTGACCTCATTTTCTAGGTTGATGGCTCCTGTTTTTGAGATGATCATGGAATTCTCTGAGCTGGCTATGCTGTCTGCTCCAATTATGCCGTGTTAAATCTGCTTCTTTTTCTGTTTCTAGTGTTCAAGTTGCTGAACTCATCACTCTCACTCGTGCCCGTCACCTTGCCACTGAACAATCTGCTAATATCTATACAGACTCTCGCTATGCCTTTGGTGTTTGCCATTCCTTTGGACAGATCTGGAAACAGTGAGGTTTTCTTACTTCTGCTGGGACTCCCATCTCTCACCATCACCTTGTTACTGCTCTCCTGGATGCTATCCTCCTTTCCTCCACCCTTGCTGTCCTATAGTGCAAAGCACATACTGCTGATGATGATCCTGTGTCTCTGGGAAATGATAGGGCGGACACCACAGCCAAGACCGCTGCCCTGTCAGAACTCTTGGTTCCAGTCCTTCAGGCTGCTCTCTACCTCTTTTCCCCTGTCTCCCCTGACCTCCCCTTTCTCCAGGATGCTGCCCCAGATGCCAAAAAGGACTCCTAGATTTCTGCGGGCTGCTCTCTCCACTCCAACTCCTCGTGGTGACACCCATCTGGTCACCTTGTAGCCCCCAGGGCCCTGCTATCCCTCTTGGCTCAAAAGGCCCACTCAGTGGCCCATTCAGCCAACGGGGAGATGGTAGCCAAAGCTAGCTGCCATTGGTATGCCCCCAGTTTTTCTGCCATGGCTGCCCATTTTTGTCACCAGTGTCTGCAGTGTCAGCAACACAATACTGTTTGACCACTCTGCCAGCCACATGCATTCCACAGACCTTTAGGTCTTTTACCCTTTTTCCCCACCTCCAGATGGACTTCGTCAAGTTGCCCAGTCGGGGCCCTGGAAGTATGTGTTGGTTATTGTCTGTGTCCTGGGGGCCGGGGTGACCCCAAAAACTTACCAGCAGCAGGAATCGATGTTCTGGAGAAAGCCGGCTCTTTATACAGCTGCTGCCGGCTGGTGACGTCAGTGGAGAATGCCAGCCAGTGAAGATAAAAGCGGCAGCAGCTGTGAAGATCGGGGCAGATGGCCCTGAAGAGGGAAATCTGCTGACGGAGGAGGAGGAAGGGGAGGCACCATGGTGTCCAAGGAGGAACGAGGAGCCAGAGCTGAAGGACCCAGAGGGAAGGAGCCAGTGGCAGCATCCAGGAGTTGGCAGCAGACAAGAGGCAGCGGGACTAGAGTGCGGTGAAAGGAAGTCACTGCAGAGGACCTGCTGAAGCCAGGTGCACTCGGGGCGTGGTAGGGCAGCAAGAGCCCATAAGGACAAGCCAGATTGGGGCGGGGCCGCCGCGGGGACTACGGATACCCAAGCCCATTTAGAAGAATAGATCCTAAGGACTGAGGGTCTGGAGGCAGATCCATAACTATAGAGGCTCGACCCCCTGAGTATAGGGGAAAGGGACAAAGGAAGGCAGTAGCGGGGCAAGAGGAGCCCCGTACCACTTCCTCAGGGCCAGCTCCAGAAGGTGGCGTAAGGCCAGGGTGCAGGGGTGGTTGGAGCACCGTGTATGACCGTCGGGTGGACCCGGGCAAAGAGAACCCATCAGACGACTCCCCCCCATTGGCAATCCATCAAGACATGGCAGGCGAGAGCGGGGCAGTGACGAGGTAAAAGAACATCCATTTTGCCCTCAGGAGTGAGCAAAGCCCAGTGGGTACAGTCTGATTTTTTAGCAGCTGCCTGAGGCTGCCTTGCCAAAAGGCTGATGCCCTCACTGTGGCCAAAAACTTCTTTTTGACCTGGTGCCCCACTTCAGTCTACCCCTTTCCCTGGACTCGGACCATGGCTCCCATTTTGTTGGCCAGGTGGTCCAACATGTTTGCAAGGTCCTTTCTATGCGATACCAGCTCCACACCCCAAATCATCCTCAGAGTAGGGGTAAATTGGAATGGAAAAACTTTGTTAATAAGCTTCACTTGGCGAAGACTTGTGAACAAACTGGTCTAAAATGGCCAGAGACCCTCCCATTGATACTTTTCCAAATCCAAAATTCTGTTCACAGGTCCTCAGGTCTGACCCCTTTTGAGATTGTTATGGCTTGACACATGAGGGGAATTGCTGCACCTCCACTCCAACACCTGACTCATCTCCATGGTTATTAACCTACTGCCAAGGGCTCACCAAGGCCCTCAAGGTTATCTCATTGCAGGTTAAAGCCAGAGCACAACATCAGTCTGTAGGTGGTGGCTCGGTTGTCAATCCAGTCCAACCAGGAGACTGGGTCCTGATTAAGGTCCAGAGGAAGGACTGCCTGCAGCCTTGATGGAAGGGGCTTTCCAGGTCCTGCTAACCACCCCAACTGCTGTGAAAGTTGCCGAGGTTTCTGCTTGGGTCCATACCTTGCACTGCAAGAAGGTAACTGCCCCGATGGAGTGGAAGGCTTCTCTCACCAGTGATACCTCCATGAGGGTTCCTGTGAATGAAGATGAGACAATGAAATCTCGAAGAGGTTCCTTGTGAGTGAAGACCAGACAACAAAATTTCAAAAAATAGCCTGCACGGCTAGCCAAGTTTTACCTGAGGCTATGAACTTTTGTTCTATGTGTTGAATTTCCTTTAGTAATTTAGTATGAATCACACTAACCCTTGGGAAGTCACAGATAATTACGTAGATTTAGCAACTCCCCAGGGGTTAACACTGTTCTGTACTCTTGTGGTCAGTATTTTATTGGTAGTAGTGTGCTTGAGGCTGAAATTTTAGTCAAAGGTAGCCCCTTGAAGTTCCAAGGGATAGCAGCATTTGGGATACCGCTCAAGTAGGCCCTGAGATGTTAACTTTTCTTGTACTCTGCTTCATGTCAGGAGTTTTAGTCAGGTCATGGGAGAACAGTATTATGTTCCTGGGCCAGAGCATTGCTAGTGCAGGCAACCTTACAAACTGCTGGGTGTGCATACATGGGCCTACACACCCAGCCAGAGGAATCCCAATGCTTAGGGTACCGATTCCCCTTGAGGATTGGGGAAACAGTACCAATACTAGCTTTGTCAGATTTTCCTCCCACTCTAATAGAATGCAGCAGTCAATCCCTGAATGGTGGAAAAAGACTTGAGACAGCTGGCGACCATCCTCTAGACTTGAGGCAGCCCTCTGTTATAGGTCCAATGGGAGTGGTAGGACTGGCAAAGCTGGTTACTCAGTGGGCACTACCCCAACTGCCAGGTAACCTTTGATTATCATTCCCATAATATGTCTGGGATCCTGCTGGGAAACATGTCCTTTCAGTATACCACCTGATCTCTCACTATCCATAGAACCCTGATACCTTACAGGTCAGTCAGAAGTGTCGAATTGGAAGCATATCCTGTAGGGACCTCAGCACTATAGCTGCTCCAGGCTTGTTCTGGCTATGCAAGAATGAGCCCCACAAGATTTAGCCATGGCATTGGGTCTGCACCTGTACCCTGGGGAGACTCGTCCTAGAGTTTGGTCTACACCCAAGCCTCTCTTGGCATGAGGTGTCTAATATCCCACCTCAGTTGCCCAGACTTAAGCGAGCTGTTGAAAACCCACTGGTTTGCTGACCCACAGGATTCCATCAGTTTACTAGGGCATTTCTCCCTTGGTTGGGGGTAGCTGAATTAGAAAGAACCATTGTAAACATTTCAAAAGTTATGAAAAAAATTGTAATGCCAGAGTCGATGCTTTAGAAGCTCTTAATGATGAAATCACCCAGATAGGACAGGTGGCTACCAAAAACTGGGTGGCTAGGAGATAATCCAAAGCCATACAAGGAGGGGTTTGTGCGGTCATGAACCATACTTGCTGCACCTGGATTGATTAGCACCAACAAGTGGAAAAAGACCTCCACACCATTAGGAGACGGTTGCAGGTGATCCATGTAGTTGCAGAGGAGAAATCCTTTGACTGGTGGGGGTGGCTACCAGATATAGGGGGATGGTGGAAATCCCTGCTAAAATAGTGTATTCTGAGTTTATTATGCATTTTTCCCATTTTCATTATTATCCAAATGACTCTGTGTAGCTTACGCTGCTGTTTATTGAAAACTGCCCAGAGTGTTTCTAGGCTCTCTAAGACCGAGCTGCAGATGACGGTGCTCAGGGAGGTGGCCTATGAATGCAAACAACAAGAAAATGTCAACATTCCCATAATATGTCTGATGCTTACAAGGTGGGGAATGATGAGGAATTGAAAAGTACTGAAAGGGGTGTATACATGTTGAGACAGGATGGGAGATGTAGGTGAAGGCTGAGCGGGAACAACATGGCAGCCTTCAAGATCAGCTTATCAGGAAACAGCTTGAGAAAACACTCCTGGTTCAGCAAGACACCAGGATGAGTCACTGACAGACTGCCAAGAGGTGGGCTGATCTGTATGCGACTTATCAGTATATAAAGAAGTCTGTGCTTTGCTTTTGCTGAGAATTAGCTGCCCCATGCTTTTTCTCCTGTGGCCATGCAAAATAAAGTGCTTCTGATAGCCAAACAGTAGTCCTGTCTGAATTTCCACATCACACTTATGAGGCTAGAAGACTGCCATTTTTTTGTGCATATGGAAACAGAATTCTGTCCCTAGCATATTTTAGATACTGGAATAATAACTGCAATTAAAACTCAAATGATAGAAGCCATGGTTTTGTGGAATTTAGACTTGTGTGAATACCTCCAAGTAAAAATCAGAGCCAATGATGACATCTCTGTGACATGTCCTTGCACAATTGACATTATTATGTGATATTATAATTAGATCTCCCTGCAGGAATTCCAGGCAGTGCTGAGGTTTTATAACAAGGGAAAAAATCCAATATTTTATTAGGTCCCACTTTTCATCTCTGTAGCAAAGTCCTTCAATACCCCAATAAATTACATACAGATTAGACTAATTTCTGCTCTCACTTACATCAATTTAGGATCCTACTGAAGTAAAGCTTTGTGTAGGGAGAAGGGCTTCACAGCTGCTACAAAAGACAGTTTAGCCTATTATAATTAGATTTTAAGAACATATTTGCAAAGAGTTTGAAAGACTGCTCTTCAAAAATGAGCTTTGAATGTTTAGCTACCACCTCTTCATTCATTCTTAGTTAGGAAATGACTTACTGAAGCTCTCGTCTGTACAAAGGCTGCTTTGATAGTTGATTTCCAGGAAAGCGTATTCTGTACAAGTCTATAATTGCATTCCATTTATACACTATTTTAACTATTGTGGGTTTTATTTTTCCCCTTTTGTTTCTGTTACATTTCACTCTGAGGTTTTTATAAAAATCTATAGACTGGTCATTTGCATTTGTGCATTATATAAGTTGGTAGAGTAAGATCTCTGCTATCCAGCATTTAGTTAACTGGAATTTCCATTAACCAAAATTTGTGGCCAGCCTGCTGGGTGGGACAGGGCAGGTTCAGATAACCACTAAGGCTGTGCAAAGCTTCAGTAGCCGATTTGATTTGGAGGAGATGCAGCCCCATTTGGGGACCAAGCCTGAATCAAATCAGGAGATTAAGTAAAAGCTCCGAAGTGATTTGAAGCATCTGAATCGATTCAGAAAAGCTTTGGGAAAAGATTTGGCTAATTCAGAGATTCAGTCATAAACTAAACAGGCAGCTGCCTCCAGCTGGTAGGTCTGTTGGGGTAGGGAGGGATTTGGGCAAGCTGCCCAGCTGGGGCATGGCACATGTTAAAAAAATTGGGGAGGGGGGTTTGGGGAGAGCAAGATGCAGGTGCAGCCACGCTGGGAATGGAGGCTCTTCCCGGAGCTACCCATGCCTGCATCGCCCCTCCCCCCCACTCATTGGGCAAGTGGCATCAGGGCAGAGCCCCTGTGGCTCCCCCCACTGAAGCAGAGGTAGGCACATCTGGGGGTCCTGCTTAGCCCCATCCACCACGCAGCCCAGCCTTCCGGCATTTAAAGAAAAGCCCTGCACTCACCGACTCTGGCAGCAGTGATTGGGGCCTCTGGGAGGTCATGGCAGAGCCCCACCGCACAGCGCGGGGCAGCGGGGAGCAGTGGGGATTGCCCCCCCTGGCACCCACATGGCAGCTGCCCCATGTGCAGGTGCAGCGCAGCTTGGCAGGGCAACATGCACTGTCCCAGAGCTGAGGCAGCTCCACATGTCAGCCAGAACCTGGCAACTCTCAGCCCCAGTGGCCCCAGCTCCCAGGCAGCGCACAGTGCCTTGCCAAAAGCTGCACTGCACCCATGCCATGGGGCAGCTGCTGCATGGGAGGGTGATTTCCATTGCTCCCCCACTACCCTGCACTGCATGGGGGGTGCTCTGCCAATTGCTGGGATGCTGGGGCCAGATGGGGCAGCCACTGGGGATGGGGTTGAGAGATCAGGGAGTGGGGACTGGGGGGGCAGGGCTCTGCCACATGGCCCCAGAGCCACTGCTTCAGCCAGTGAGTGCAGAGGCTTTTTTTTGTTTTGTTTTGGGTTTTTTTGTTTTTAAATTGCCAGGATGCTGAGGCCAGGCAGGGCAGTCATTGGGGTGGAGCTGGGTGGGGGGAGAGATTGGGGAATGGGGGCTGTGCAGGGGGGGCTCTGCCACATGGCCCCAGAGCCCCCCACAGCTGCTGCTATAGCCAGTGAGCAAGTGTGGGGCTTTTTTTTTTTTGCTTTATTTTTTCTTTTTTTAAACAGTGCTGGGACTAGACTGGGGCTGGGCAGGGCTTGGAGCCAGGCAGGGTAGCTATGGGAGCTTCTCCTGCAGCTCCCCCACCCGGGAAGAGGCAGGTACAGCCAGAGGTTCCACCTGGCTGTGCCTGCCTCTCCCTGGCCGGTCTGAATAAGCAGAATCTGTCTGAATCAGCACCCAATCTTCTGAAGCCGATTTAACAAAACAAAATCAATTCAGGACAGTGATCCGAATCTCCAAATTGAATCACTGTCCTCTGAATCAGCCAAATCCAAATTGAATACTTCCCTATTCACACAGGCCTAGTAACCGGGGGTTTTCAGGTAACCGGATTTTTTTACATAAACCAGCAGTCCCCTTACCCTGGGGAAGCCAGATAACAGAGATTTTACTGTACATGAATTTTGTAGACAGTGGTGTACAATGTTTTGTAAATATTTCATGCAAATATATGCAGTACTGCAGATGCCCAAGGTAAAGTTACAAAGAGTTTAAAGGTGACCATTGTATTGTATTTAGATTCCTTTATAAACACAATAAATTTAAAATGGAAGAAAAAATATTATAGGTCTTCCTAAGCACTTGGGGATACTAGAATAGAGGACGAGTTCTGAAGCCTTGCACATTTGCTGCCGAGATACTGCTGCCAGGCTCTGCAGCACCTAGCAGAGATAGTGCAACAGGCAAAGTTTACTGACCTGGGACAAGAAGCAGCAACAAAACGCCTCCTTCCCACTCTGGCTGAGAAGGCTCCATTGGGGAACAGGATTAAAAGGTCCTGCAACTCATTTACCTCTACCCACTTTAGTGTTTTTTCTGTCTACATTTGTATCCCTTTTCACTGTTGCCCAATGTGTTCCAATCCATTTCGTTGCCATCCTCCTCTCTTCTTCTATCATTGAATAGTCATAATTTCTATTCTCTAACTTCCTTTCTTTTTGTTAAATCCTTACCATCCTGCTCATTTCTGGTTCTCCACTCAGTGTAGTATTTTTTTTTTTTTTACTCACATCTTTGTCTATCCCTGTAACTGTAACCTATTTTTCCCATCTCCACCTTTGCAGGCTTCCCAGGTTGTAATCCCTCTTCTTTCTCTCCCCCCCACTTCTACCCCCAAACCCAATATTTTCCCTTTTGCTCTTTCCCCTATCGATATATTTACAGCGTTGTCTCTTCTTCAGTTTCTCACAACCCCCATACCTGTTCTTACTTTTAACAGTTTCAGTCTCACTCACAGTGGCTGGGTTTAGAGTGACTAGATTTTGAAACCAGGAACAGGAGCATGCAGCAGAGTAGTGAAGATTTTGCTGGGGAGACAGAAGTGCCTGACAGCATTGACTGTTTGGTGGGAGAATAAAATGCAGCCTGTATCTTTTTTCTACCCCCAGCCTTGAGAAATGCAGCAAGACAACAAACACTACTGAAGCAATTTTAAAAAAGGGAAGGGAAGGGAGTAGAAGGGATGAAGCCATTTCTTCTAATAAATCTTACTGGAGGTTGAATGTCTGTCATAAGCTAGGAGACAGCCAGTTTCCAGGTATATGGTCACCAGGGTGGGGCACAGGCATGTGCAAGCCAGGCCACTACCCAGGGCCTGGACAGAAAGGGAGCCTGAAAATGGTAATTTTTTCCCTTTGTTCAATTATTACCATCATTATCTCTGGTGAGGGGGAAGCCTAACACTAAAAGTTTGCTCAGGGACATCAGGAGTCTAGGTACAGTGCTGCCAGTCACCCTGTTTACATTGGTGGGAAAAAGATAGATGAGAAATCATATTACAGGGCTAACGTGGATGATCCCTGAGGTGCACACATGCTTAATTCTTCCATGATCACTTTCAGCAGGCATGACTTTGCAGGCTGAGCCCAGACTCCCGTGTCCAGGCTTTGTGAATTATCAGGACAAGCCCTGAGACAGGATATTTTTGATATTCAAGGACCTATGTCATTATAGCTGAGATGACTCCTAATAGCACCTGCTGCTTCTGTATTTGGGGAAGTGTTAGATCACAGTGTTATTGTTCACCACATCTTCCAGTGCATTCCCATCTGCATTTGTCTCAGAAACAGCAACATAAAAAGTTATGCGCAACAGATATGCTGTTGCACAGTATTTCAATTTTCCCCCTGTTTCTGAGCCTTCCACAGAAACCTAAACACCCAGAAACTGCCCTTTTTTCTCCTCCACTTGATCAATAACCCTACTATCAGGTATCAACTCCAGTGTCACTTGGATACAGTTAGGCCTTAGAAATTCATGTACAGCTCCCATTGACAACAGCCTGATTTAGGCACGTAAACCAGAAAGCACATTTTTTCTGTATGTTTGTGGAAACAAGCATTGGGCTGATTCTTATTTAGATGCAAATATAAATCCAATCAGGATATATAGAAAAGCCTGTAGACTGTCGTTGTTGACCTGAAAGGCAGGTGAAAAGCAGCCTCTCATTGACATCCTTCTTGCTGGGGAAACAGTTAAAATACTGAGACAGGCAGCCCCATGGTATTTTTCATTATGAAAGGTCGCTGCTCCGCTAGTTCATCACCATTTCTCAGAGTGAGCTGCAGAAGGTTGTGGCAGGGAGAGAAAAGTGTTACAAAGGAGACAAGAAATATTACAGAGCATCAGGGAGATTGAGAAACTACTTAGTGACTTGGGGGGAGTTACCCAGATACAAGTGAGGGCACAATTTACCTCTAGCTGCCTGTATCTACTTATCAGTTTTCCATACATTAAGGACCAAAACTGTGAACTTATTTATGGTGTTGTAAATTCACTGCAGCTCAACTGATGTTTACAGTCATGAAATCAAGAGATAATTCAGACGTGCACCAGTGTAAATAATACCGCGGTTTGGCCCCAAGTGCTTCCTCTGTTTCCATTCAGTTCTTAAAATTTCTACATGTTTATTTCCCCTCATAATCAGCTGTCCTCAAGAAATGCACTTCAGTGAAAGTATTATTGAGGCAGAATGTTGTTACTTCTCTGCCTTGCTTCTGAATCAGGGGAACTAAACATAAGATGCCAGGTATGCAGGCAGGGCTGCATGCATTTTTATAGAATCACAATGCCATGCAAGATTAAAAGGTCAGTTCATCTTTTGTTTTCCTTGTAAACATAAGCTCAGGTTCCTGAATAATCTGATTTTGTTGATGCTGTTCATCACCAACACCAACTCTCCTGAATCCTTGAACGCTAATCTTTGAAAAGATCCATTGACTTGATTTCCTTCCATTTTGCTGTTTGGGGATTAAATGATGCCTCAGAAGTATATTTTAGCCATTATGAGATTCCCTGTGAACCTCTTAGCAGCGTCTTTCAACAAACGTAGAAGGGAACAGGAAGTTAACTTCATACTACAAGATATGCTCCTATTCTAGGTAGTCCACAGAGTCAGCTCAAAGAACTAGGCAGAAAATAAAAATAGCCTATTAATCCCCAAATATGATTCCTGAAACTAAACAGCAGGATACTAAATCCTGTCACATGGGGGGGGAAAAAAACAAACAAAAAGACGAACTTTGAGTCCATTCACTGCCCTATCAGTTTCATCTTTTAGTACAACGTCATCTAGTATGCTGGCAGCAGTGGTGGCAGCTGGCTCCATCAAGACAGCTCAGAAAACATGTCAATGGCAAAGATTACTGCTGCAGCTGCTGTCAGTACATATGGCAGATCTAATTCTCTAAAATGATCTGTGTTAAGAAACCTTGTGGCTGCTGCTTACCTACTTCTAGTATCGCTACAGCTGCCATTTCATGTGCTAAAAGTCTTACCTCTTTGGCAGTAAGGTGCCAGGTGACACTAGTCATACAATTTATATTACTTATGTCACATACAATGTGTTGTGTGACACACCTTATCTTCCTATGGCTTCTGTTGCTACAAGAGACATGGTGAGTGAAACACCTGGGCTCATCTTATTTTTCCTCCATCATATTTATTTGCATTGTGGTATCTTCCAGACAATCTAATCAAGATCCTATTGTGGCTTTCTACAAAAACTTGTACCAAAGGAAGTTATATCTAAAAGTCAGGGCTAATGGCTGTAACTTCAGACAGATTCCATAAGCCAGTGAGTCTCAACCAGCATGCCATGAGATCCTTTTAAAAGTTGATGCAGGGTGCCGTTCCATATTAAAAACACTGTTAAGTATCCAGACTCCTACACACAATTCACAAGGTAAACCAAGAGTTTTCAAATAGTATCAAAAAAAACATTCTGACTTGTTGTCGTCTTTCTGATTTCTTTACATCAAAAAAACTCCTCTACTTTTCTCCATTCAAAAATGAATGAAAACTAGCTGCTAGCATTTTTTAGGGCTGCCTTGACTCTGAGGGGTACCTGAAGTCAAACAAGATTAACAATCACTGGTTTAGGTGGTAGTCATCAACTTCATCATTTCTGGGTATCATCCAGAAAACTGTATATTCATCGTTCACTGCATTAACTTCTTGTTAAAAGAAATTATTTTTTCCAAGGCATTGTACTATGTACTGTATTGAAGCAACAACTTTGTCATTTTATATGTTCATGAAGTACCACGTGCACTGAGCATTTGGGCTTATAGCAATTGACATGTTAAAGTAAATTGTGCATTAATATTGCTATTGCTTATTGATGTCAATCTGCTTTGGTCGTTGGATCCTTGTAGTCACAGATCTACCAAGTCATTTTTCTCCCTAAAATGCTCATGCCTAGGCTCATGAATGAATGGATACAAATATGGCAGTCAGTATGCTAGACCCTCTACACCACTATCTCATGGCAGTATACTGACACTGAAGTGGGGTGGAGCAGCTGGCAGCAGGCTCTGGGTATCAGCCCCAGGCTTTGGGTGCTGGCAGAGGGCAACAGAACGCAAAACTGTGGAGTGATGTGGTGCACACTCTCAAGCCTGCCCCTCAAACTGCTGTGGCCCCAGGCTGGCAGCAGGCTCGGAGGGTCTGCCACATGGTGCTGCAATTTTAACACTCATCCGCCATCACCACCCAGAGCCTGAGGCTGACCTCCAAACCTGCTGCCAGCCCAGGACCACAGCAGTGTGAGCTGAGGCAGAGCAGACCTGGGATGGCAGGGATTACAGGGGTCAGCCCCAGGGTCTGAGTGGCAGCTCTGGGTGGCAGAGGGGCTGGCTGACGAATGAGAGTCATGTTTTGGCCCTGCAGGCTTCCTCTCCCCAGCTGGCTGCACTGACCAGGCTGACTGGGTGCAATTTCCATCTGGCAGTTGCCATCTATACATGTTTAATCTCACATGTTTGTTCTACCACAGGATAGTACTTGTCCCCAACAATACCATCCTACAGTGGATGGAATTAGTTTACTGTGCCCTAATTCTGATGCACATGTAGTTGGTAATGCTTTACTGCAGATCTAATTAGTCAACTCTGCAGTAAAGCCCATGTGTAGATGCACTCACCAAGAGAAAAATAAAAGTAAAGAGAGAGGTTGCACAGTGCCTTGAATATGCTCTGCTGTCCAGCCTGAGCTTCTCTACTACAGCAAGCTTCTTTATTGAACTTCATTTAACAAACCTTAATGCAAAATTAATTCAGTAATATCTATTTGCAATGTATGCCGTAAGAGATGTAGATAGTTTTAAGTTTTAAAAACGTCCTTTTCAGGAGAGTAAAGAGGGCCTGTGAGTACCTAGAAAATATTTTTACATCTAGGTTAACAAACCTGAAGTATACCATTTCAATACCCTTCCCAGGACAGAAATTATGTCTGCTTTGTGAGATATGAGAATCTGCCAAGAAAGAACTGAACCCTCTCCAAGATTCTTTAGAGTTTGTGAATGACGCTATGGGTATGGTGTAGGGCTGTGCGAAGCTTCGGTCCCCGATTCAATTTGGCAGAGATTTGGCCTGATTCAGTGCCCGAATGTCCAAATCTGAATCAAAAAATCAGGAGACCCTTTAATCTCTCTGAATTGAATTGGAACCCTCCATATCGATTCAGAGAGATTTGGTGATTTGAACATAGACAGCTTTAACATGTTTTTCTACATACCTTCAGGAACCAAGCAGCTCATGAATGCTGTGATGCTGGGGAGTATGGAGCATCCCACGGGGAGCGGGGGGGAAGTGTGTGCATGTGCAAGTGGCGGGGGGGTTCCCAGCACGCTCATCAGCAGACTCAAAAAGTGAACCAGAAGCACTTCCAATCTACTTTTTGGTCCACCGGGGAGTGCACCAGGCCCCCCCCTTCCCCCAGCTTGGCAATTGGTGCCTCCTGGATCTTGGGGGGGGCAATTGCAGAGCTCAGGGGGTGCAGGGGTCCCCCCAGTACACTCCCTGGCAGACTTGGAAGTGGACCAGAAGTATTTCTGGTCCACTTCTAGTTCTCTGCCAAGCATGTGGGGGCCCCCCCCATGCTCCATCCACTCCAACATTCACAAGCCATGCCTGGTACCTTGAGGCATGTAGAAAAAAAACAACAACAACAACAACACCACCACACACATTTAAAGCTGTGTCTGTATCCAAATTGTTGATTCTCGGAATCAGCATCAAATATTTAGATTGAGATTTGGCCGAATTGAACTGAACTGGAGACAGTGATCCGAATCACTGAATTGAATCACTGTCCCCAATTTGGGCCGAATCCAAATCAAATACGGCCCATTTTGCACACCCCTAGTATGCTGCCCAGGTAAATGTTATCTGAGGAATATATCCAAAAAAAATTAAGGCCAATATTCAACAACAATTCATAAAGAGATTGAATACCCAAAGCAAACGTATAGCATATTGGCCTGTCATCATCTACAGAGGTGTTCTTTGTATAATGTGAATGTAATGTTTGTAACCGCAGGTGGAACCAGGAGGCAGCCTGCACAGCTGTGATGCCTGTTAATTTGGACTGCAACTCCCAGAAATCCTCAGGGGTGTGGGGCAAGGGGAAAAAAAGGAAGAGGGAAGAGAGAGCAGAGTGCATGTGGAATCTGGTCATCCCTACACAGGAGCACACAGCAGAGCTGAGATCTCACCAGCTTGGTCAGCCAGGTCTGTGGACTGAAGGTGCTGGACTCAGGATTTGGAGGCAGCTGCAGGCTGCTGTTTAAGTGCTCTAGGAACTAAGGCATGTTTGGGGATACCTCCAGGAGGTGTGTGGGGGAGAAATTAAAGGTGCTGAGTATTGATGTTTGTTCTTTCAGCTTTTCCCTCCCTTTGGCCTCTTGGCTTGTGACCCTAACCCCTATGATTTTCTGTATAAAAGTGGCACCCCCCCCTTGCTTCTTGTGCCAGTTTCTGGGCCTGCTGGTTTGGCACACTTAAATCAAAGGCCTGTGACCAACTGTAATTTTAAATTATTCTAGCACCAGGTGCTTGTAAATAGTGCCATAGCTTGTGGGGGGAGAGAGAGGGGGGTTTGGAGCAACCTTCGTGGGCACCAACTTGGAGGGGAACAAAAAAAGCAGTTTGGCAAGTAGCTGCATATTTGCATCACACGCTAGAAGTCACTGCTTCCACTTTGCTTTAGGTTGCCAGCCACATCCCTACACTGTTCCCTGTATAAGAATGGTTCAGAAACTTTCTGGTGAAACACATACCACTAAATACACAGCAACTCAGGCATAGCTTTACAGTGTGCCAGCTCACGTATAGACTATTAACCTGGGTGACCAGACCTGGATGACAACAGAAGAACACCGAGTAGTCATTAACCTAATCCACATTATGAAACAGATGATAATAGCATATGAACTGCCATGTCAATCGTCGAGTTCAGAACTCACCATTGAAGAGTTTCTGACTTTAAAGGAATATCACAAACACCAAAATGAAATGTCCTTATTGACAAACTAGTTTATATACAGAAACAGTCTGATCTCACTATTCAGCAGCATCTCTTCTTGGTCTACCACAAATGATGCCACTGCTCCAGTAGCATAAAGAAATGAATGACTTCATTCAAAGTGGCATAGAACAGAGGTTTGAGGACAAAGTAGATTATGGTTAAAAAAATAATAATCATTGGCCTTGTCACATTGGTATCTGACCAACCCAAAACTTGAATACTACATACAGAAGAACTGCAAGACAAATGCTCTCTTTTCAGTACAAACATCTGTACTGTATATCAAGCAGTCAAAATGTCAGATACTCCCAAAGGCCCACACACTACTATAGTATATTTGCCTTTTTAATTCACTCCATCTGTACTGCTGAGCAATGATCCAAGATGACAAAGTTTGAAAACTTGTCTTTCGACTTCGGAAATTTGTTTTGCAACTTCCCAAATAGATACTCTGGCTTCATTAAAAAAATAATAGAAAATCATACTCCTTTCAAACTCATTTACAAGTAGCATACACGATCTCTTATTACTCTACATCACTATTTTTGATTACAGGATTATATTGTCCTTTGATATTTCACACCAGTATGGATAGGAAAGGAATTCTTAAACATTTGGTTGTGTACTATGCATCTGTAATTTTTGCTATGGAGACTTATAAACTAAATGGACCAGCTATATTTCTTGTCTATGTTCAGTGACCTATAGTAAACATAATGTTTCATTCCCGTATATTGTGCAACAAGGGAGGAGAAAACAATTTGAATATGGACCAGTGTGGAATTTCAGGCTAGATTCAAGCTGTCCCTGTAGGTGCCTCGACTTAAGAATTGTTCCGTAAAACAATTGAACATCTGCCTCATGAAAATGATTCAAATGACAGTCAGACACGTAGAATTCCCATAGCATAAATGGAAAGACAGCAAAGATGACTAAGAGCAATTCAGGTTTAAAAGCCAAGGTGCTCTATACAGAGAATGGGGAGCATGAAGTGCCTCTAAAGAGGTGATTCAGAAGGCTGGAGGCACATAAAGGAAACCAATAGGAAGTATTAAAGAACAGGGGCTCTCCCAGCCCTCTTGGGATCTTAGAATCAAGCTGTCTGCTTACTTGCAGTTTACAAGTTCTAGACCCACCTTTCAGGTCATCTGCATAGTTGTCTTCTGAATACAGAAGATGATTACACTTCTCTACTTGGAAGACAATAAATGGGAGTTTGCCTCTGTAGTCCGGTTCTTAGGAAAATGAGTGGAGGAGGTCATGGGTTCTGACCTTTGCTTCCAGCACCATTTTGACATTTTGTATTATCCTGTCTTTACCTGAAAAACAGAAATAAGCCCAGCAGTAGGAACCATAGCCCAGGCCTCTATCCCAGGGCAAGTGTCCTAACCACTAAGTTAAAAAGACAAGTTCCTCTTGTCTCCATGTCTGTTGTATTCTTGTTTGCTGCCAACTCAGCTTCAATAAGAGGAAGGGAGGGTTTCCTTACCTAGCATATTCTGAAATTTGCTATTCAGGATATCTTCCAGAGAAGTAGAAAATATGAGCTTATGTGGAATCTAGGCAAGCACCTTATTCACTGAGCTACTGAACATCACCACTTCTTTGATCTGAAATCAGTGTTGGCAATATCAACTAGTTATGGTCCTTGCTAAATTATCCATGTGACCTTTCCATGGAACTTTCCCAGAGTGTAGGTGACTCGGCGCCAATTTAAATCTTGCTTGGCGTTAGCCTCCAAAGTGAATACTAAAAGTTGCTTTGGCATGGGTTTGCATGCTTAGTAGCACATGCAATCCCAAGTGAAGGTGGGTGCATCTGCACATGCAATTAATTCAAAGCAATAAAACTCCAGCACTTATTGCACCAGAGTTTATTGCTCCTGGGTGTGCCATTTGAACTGCAGCATGTTGAGCTTGGTCAGAGCAGCTCTGGCTGGCAGGGGTCTGGGGAGTCAGCCTTCCAGCCTGGGCTGCTCTGACTTAGCTCAATGTGCTGTTGGAGGGGCTGCCTTGGGCACAAGGGTGCTCCATTGTAGGGCTAGTTAACTGGCAACCCCTGCACTGAAACAGCCTTGTGCCCCAGCCAGCCATGTCAGCATCTACATATGCACTGCTGCACACAAAAGAACTCTGCAGCAGGTTAGTGCAAAAATCAATTAGTTTACTGTGGCTTAATAGGGTTGCAAATTTAGATGCCAAGACATTTACTATGCAGCTAATTAGGCAACTCCGCAGTAAATCTCTCATGTAGATGTACCCAGTATGTAGCAAATTTAGGCATCTAACAAGAGTTTAGGGTTCTGGAAGCCGGGACAATTCAAAACACTCCATGAAGCAGAATTTTCATTCCATCGTAACTCCTACTGAACAAAAATTTGAATCTGGGGTTTAAAAGCAGATGTTAGATTAGGTTGATACCCATGCTTCTGTTTGGATGGCAATGAGGAAATAAGCATATGAAAGATAATCTGAAGGGACCCTTACATTGCAATGACATTTTTTGAAAGTTTGTAACTAATTAAATAACCATGACCATCCTGCAAGTGACTCCAGATAGACAAACTAAGAGGTCCACATACCCACAGTAACATAATTCATCATTCAAGTGCTTTATTCTGATTTAACTCATTCGTTGGTAAAATGCTTTCTTTTGATTTATGCAATATTTTCCTGATGTCAAAGCACACCTTTGTTTTATCATAACATTACTGTTCTTAATCACATTGTGAAAGTAGCAAGTGCACCAGCACCAACTTTTCTACAGTAATCTTTTCTGCAGTCTAGGTAGCATTTATTATGCAAAGCAGTGCACACTTTAGAAGCAAAAATGAGAATCATAATTTCAATGAGTGTCCAGAGGCTTGAAATACAGTCTGAAAACTGATCACCTGCAAGGGGAAATTTAAAGATCAAAATGTCCATTTACCTCCTTAAGCAAAACTGGGCATTTTTGCTCTATTGGAATCCTACTTTCATGCTTGCTTAAATATAGTCAGGTTTTAAAGAACTGCTTAGCATTGCCAAGGACTGTAAAGAGAATGAATCTTAGAAATGTTAAAGTAAGCTTGAAGAAAAAAAGGTTGTTTTTGGAGTTTAAAAATATGCTTCACAAGGATTCTTAAGTGCACAATGGTACTCTTAACCAAAGAGGTAATGTTGAGTATCTTTTTACTTAATTTTAAGTAAAAATATTCAAAAGCATTAAACCTTACAAAGCTTCATCAAGGAAAACATTAATGCATGTGGACAAATGACCCAAAATTATCGAAAAGCATGTTAACCCTTGGCAACGTATAATAGCATAAGTATTCTCTAGCAAGTAATGTTCCTGTTAGAAAAGTGAGATTGCAGTGATGTTCAAAAACATTTTGTTGTAAAAAAATGCTGAAATGGACTTTAAGCTTCTCTTTCCCACAATATCCATCTGGGAGAGCAAGAGTGATAGCAGCACCAGTAGTAGGCATAAGGGGAGTTCTTCCCCCCCACACCTGTTCCAGGGGGAGCAGACAGGTCTGCTATTCATTGCTGCTGCTGTCCTGTCACATTCCTACTTGCAGCAGATAAAATCGTGGTTCTAATGCCTCTACCCCCAGGACAGAGAGGAAAAGAGCAGGAAGAGGAGTGGGGGAAAAGGGAAGGGGTGGAGTGAGGACATGGTTGTGACCATGGACAGGAACTCTTACCTGCTTTCAGGACTTTGAAGAGGTCTAGAAGGCTCCTCCTGTCCAGTTTGCTCACATCAGTGGATGCCACCACCCCTGGAGCCTGGGTTGCTGCTTCTGTACCCTCCTTTGGCTTTCTGAAGGGGCAGATCGAGGATTTGACACTCTCGGAACAGAGAGCATAAGATTTTAGGCAATTTCAAGCTATATTTACACACCTTACAAAAGGTGGATGCAAGACCAAACTTATAAAATGGCCACTTTTTTTACCCTGAAATCACTGGCTGTCACTGTTACTTGTGGCTGCAAATGAATGCTGAATATGCCATTTGTTTTTTGCCAAATCATAAATAAATAGACACAGTGTTTGCTCTAAAGCTCACCAAAATCAATTTGAGAATCAAATAACTGGACCTATAATTGATGGATTTTAGAATAAACTATCAACCATTCTACAACTATTTAGTACAAGGTTTCTTGTGTCTTGTTTTACAGAAGTTAGCCCAAAGCAGGTACTGAAGTAGGTGAGCTACTGGCCTAATCAGTGTCACCCTATGCCTGTTCTTATAGAAAGCAGACGTCTTGAAGATCGATCAAGAGTACACCTAAAATAAACAGACAAGATAGAATCAAAAATCGTCTGGTCTTTTCTTGACTTCATTAGGGGGGTGTAGCAGGGTACTGAGGTGCCTGCTACTAAAAAACAGCAGTATGGGGTCAGGTGCTGGTTGCTAGGGGCAACCAGGAGGAGCTAAGGGCTGGCACATGGTGGGTCAGCTGACCAGAAGGGGCAGGGCTGACCACCATAAAAACACAGGCAGGAGGCAGTGGGTGCTCTCTCTCCCTCCCTCCCCCAACTGGCAGCTGGACTGAAGGGGCACTCTTAGATGAGGAAAAAAGAGCTTGGCCCTGAAAGGGGAAAGAGGGAACAGCCTGGAGGTACAAACCACTAGTTTTATGGGTGAGAGATGTTGTGTGGTTTAGAAGGTGTTTTAGCCAGAAGGCTTAGATTTTGAGTTATAGCCGACTGGCTTGCATTATTGCTTTTGTAGTTGTTGTTAGACTGGAGGAACGGGTGAGGCTATTAGGGGTTGGAGGAGGCCTCATAGGGGCTCTATGGTAATGTGGGGACCCTGGCGCCAGAGAGGGCGCAGCATTTAGGGGTGTATTGACCCCAGCTCCAGTGCAGAAAGGTGTGAGGAAAACCCCAGTGCAGGTGGGCGCAAGGAATTGTGAGACAAGCCGGAGAGCGCCCTGTGAAGGCGCAGAAAGGGATTGACCAAACAACGTCCGGTACATCTGCGAGGCTTGGGGCATGGTACAGGGGTGGTTGGAGCCATGCATAGCCCCTAAGGCTTTAGTGCACCAAGTCACCTAAGACAGAGCACAGACTGGGATACAGCAGGCACCATGTCAAAGAGGACAAAAAGGCATCCTCCTTTAAACACTACTAACATCAAAGACATGGCAAGCGAGATGGTGAGGGTACATTGACACCAACTTGACACGGTAGAGGGTGCTAGGGGAGTTCATGGCACCCCTAGGTCCCACCCTGTCACAGCAAGTTATTTTGAAGGGACTAACCTATAGTTTTATTGCAGTGAGGTGTAAATAAAGTATTGTACCAGCTTCTGTTCTAGCCACAGATCCCAAGGATATGAATGCAGAAATGTTGACATAGTTTATGAGCATTTTTACCACATCAGCACAGGCTGGAATTTTTGTTCACACCATTTAATAAAAGATAATAAATACTCTGTCAGTATTGTTAGACAAAGGAATGCAGCTTCCAGTTTACTATAGTGAAAACGTTATCAACACAGAAGGCAAAACAAGACAGATCTTTAAGTCTGGAAAGAAACAAATAAATTCAACTCAGCTAAGCAAAGAGCAAGCTTGAAAGGTTTTAAATTAAGTTAAATACCCAATGGTTCTTGACATTTATTTCCCAAATAAAGAGGTCATGAGTATCAGCCTAAAATTTGGACTGCTGAAGCCACTTAGGCGGCCTGGGCCAGGCCCCTGAAAGATGTTACATTTAACACATGATTAACTGGGTAAATCATGTCCTAAGTTGTGATGTGGCCACCTGTTCATTTAATTAATGGTGTGATAAAATAAGGAGTAAGCCACAAAGTTATTATACAAAAGTCCTATTGCACCTTTAATTAAACTTGTGGTCAGCAGTCCCATTCTCCAGAGCACACCGGAGCCCTTCCAGATTCTGGTGTGCTCCAGAGCTTGGGAGTGCTGGTCAGTTGACCAGATGCTCCCAGCCAGGGGACCACACTCTGTGCTTCCCTGGCTGGGAGCCCCCCCGGCAGCTGATTGGGGTTCTTCCTGCACTGGCAATATGGCATCATGGGATCTGATGCTCAGTCCCACAATCTTGCCTCCTGCCATGCACAGGTTTCTCAATGTTTTTATGGACTTTACTGGCTAGTGTTTAACCTGGCTTTTTGTGGAAAACCTGTAAATTTATGAACAGTTGGCAACCCTGTGCATCAGGCCTAGGGAACACTATTGTAAGTTTTGCCTGCATCTTACCAACAGCATCTTGTAAACCTTTAGATAGGCATGTTAGGGAGTGGTGCTATGTAGGTAAACCTGGCCAAAGATTTTGCGAACAACCTGAACCTGTGGTCAATTTCTGAAATATTGAGGTCTCCAAAAGAACACATATTGGCTGTAGCAGCAGCACAAACAACTCCCTAAGACAGCAGTCATATGCAGAACTACACTGGTCAAGAGAGAACAGAGAGAAACAGTACTAGAAAAAAAAAAAACATGGAAAAATTTCAGCTGCAAAAAAAAAAAAGTTCATTGGGGAAAAAGAGTGTACAAACAGCTGAAACCTAGGTCTTCCAAAATGATCTGTCAGACACCCTTAACATAATGTAATACTATTGACCCTGTCTTTCATATCTCAGAGCAAGTGCAGGGATAAAGAAAGAGAAAAGGAAAAAAAAAAGGAAAGAAAAAGGACAAAAAAAGAAAATAGACACAAACATTTCCCTTTTTAGCTCAAATATTTTTGTTTGGTTGGGTTTTTTTATACCAGAGATACAGTGGTGGTGGCCAGGGATAATTTCCAACAATTGTTGCTCAAAAGTCATTTACCTAAAAACAGCATATGTTATGCTAAATTAAGGGATTATTATAGTACAATCCAGATGCTACCATTCTCTGTTTGATGGGAAGAGACTGAGATAAGTAATCTCCTCTGCACTGTTTTATCAACAGCCTATGGCAAAGGTCTTTCATCTCTCCCTGGGTCCAACTCAATGCCAGTTAGATTCATACGAGTGCCATTTTGATATTAAAAGTGGACAGTCTCCCAATAACTTGTGTGAATGACCATGGCACCACTGCAACTTCTGATCTGCCCTTCCTTCTCATCAGGTTACTAAACAGTGGGCATGTTTACACTTGCAATTAATGCGACTGAATAGATTCCAGTGCAATTTGACCTTCAGTAAAACTAATCCTCATGTCACTGTCTACACGTGCATTTAAGCACAGTAATTTACTCCACCATCAGATAGTCCAATCAAACACAGATACTATTTGACAGCATTTTAAATTACTCTACAGCAGTCCAATAGCCATGCACAGGTAGACAGTGGCACTTTACTGTGCAGTGAGTTAGTCTACTGTGCAGTAAAGCACATTTATAGACACAGCCAGTGATTGTAATAGCAAAAGAGAACAGTCTGGTTCTTTCATGTCTAGTGGTAGTAAATAAAGCAAGAGTTGCAAAGTAGCACCCCCCCCCAAAAAAAACCAAACAAGCAAGCAAGCAAGCAAACAAGGATAAAAAGTGTTATATTATGAACTCACTAACTAGATTTCTATCTTAGTTATGTAGACATTGTTGAATGTTAAAATCGAAGGCTAAGGAAGTCAAAATACTAAGATTCATGGTTTACCATGTACTTGGTGAAGATCAAGAGCTTGATGGAAGATGGATGAACGTGGGGGAAAAGTGAGATGAAAGAAGGTAGGAAAGAAAGGCATGTGGTGGGATGGGTGGTTTTGGAGGAGGCCTTACTGAAGGAAGCAATAAGTTTATTATTTAATAAATAGATATTAATTGACAAAAAACACTTTTAACATCCAAAATTTTAAGTGGAACATTTGAATGATCTTTTTACCTTTCCTAACCAGAAGTTCTGAGAAATTTTGTATTAGAGTCAAGAAGGTAGTGAGGGTGGATGAGGGAGTCCTGGTGGGATAATGCACCAGTAATCCAAGTAGGGACACACTGAGGATTTACAATGTATTTTGGACAGCCTAAACTCTGTAGCAAGGATGGACAGGGAGAACTTCTGGCTGCATACTGCCAGGACACTAGGCTACAGATGTGACAGGAAAGGGCACAGGGTGGCAGAGTGCCAAGAAGTAGTGAAGCGTGTTATTTGTAGGGAATAGGGTTACTTACAGCCTAAATGCCTATTGTCCTTCTCAAAGCTAGGGCTACAGAGCAAAAGCACACACAGGAAAGGGAGAATGGGGAAGATGCTGAATCAGAATGTATGATAGTGGAGGAGATGCCATGAGGGGCATGTCTACACATGCACAATTAGTGTGCAGTAATCTAAAAATTACTGTGCAGTGTGGGCGGCTTCTACACACGCAAGCCCATACCGCATAGTAAGTATGGCAGTGTACACCAAGTTGCATGTAAATTTGATACCTGCTTGATGCAGGAATCAAATTTATGCCCAGTTAGTTACCTGCCTTACTGTGCAGTAAGATGATTAATATCACATTAAATGCCTTAACATTATGTGGGCCGAGCAGGCTGGAGCTGAGCCCACAGGGCAGAATGCTGTCACTGGGTATCACAGTGTGTGCTGCTGCAGAAACTGGAGCCACAGTTCTCACAGCATGGAAAGGATCCCCCACAACTTCTTGCAAGGGAAAGGGGCAGTGAAGTGTGGGCAGGGCTGGAGCTGTGTTGTCTGTCTGCAGCACCCAGCACTGCTTTCCCTGTCCTATGGGGTGAGCTGCTCCACTCAGCTCAGCCCAGGCAGGGTTGGGGCTGGTTTCCCTGCAACACCTACCACTGTCCCAGGCACACGTCAGGTTTCCCTACTGCCAGGACACTGCCTGTGAGAGAAGCTGGGCACACCGCGAGTGGGGAATGAGTTGCATGGGGCTTGTGCTGTGCCCAGCTTCTCTCACAGGCAGTGTTCTGGCAGCAGGGAAGCCCAGAGCATACCTGGGACAGTGGTAGGTGTTGCAGGGAAACCAGCACCGGGACCTGGGAGCAGTCACAGCCCCAAACCTGCCTGGGCTGAGCAGATCAGAGCAGCTCACTCTGTGGGGCAGGGAAATCAGCACCAGGCACTGCAGACACCTGACATAGCCCCAGCCCTGCCTGCACTGCACTGTCTCGTTTCCCTGTAGGGAGTCATGGGGGCCCTTTCATGCCTGCCAGAGCCACGGTTCCAGCATCTGCAGTAGCATGCACCACAGCAACTGACAACAGTGTGCGACCTGCACACTGGGCTCTGGCCCACTCTCCTCAGACAGGAGGCAGGAACACAAAGAGGAGGTTAGAGCTGGGGCCAGGGCTGTCCAGGGCAGGCTGATGCAGTCACCCAGTGCGCTGTCTTAACGTGTTAAACAGCTGCATATGTAATAATGCACGGTAACTTACTGTAAATGCATGTGTAGGACAGGCCCAAGAAACAAGAGATGGGAAGGAAGAGTGAAATTTCAGTAGTTGAAGCAGCACAGCAGCAACAGAGGGAAAAGAAAGAAAGATAGATAAGTGAAGCAAATGACTTGGAGACAAAGGAAAGAGAAGGGAAAGAGGAGAGAATGCTACATGAAGAAAGAGGAGTGAAGACAGAGGAGGAGAAAGAAGAGAGCCAAGATGTGAAAGGAAAGAAATCACACTATAAAGCTTAGAAAGAAGGCAAAGAGATTAGGAGGGTGACAGATTGATGAAAAACTCATTGGAGCCAATGTGGTCTGGGATTTATGGAGAGGGGAGGGGAAAGGGTAACCTTTCTTGAATATCAAAGCAATAAAAACAACATGCTAGGACTATGGGGATGCAAAGGAGGGGGAGGATGAGAGCCAACTACATCAAGTAGTAGCATAGAAAACTTGTACAAGTGGTAGAGATGTGTAATTTGAATGGACAAGTATGGCCTTCTGTATTGCATCTATAAATGTCAGAAGTGTGTTATTGAGGCAGAGGTGGGATAAGATTATGCCAATACTGAGTGGGGTCAAAAGCAAACATAATATGATTTACAGGAGTGTGGAATCCCATGGGAGGGGGATTATAAAGATGTGTAAGAAGATAGGGACCATCGTGGTGGGTGGGGTCACATGTACACAAGAGTGACTTGAGTCATGATTTTGTTCAAGGAGTGAGGAACAGAAGTGCAGCACGTGCTAGTGGAGGGGGATAGAAGGGATGGAAGGGAGGGAGAGCTATACAGCTCAAAAAGTATGTATTAATATAATAAAAGGAGGTTTAAAAGATGCATCAGCCAGTGAGAAGGTGATTGTGAAGCTGGAACTGACTGGGATTCAGGTGTCAAGGACTGATTTTTGTATTAACATCAAATGGCCTAGGGACTGAAGAGGAGATCTTAGATGCAACTTTCAGAGATCACCAGATGTTGAGAGTGTAATGTTTAGATAAAAGGAAAAAGGTAGGGGGAAGGAATGTGGAAGTTGGATATTCAATTATTACGAGATGCAGAGACCTCAAGAATGTGTGAACTGTATAAAGGATGTAGAATGCTAAAGAGATACTACAAAAAGTGTCTAAGTGGTGGACAATGATTAAGAGAAGAACAAGAGATGGATACACTTCTGCTGTTGTGCAAGGTTTCCCAGTGAAAGAATAGGAGAACTATGCTTTTCCACAGGTGAGGTAGGATTCCTTCCTAAGCCTGGTTATGCTTGCTCGGAAGAAACAGAAGCCTTTTAAGTAATGTAGGATTTGAGGCATTCGTACTACTCAATTTACTTGAATACAAGATGAAGAATCTTCCCCCCCGCCCCTCCAGGCAGCATGGGGGTGAAAAAAAATCCCCTTGCCTTACATTCATATACACAAGGAAACCTCATCAAATACATTGTCTATTGTTAAACTGCTGCCAAAAGCAGATTATGCCCAGCAATAGAAACCAATTAAGAAACGGATTAAAATGCAGCCAAGACTGAGCATAGCTATAAAACACATGGCCCATATTGGGCAAACAGACTGATATGTGCACTCATGCACTGGGCTTGGAGGTACTGCAATACCAAGCTGGTACTCAGAGGCTGGAGCAAGATCTGACACCCTCCCCAGTGCCAAAATGCTCATGGGAACCTTTTCTTTATTATTCCTATTTTTTAAAGACAAAACAACTAAAAGAAACTATAGGAACACAAAAACTTGACAAACTCCGCCACAAAAAATACCTTGTTCTTATTATATCCCTTGCCACTAACCTCTCACGAGATGCCACAACCCATGAAAAAGCAACAACTTTCACTCTGTCCCTTTCTCCTTTTGGAAGAGGTACCACCATTCTTCTTTCTTCCATCACTTTTGCCTTCTCCTTCCCCCCCCACCCCAAATCTCATCCACATGAAATTTCAATTCATATATTGCCAAATCTAAAACACTCTTCTGTCGAAAACCAGTCCCCTTGACCAAACAGTAGTGTTTTGACCTTCCATATTGCTATTATCACAAAGTAGTACAATTCTCCATCTCTGTGACTCCAGTCCTTCGGGCACTAACCCATACAACACCACTCCATATGTTAAGCCACATTTCATATTTGATTGCCCCCCAAAAAATTGACACACTCACTCCTACAGTCCTTGCACAAAAGGGCACTCCCAAAATACAAGTGATATATATTCTTCAATCTGACATCTCTCTCTCAGGCATGCTGCCAATCTTACCAAACCACATTTATGCTCAATGCCCCTCATGGGAAGAATATTTCACATCATCATCAACATCCATATGATATCTGTATGTTCTCCTTTCAAGCTATTAATCTGTCGCTTCTTTCCACACATTTGCAATCTGCCCTTCTGTCAGATTCTTGGCTATTATTGTTATCATGTCTTCTTTATCCTATTAATCACTTTTTACAATCTTTCAAGCACTCTAATCCCACCCCCTGCAAACATTCAGGGAGGTTAAATTGGGAGGGAGAGAAAAGAAACAGCAAAAGTTATTTGAAAGGTGCACTAAATTAGACTGGACATGGATTAGCCCAATCCATTGAACATCTGCACATGTTCAGAGCACAGCATGCGACAGTGCTGGCTACCACTGCACTGATTGCAACAATAAAGTCAGCCACCACTGCAGTAGCAGCTATTTTTGCACCTCCTTCTCCACAAAGAGAGCTCTCAGGGCTGCTGCCCTAGTTGTCTTCCCTCAGTTGCATTGCTTCAGTAAAAGGAAGTAGTAGTAATGTGGGTTTTAGAGACAAAGCTCAAGAAAAGCATGTTAATGAGGATTACGTATCTTTTGAATAGGAGAGAGTGAGAAAATGCTCCTGAGTTTCAAAGCATGCAGGCAGAATTTAATATAAAAATGCAAAAAAGACAGAGCCTTTCTAGAAGTTTTCCTTTGGATAAGGTGGGCCAAAATGACTGTATCATGCACTGTATCTTCCTTTGGCTTCTTTGAATACATGATTGAGATAAAAAGGTATTTGAAAACAACTCTTAATCTCACCCATATATCACTGATGAATTCAGCAATTGACTCATATATAATAAGAGCTTTTAAAGTGAAACAGACACTAAGAAAGTGAAGGTCAAAAATGCAGGACTTCATGGTTCTGCTGGAACTGACAAACACTGAAAAAAAAGACTACTTTCCAGAGGAATAGCAGGGCAGGTCTGTGCTAGGGCAGCTGCAATGTATGTGATGGAGCTGGCTACCACTGTGCTGATCGCAACAAAGTCAGCCACCACTGTGGTAGCAGCTATTTTTGCACTTCCTTCCCCACAAAGGCAGCATTCAGGGCTTTTCCCCTAGTCACCCCCCCTCCCAATTACATGATTGCTTCTCTCTTTAGCGAAGCAATGTGGGATCATAGGAAACTGTGATAGAATAATTAACTCCGTATGGGTTCTGCTCATCCCAACTTGCAATTCTGTAAATAGTAATTAAAAGGCTAAATCTTCACTTAGACACCCAGTCTTCTAAATCTGGATTATTTGTGCATAGGATAAGAGAAAACTACACAAGGACTCTTGCATGGCATTTCCTCCTCATTTCTCTGTCAGAGAATGTGCTAGATTTCCTTAAGCTATGGATCTTAGGGGATCTTGTGTGTTGTCTTCTGCCCTACACCTCCAACTGTAGTATCTTGAAGAACATATAGTAATTATGTACTTGAGCTTCCAGTCTCCCTGACAAAAGCTGCAATCTTCACCACTTCTGAGAGCCTGTGGCCAGACTCAAGGGACACATCTACACATGCATCGTCATGCTTTAGTTAATATGCATTAAATCTAGTATCTCCATTCTGAGGTATTAGGAAACAGTACATTAGCCCATCTTAATGCACATTAACTACAGAGCATGGGTTTTTAGTTATGCTTGATGTACATTAGCCTATTTTACTGCGTATTTACTAAGTAATGTGCAACACTTCAATGTGCACTAAAATAGGCTAGTGTTCGTGAAAGCACATGTAGATGCAAAGGAGTCATAGTACAGTGCAGAGCAAATGGCAAAAACTTTAGCCTTTCCTTGTGCATACAGTGTAGCAGAGAAAAAAAAAAATTGAGGAGTCCAAATGGTTCTCCTGCTCTTCTGGATCTCAGCCAAATCCCCTGCACTCGGTGAAAGTGGAGGTTCCATAGAGTGGACGCACAAAGTGGCGGGGGGTGGGCAGGAAATGAAAAAGCATGCCAACTGTCCTCCAAGCAAAATTTATTTCCATGCACAGGACGAAATATCAAACATTTTAAGTCAGTCTTTAAGAACATCTCCCTTTGAAACATATGGCACCAGTGACTAAGGATTTCAGAATATAGCCCAAAGCATTCAACACTTTTCATGGCTCCCCACCAAGGGATGTTGACAACATACAGGCACCAAAAATGACAAATCCTACAACTCTGAAGATATTTAAGTTTGTTTCTGTTTAAAATAACGCATAGCTCTCCTCCATAGCCTCTGCAAATAGCCAGTGCAGTTAGCGACTTTAGTTGCCTGTTATACGTGGTCCCTTCCACATGCGGTCAGTAGCACAATTTTTAATAAAATCTATTCAGCTCATCTGCTGTTTGAATTCCTAGGACCTAGTTTCCATGCATGTGGGGCAAGCAGTTCAAAACAACTTGTATAGAAGATCCTTGTATAGATCCAAGTAGAAAATGTTCATGGGCCACACATTACAATATTGGAGGAAAACCCATAAAGATTAACTGACAGTGATGCCTAATGACAAAGCACCATTTTCAGTTCCTATCTGTATGCAATTTGTGTCCTCCTCCTGCTTAAAACACAAGTAATTACTATGCACTATATCATAGAGATAACAGAGACCTGGTGGGACTCCACCCATGACTGGACCACAGGTATAGTTGGCTATACCCTGTACAGGAGAGATTAAGTAGACAAAAAGGGGCAGGGTGTAGTTCTGTCAAGGAGAGCTATGCATCCCTGCAAGTGAATATTGGCGACAAGGGTGGATGACTGGAGACCCTCTGGGTTAAAAATCTGTGGGGAACGCGGCACAGGGGACACAATGGTGGGAGTCTACTACAGACTCACAGTCAAGTGTATGACCAGGAGTTCACCTGGGAATTGGCTGAGGCCACATGCTTCCAGTCCATGGTTGTCATGGGAGACTTTAACTTCCCAGACCTCACCTGGGAAGAGCGCTTGGCCAAATCCAAGTGGTTACAAAGCTTCCTCTCGTGTGTGGATGACCACTGACACAAGAAGTATACAGGCCAAT
>NW_017728886.1:47974473-47977472 GCF_001723895.1 Crocodylus porosus
ACCCAGTCTTCTAAATCTGGATTATTTGTGCATAGGATAAGAGAAAACTACACAAGGACTCTTGCATGGCATTTCCTCCTCATTTCTCTGTCAGAGAATGTGCTAGATTTCCTTAAGCTATGGATCTTAGGGGATCTTGTGTGTTGTCTTCTGCCCTACACCTCCAACTGTAGTATCCTGAAGAACATATAGTAATTATGTACTTGAGCTTCCAGTCTCCCTGACAAAAGCTGCAATCTTCACCACTTCTGAGAGCCTGTGGCCAGACTCAAGGGACACATCTACACATGCATCGTCATGCTTTAGTTAATATGCATTAAATCTAGTATCTCCATTCTGAGGTATTAGGAAACAGTACATTAGCCCATCTTAATGCACATTAACTACAGAGCATGGGTTTTTAGTTATGCTTGATGTACATTAGCCTATTTTACTGCGTATTTACTAAGTAATGTGCAACACTTCAATGTGCACTAAAATAGGCTAGTGTTCGTGAAAGCACATGTAGATGCAAAGGAGTCATAGTACAGTGCAGAGCAAATGGCAAAAACTTTAGCCTTTCCTTGTGCATACAGTGTAGCAGAGAAAAAAAAAAATTGAGGAGTCCAAATGGTTCTCCTGCTCTTCTGGATCTCAGCCAAATCCCCTGCACTCGGTGAAAGTGGAGGTTCCATAGAGTGGACGCACAAAGTGGCGGGGGGTGGGCAGGAAATGAAAAAGCATGCCAACTGTCCTCCAAGCAAAATTTATTTCCATGCACAGGACGAAATATCAAACATTTTAAGTCAGTCTTTAAGAACATCTCCCTTTGAAACATATGGCACCAGTGACTAAGGATTTCAGAATATAGCCCAAAGCATTCAACACTTTTCATGGCTCCCCACCAAGGGATGTTGACAACATACAGGCACCAAAAATGACAAATCCTACAACTCTGAAGATATTTAAGTTTGTTTCTGTTTAAAATAACGCATAGCTCTCCTCCATAGCCTCTGCAAATAGCCAGTGCAGTTAGCGACTTTAGTTGCCTGTTATACGTGGTCCCTTCCACATGCGGTCAGTAGCACAATTTTTAATAAAATCTATTCAGCTCATCTGCTGTTTGAATTCCTAGGACCTAGTTTCCATGCATGTGGGGCAAGCAGTTCAAAACAACTTGTATAGAAGATCCTTGTATAGATCCAAGTAGAAAATGTTCATGGGCCACACATTACAATATTGGAGGAAAACCCATAAAGATTAACTGACAGTGATGCCTAATGACAAAGCACCATTTTCAGTTCCTATCTGTATGCAATTTGTGTCCTCCTCCTGCTTAAAACACAAGTAATTACTATGCACTATATCATAGAGATAACAGAGACCTGGTGGGACTCCACCCATGACTGGACCACAGGTATAGTTGGCTATACCCTGTACAGGAGAGATTAAGTAGACAAAAAGGGGCAGGGTGTAGTTCTGTCAAGGAGAGCTATGCATCCCTGCAAGTGAATATTGGCGACAAGGGTGGATGACTGGAGACCCTCTGGGTTAAAAATCTGTGGGGAACGCGGCACAGGGGACACAATGGTGGGAGTCTACTACAGACTCACAGTCAAGTGTATGACCAGGAGTTCACCTGGGAATTGGCTGAGGCCACATGCTTCCAGTCCATGGTTGTCATGGGAGACTTTAACTTCCCAGACCTCACCTGGGAAGAGCGCTTGGCCAAATCCAAGTGGTTACAAAGCTTCCTCTCGTGTGTGGATGACCACTGACACAAGAAGTATACAGGCCAATAAGAGGTAAAGCGCTACTTGACCTGGTACTGGCAACTGGGAATGACCTAATCAGTGACCTAATGATTCAAGGGAAGCTGGGTGACAGCGACAATGAGCTGATCGCCTTCAACATCTGCCATAAACCTGGCAAGTCAGTCAGCAATACAGAAGTCCTTGACTTCAGGAAAGCTGACTTTCACAAGTCCGGAGGCTTGTTGGTAAAGACCTAAAGTGACCATGACCCAAAGGGAAGGGGAGTTCAGGAAGAGTGGTTGCTCCTCAAGGGAGCAATCCTAGATACACAAGCTAAGGCTATTCCATCTTGGAGGAAAGGCAGCAAAAGGGCACAGCAGCCCTCTTGGCTCAGCAAGGAACTAGTAGACCTACAAAAAAAAAAGACCTACAAAGGGTGGAGGATGGGCTTCACCTCCAAGAAGGAATATTCCACACTACTGGCCCAGACTGGCAGGGAGCAAACCAGGACAGCCAAGGCTGTGACTCAACTCCAACTGGCTACTAGTATCAAGGATAATAAAAAAAAGAGTCCTTTAGATATGTGGGGAGCCAGAGGAAAAGCAAGGGCAACAATGGACCCCTGCTAAACCAGATGGGACTACTGATGACTGATGCCCAGGAAAAAGCCAATCTACCAAATGGATACTTTGTGTCAGTCTTTCATCAGTCCCATGGGATGCCCCTGCCCATTATGGGACAGGGAGGCCCAGGTGAGGGAGATTCCTTGCCTCCATCAATGCTGACCTTGTGAAGGAACACCTTGAGAGGCTGGATACCTTCAAGTCAGCCAGCCCTGACAATCTATACCCCAGGGTACTCAAGGTGCTGGCTAGCATCATAGATCTGTGCCAGGGGCTGAGCTTCAAGAACTCCTGGCACTCTGGTGAAGTGCCCAAAGATTGGAAGGCCAATGTGGTGCTTATGTTCAAGAAATGGAGGAAAGTGGATTCAGCAAACTACAGGCCCATCAGCCCGACCTCTATCCCAGGGAAGGTCTTAGAAAAATCAAAGAGGCCATTCTTAATGGACTGGCCAATGGCAATTTCCAGAGGGACAGCCAGCATGGGTTTGTTGCAGGTAGGTCTTGCTTGACCAATCTTATTTCCTTTTATGACCAGGTGACCCATCATCTGGACAAAGGAGAGGAGACTGATGTCCTGTATCTTGACTTCAAAAAAGCCTTCAATCTGGTTTCCCATGATCACCTCTTGGCAAAACTGGCCA
>NW_017728886.1:47978054-47980516 GCF_001723895.1 Crocodylus porosus
CATAAGGAAGAATTTCTTTACTGTCCAAGCCCCCAAGATCTGGAACAGCCTGCCATCGGAAGTGGTTCAAGCACCTACCTTGAATGCCTTCAAGAGAAATTTGGATGTTTATCTTGCTGGGATCATATGACCCCAGCTGGCTTCCTGCCCCTGGGGCAGGGGGCTGGACTTGATGATCTTCCAAGGTCCCTTCCAGCCCTAGTGTCTGTGAAATCTAGAGAACTGAATCAAATATTTACCAGCTTAGGCAAAAATCTATGTTGTTCCAAGATTAATTACTTTTACCATATATTGAACCACTGAAGAAATCATGAGTAGGCTTTGAGTCATAATACAGTTTGTAATTTCATCTTGTCCATGTGCTAACACATTGTACTTGCATATACCTTCTGCTCTGAGAGTAACAAGTTCTGATTTAAATGTCTAGGCCTTTATCTTAACAAATACCACCACATAAAAGACCTGGGGTAAACAACCCTCTCCTCCACCCCCCCTCCCGCCCCGCAAAAAAAACAACAAAAAAACCCACAGACACACACACTTTCTGGAAAAAGTCCTTAGGAAGAACTATATCCCCTTTCACAATCATTGAGTCTGGATATAAGACTACCAAAAGCATTGTTAAAGACTAGGGTAAATAGAATTAACTTCAGAATAGACTGTAACAATAAATCAATAACTCATCTTTATGAATATGGAAAACACTATCCCACAGTAACTTTGGCAGTAGTCCTTTATCTCACTTCCTTTAGTCATTAGTACAAACATTCAATATATGAGTGATCCTTTAACACCTCACTTTTCTCTTTCTGAATGATCTATTGTAGATAAACAGAGAGGCTACCATTGCAAGCCTTTGCTTCTTCTGTGCTTAATCAGGTTTGGGGGGGGGGTTGTTTGTTTTTTTTTGTTTTTAACATCTTTGCTGCTCAATATCTTAAAATGCTATGACAACAATTTAATTCTGCTAAGCCAGAATCATTAAGGTTTGAAGGTGGTCTGGTCTCCCACCCTGTTGCACTGCTACATGGGAGCAAGAAGTGAAGAAAAAAAGAAGGAAAAGCAAAGATGAAAGGAAGATATGGTGGACTAATGTGGATAGTAAAAGGTGCAAATGTATTAGTGAGAGACAAAAGGTGGACAGAAGGGGAGATTTAGTAGGCAAAGATAATAAAGGAGGCAAAGCAGGGAAAGAAAGTGGAGAAGGACATGAAAGTCAGAAAAAAAAAGTTAGTGAAGAGATTATGTGGGGAGAAAACTAGTAAAATGGATAGGTAAAAGACAGGAAACATATGGTAGGACACAAAAAACTGCAACAGAAGAGAAAGAAAGAGAGAGAGAGAGAGACATGACTGAAGAAAGGACTGCAAGGGTACAAGCAAGGACCCATGCAAGCAAAGCTGTAAATCAGTAACTTATGGGAGTCTAGATATGGTATATCTGGATTCAATAAAATGGTCTTATGGCTATAGCACTGCATGGGAAGCCAGAAATTTGGTTCCTGGCTGCACCTCAGATTTTGCCCACAGCCCCAGCTAAGAGACAAGTTGTTTAAAGCAACTGTACTCTATACAGTAGTAGTACTCTGGTGCACTGCATAGTTACTTTGAGCTGATGAAGTGGAAGCTATTTATCTGAGGAACAATGCTGGTTTTGAATTATGTTTGTTGGCATAGCAGCACTACAATTTGCCTAAGAGACATAGCTGGAGAAAACAGGACAAGTAAAAGCTTTGTGATCAGATCCTTCTTAGCTGAATATGTCTACATGACTAGAAGTCCTGCAATGAAGAAAGCTTAGTGGAACCACATACCTCATCCTCTAACTTCTCCAATGCTTCCTCAACTAATAGGGAAGTTCTTTGGGTTTATTTACCAGGGTCTGTAAAGCATCTTGGGGCAAGTCCAAAGAAAAACTTTGGTTTGTCCACATAGCTTTTTTCAGTGCCGTGCAGAGTTACCCATGCTGAACACTCCATCTGTGGAACCCAAAGCAGTTTATCCATATTAGTGTGGCACCGTGTCCAACTTAAGACCTGTTTCTTAGGAAAGCCACGTTAGTTCATAGAATTGCATTAAATCCGAACTACTACTAAATCTGGAACTTGTACATGCACTGCCAAACAGCGTACAGATATACCCCCAGGTATCTAAAGTGGTATCTAAGTAGCATCTTGGCAAATGAGCCCTGAATTGCAATACTGAAAACTCCTTCTCACTGGCTTCCTACATATCTTCCCTTCTTCAATAGGCTAGCATCACTAGGAGCAGTAGAGGGTGCTCTTGGGAAAGCTTAACCCATGACTTAATAGGTTGGGACACATTTCTGAGAAGTAAGAGTTATATGTCTGAAGTCTTGCTGGATGAGAGAAGTCTAGATTCTGGGTCTCCTCACTCTCTGAATAAGTGTCCCAATCAGGGTTCAAATTATGGAGGAGCTTGGGGAGGGAGATGCTGAGCCCC
>NW_017728886.1:47980616-48002233 GCF_001723895.1 Crocodylus porosus
CACACACACATGCACACAAGCCCCACCATAAGATTATAAAATAGCCTGGGGGGATTTCCAATTTTATTAGGGCATCATGATGGACAGTCCAATTTTTTTTTTTCCAGATCCCCCCCAGAATGTAATTTGAACCCTGCTCCTAATTACTAGGCTACTGGGCTAAAGTATGGAGGGTTCTCTGTCAAGCAGTCACTATTTGTAGTAACATGCTCAGATGGCAAAGCAAGTTGCTCGAGGAGGCATAGGATCTAAAAATCCATTAAGTAAACCCAAATGTTTACTTTAGCCACATAAAAGTGTGACTTACCTACCAAAAGCATATTTGGGACTTTGAGTTCTGCTTCATCTTAGTTGGGTAATTTAGCCCCAATATTCAGAATCATCCTTCTTATTAAAGAGGAAGGCAAAACATTCATTGGCTTTTTCGCTATTATTCAGACAACATTGAATCTTGATTCTGTCTTCACTTCCTATTGACCCCTTATCCTTTTTGTTCTACATATAGAGCTAAACAATGCCCCCTCCCCATCTCCTTTATTATCTCTTGCAAGTTCTAAATCAGCATGACATTTTTGCCATTTTCATTTCATCCCTACACTTTCTTCCTTCCAAGCTTAGGTTTTGGGGAGCAGGAATGAGATGGTATGTGCTTGTCACTCTTTAGTTCACTGTAGGATCTCAGATCATTCCTAATAGCCTTAATTTAGGTGGTTATTAGTCTGGAGTCCTTCACTACATGTATTTTCTCTCTTTTTAGCATCTAAGTATCTTTGGCTTTAAGATATTCCAACCTTCCTCCACATCTAAATCTTTGAGCTCTTTGGTCTAACTGACTTCACTAATTAGTTTCCTTAAAGTCTGCCACTAACTGGTTTCTCAAAGTCTGCCCTTTTGAAATAGAAAAGCTCAGTAACTCACTGGTTTATTCTTCTTCCCTTTTATTTAAACAGAACCAGCTCACAATCACTTCAAAGGTTATTTAGCTTTCCCAGCTCTTCTGTGAGATCCCTGCTACCTGCCATCACATAATCTAAAACAACATCACCTGTTGATTCAGTGATAGTTGATACAGAAGTCTATCAACTATAACATCAAAGAATAAATGAGCTTTTATCGTTATTAATTGCATTCTTATTCTCTAATGCAGTAAACCTGTTCTTTAGCCCTGTTTCTTCTCCACTAGACAGTTTTCTTCCTCCAACATGCCCTTGTTTTCCATTAATTAGTCTTCTTGCCCTATCATCTGGGCCCTCTGGATGAGTAGGTGACTGCAAATCTTCTCTCCTCTTCAGGTCTACAAATTTCAATCCAAATTTATCAACCTTTCTACCTGTATCTCTAGGGCTCAGATCATATTCTCTATCAGTTGCCATTTAATACATAAACAGTTTCCATGAAGTTCCCATTCAATATATATTCTGCAGATTTGCATCTCATTACGTTTGCTGTAGGTAAGGACCACTTACATTCTGCACAGATTCAGATTATATACAGCTGACTACTTTCCCCATAGTATCTTTTGCATAAAGCCTATTACACATTGCCTAGAGTGTAATGCTTCATTGCAGTTGTGAGTACAATTCGTGATGTTGACTTTGAATTACAAAGGCCTTTTCCACTTGAGTCCAGGCTGCCTTCAGTACCATTTATACAGAGAACTAGCTGCAAAGATGAAATTACTGTTCTTGTATTTGTTCCACTGAACCAGTACTTCCCTCCAGTACAAATAGGCAATGAGGTGTGATTGACTTCCACTGCCCCCTCAAGTTAACCATAAGAACAGAATTAATATCATGATGTCATATCATTACCCTGCCAAAAGGGATATATCAAGTTACACCACATTGGTACAAGGGAAAAGCCAGAGATATCATTTCTTCCCCGTATTGCTCAAGAACCATAAAACTATGCACTGTTCCTTACCAAGGTAAGACTTAAGCTTCCATCTACTTTCAATTAATATAGTCATATTTATTATTATCTTTACATCATTTACTGTACACTTTACTAACCCCAAGATAAATGCCTATAGGTTATAGGTTTCTAAAGGCCAGACAGTCTTTCTGATGTTAATAATGGAAATGATTTTTTTTTATTGAGAGATTTATTTTTAATTTTTTTGCTTTATATTAGATATTCTTCTCTTCAACTCATATTGGACCAGATACCAGGATGACCAGTCAATTTAATAAAATCAAGAATTGCCAAAGATTCATACACTTTGGGGGTAATATGGGACCATGAATTTTTAAAAAGGTTATATGCTATACCAGCCCAGATTTTCCAAATGTCTTCCAGATGAGCTGATTTATCTTTGGCTTCTAATGCCAACACCCCTAAATCCAGACAATAAAAACATAAACAGCATCAGCTGCTATGTTAAGCTCCATACTCTTGAAAATAAATACTTGGTTACCTTCTCTTTAAGAAAAAAATCTGTCAGCTGCACATGTCTGTATTGCAAATATAATACTTCTATTTTTATACTTGTCTTGTTAGGCAGAAATAGTTACCTTTAATTCCTTAATAACTGTTTCATTATTGTTCATGTGCCAAAAATGGTTCTCCAGTTTAAAATTTGTTTGTGGCTAGCCATCTGGTCCTCTGACCATCAAATCTGGCTGAAAGCATGCATCAGATGACCTAGTCACTACATAATTTAAAATTTTATTAGTTTCTCCACCATTCCCAATTTAGAAATATGTTCTAAAGTCAGATTATTTATCTATGCAAATTCCTAGTCCTAAAAGGCTACAGTCTCTCTCCAATGTTTATATAATTTTTTCTAAGGGCAAGTAGTTGCATTTATCTGAAAATTGACTCTTAATATGGTAACTCTAAAATAAAATTGCTGCCGATTCAAAGCTCAATTTGTAGGATTGGAGTTGGAAGATTTGTAGGGCAGCTTTCAAATCTGGGTGGGTAACTGCTATCATCAAGGCCTATTTCAGATGTATCCACATCAAGTAATATTACATAAGCTATAAGTAATTTCTGTCATTAGGGTTTGATAAGCTCATTTGTGTGAAACAGGAGCTGACCTGAACCTTTGACCAATGGATGAACTGCCAATTTTTTTTTATAGGTTTTAAATTTGTTACAACATATTTTCTTCCCACTACTCTTCAAACCTGCTTATCAAGCATCCTTCCTCACTTCATTATTCTCTCTCCTAAAGACCTATTTAGTCATCATACCTATGAGAACTAAGAAGGTACATTTACATGCATTTTATTGTGGAGCTGACCAATTAACACTGCAGTAAATTGTCACCACTTACACCTATTAGGGCACAGTAAATTAATTCTCTGTGGTATGATAGTATTGTCTGGGACAAGTACTATCCAACAGTGGAGTTTAGTACACCACAATACACATGTAGACAGTAGTTGGGGCAACAGGGTACTACAGTACAAGGGCTGCCTGCTGGCAAGTCATGCACTGTGGCCCCCTCGAGCCCCAGACACTAGGGGTGCGCAAAGTAGGACTATTCAATTTGGATTCGGCCTGAACCAGGGACAAGGACTCAATTCATTGATTCAGATCACTGTCCCCAATTCAATTCAGCCGAATTCAAATCTGCAGATTCGATGCTGAATCGGAGAATCAGCAGTTCAGATATAGATACAGTTTGAAATGTTTTTTCTACATACGTTGAGGTACCAGCGTGGCTTGTGAATGCTGTGATGCTGGGGCAGATGGAGCATCCCACAGGAGTGGGGGTGGGGGAGGGGAGCAACCTCTCATGTTCAGAGGTGAACCTGGAAGTGGACCAGAAGTGCTTTTGGCCCACTTCTTGGTCTGCTGGGGAGCTCGCAGGGGGGTCCCCCCCATGCTCCTGTGGGGCCTAATCTCCAATGAAATGATTCAGAGACTGAAGCTTCACACAGTCCTACCAGACAGACCCTCTGCCCCAGCTCAGCGTGCCGCAGAGCAGCTCTGGGCTGGCAGGCTGAACCTCCAGGCTTCCCGATAGCCAGGGCTGCTTTGACCCAACTCAGTGTGCTGCAGTTCCAGGTACGTGTATAAATGCTGCTCCCAAGGGCAACAAACTTTAGTGTGAACTGCACTATCAAGAAAATATCATTACTGTAGTGCTGGATGAACAATACTGATATGTGTTTGGCTGATAATGGAAGCAGCTCTCTCAAGGAATGAATGCACAGGATAGGGTATTTACAACATGTCAACTACTCTGTGGTAACTGCCTATGTGCCCTTTCTAACCCCATGATAAATGAAAGCTTACCTATGGGGGAAGAATATGCTTTCATGAACCACAGCGTAAGAGTATACACAGGTAGATAAATGCCTTTTTATTACTACAAAAATAATCAAGCTAATTGCATCAAAAAGTTCTTTCAGGTGGACTGGAGTCTTCTGAAGGTTTATGCAGTGGGTGAGGTATGGAACAAAGTGTTATCTTCCATGCTAGCATGTTGATCAAACAATATACTCCCTGTATTTATATAAAAGAAATACTCATATAAAAGCCACATTTCATTATATTGCTTGTATTAGTTTGTTTCTAGACTACAGCTTTTCTTTGTCAAGACTATGAGCCAAATCCAGAGCTCTAAACACTGAGCTACTCAGTAAAACAGACATATAATGACTACCTCTCTAACTATGGGCATGTTTTGTGTGAAACTAACTCTTTAGAGGGCACCTATACATATACCTGATAGGGCTGTGCAAAGCTTTGATCCCCAACTTGATCTGGTGGCGATTTGGCCCAATCCAGTGGCCAAATTGAATCAGAGGACCCTTTAATCTCTCCAAATCTAATTGGAACCCTCTGAATCAATTCAGAGAGAGATTCAGAAAGATTTGGTGATTCTAACATAGATGCAGATTTAAAAGTGTTTTTTCTATATACTTCTAGGTAGCAGGAAGCTGCAGTGCTGGGGTGCATGGAGCATCCCACAGAAGCGTGCTCAGCATCAGACTTGGAAGTGGACCAGAAGTACTTCCAGTCCATTTCTCAGTTCCCTAAGAAGAACGTGGGAGCCCCCATCACACACCCCCAGCTCAGCAACTGGTGCCTCCTGGGTTTGGGGGGAACCCAGGGTCCCCCCCCACAGCCAATTGCTGAGCCAGGGGGGCATGCCCCCCCACATGCTCCCTGGCAGACCCGGAAGTGGAACAGAAGTACTTCCAGTCCATTTCCACATTCACCACTGAGCATGTGGAGGCCTCCCCTCCCCCACACTCCATCTGCCCCAGCATTGCAGCATTCACAAGCCACACTAGTACCTCGAGGTATGTAGAAAAAACATTTAAAGCTGTGTTTATGTCTGAATCGCTGATTCTCCAAGTCAGTATCAAATTTTTAGATCTGGATTCAGCCGAACTGAATCAGGCACAGCGATCTGAACCAACTAATAGAATCACTGTCCCTGATTTGGGCAAAATCTGAATCCAATAGGGCCCGTTTTATACACTCCTAGTGCCGGATGCCTGCCCCAACATGTGCCAATTACTAAGCATCAGAGCAGACTCAATCAGCTAATTGACATGCTCCAGCAGCCTCAACATCATGTGTATTCAGTGTCCCAATGCTTCAGATTGATGGTAGGGGTGCTTAAACTACAGCTCGTTGAACAAACTTTAGTAGAAGTGCCCCCATCACCACTTTGAAATGCAGGGACACTGAAACATAAAATGCTGTGGGTGATTTAATTTGAGCAGCTCTCACAGCCACACCAATATAAGTGCCCTTCCTCCCCTGCCACTCCCAAAGCATGTATAAAAAACTGCCCCAAGTGCCTAAGAGTGAAACCTTGCAATGCTCAGCATTGCTCCACTGAAGTCTTTTCGTAGATCTAGTCCTTATCCAATAACATTCGAAAATTGTTTAAAGGTTCAAAAGTATACAGAGCAAATCACCTTCAATTAAGTTGCTCAATCCAACCACTAATCTGAAAAATAACCGTTGGTGAAATTGTATAGTCAGATCTTCAACTGAAGAGCCTTTCTTTATTTCAAGTCTATTTAGATTAGCTGAGTACCTGGGACATTTCCCATGAAAAAGTTTGAACAAAATAAAATTCCTTTCCATCATTAGAGTGTCTCCTACTGCATCACAGTCATCTTGGATGTCAAAATTCTTCTTCTCAAGAAATACCTTCAAGAAACATCTTTTAGTTGGTGTTAGTCAGGTGCAATCCTGATCAGACTTATCTTTATCCCAATCCAAATAATACTAAAATGCACAATAAACTTGCATACAAGCTATAGAAGATCGTAGAAGTACCTTACTGGGTTAAACCAATGGTCTACCTAATCTAGTATTCTTGTCCCTGACAGTGGCAGAAGTGGATGCTTTAAAAAGGGAAAGAATATGAACATGGTATATCTACAGTGATCTGTGTCCTGTCACATCCTCCCTGGGATCCAGCATCATTCATTTAAAGAGACATCCCTGACTGTTCTGTTTAATAGCTACTTCAAACAAGCAGCCTTTTCTCTTAAGCAGCTACTTCAAAGTATTCCCAAGGGTTGCTATATAGTTTTATTTGACATTTAGTCAAATACCAACTCTGTGAAATGACCGATTTTTCCTGGTCCCTTGAGTGTTACTTACGACAAGTTTTGCTGCATCATGTCCAGAGTTTTAAACTACATATAGGACTTAAAGTAAATGTCTATACAGAAGCTAGTAAGCCCCTGAATACTAGGAGTGGCACAGAGGGACGCATCAAGAACATAGAGGATTGTGCAAGAACCCATGTTATACAAGGGTGCTATACCCTGCAATAGGTTACGCTGTCTGTGCAGCTCTCAGCATTATGCAGTTCTGTTAGCCAGGGTGGCAGTGAGCAAAGCTTCTGGTCTATACCATTCATCACAAGCTATACCTTAAGAGAACGTACGGCTGTTACTGACTAGGAACTCCTGTGCCTTGCACTCAAAAACATGACGTAGATGCATCTTGGACTCTCTTCCACCCATCTTTCCACATGCATCTGTGCATGACCACAACAAGCTGGTTGAAGTTACAATCCATATTTAAAAGGTGAGTCATGTTTTTCCATAGAACTTTGCCAGAGTCATGAGCAGGAACACTTGCAGCTTTTCAAATTTTCCTAAATGAAAACCCTACCCATCCCAACCAATCCTTTCCATAAAGGACATGCCAGTCCTATTTTATCAGTTTCAGTCACAAGCACCAAGCTAGTAAGGGTGTGCAAAGCAGGTCATATTTGATTCAGATTTGGCAGACGGTAATTAAATTCATTGATTCAGATCACTGTCCTGATTTGATTGGGCCAGAAAAGAGTCAATTCTGATGATCAGAGATTCAGTTATAGACATAGCTTTAAATGTTTTTTCTACATACCTCAAGGTACTAGGTGCAGTTCATGAATGCTGAGATGGTGGGGTGAATGGAGCTTCCCACAGGAGCATGGGGAGAGGTGGGGGTGGATGCACATGCTTGGCAGCAGACCCAGAAGTGGACCAGAAGTACCTCCAGTCCACTTCCAGGTCCACCGTCGAGCATGAAGGTGACCCCCCCCCACACACACCCCTCTGGCTCAGTGATTGGCCTCAGGGGGGACCCAGGAGACACCAGTCACCAAGCTCAGGAGGGGCACACACTCTGCAGTGGACGTGGAAGTGGACTGAAAGTGTTTCTGGCCCATTTCTGGGTCCACCGCCAAGTGCACTCACCCCCCCCCACTGCATTCCCATGGGATGCTCCATCCACCCTACCATCTCAGCATTCACAAGCTGCCTGGTACCTTGAAATACGTAGAAAAAAACCAAAGCTGCGTCTATATCCGAATCATCAAGCGTCTCTGACTCGATTTGGAGGGTTCCAATTTGATTCAGAGTGATTAAAGGGTCTCCTGATTCAATTAGGACTTGAAGATTCAGCAGCTGAATCAGGCTGAATTGAATCAGAAACTGAAGTTTCACACAGCCTTACAAGATAGTATACCGTGTTCTCCTTAAACATAACAAAATGCTAACAATCCTTTCAAAACCAAAATATTCTTTGTCTTCACAGTACTGCACAGCAAGACTCCAAAAAAGAGCCCTCTAGGTTTGATTCAGCACTTCATTACTCTGGTTTTACACTTTTATATTGATAACTCCACAAATGAAAATGTAGATATAAACTTGAATCATGCCCAGTACTTACAGAAGTATTACTGTTGTGGTTTCAACCATTTCTTTGGAATTACTGTTGAAATGTTTTCTGGTAAAGGATTCTCCCAGCTGACTGCAATTCTTCACATACAATTCAAATATTTTAGGAAGTATTATCTGATTATTTCATATTTACGTTACTGTGTTTACCAGATGCAAGCCTACATTTTCCACCATTTTTTAAACTGGTGCACGGTTTCTCACAAGAATTGAGTGGGAAATACTTTTCTTACCCCATGAAACCTTGCAGGATTTCAGGGTTCTATTCCAGAGCAGTACACATTTGGGAACTTTTAAAGTTTTCTGAGGGGAAAAAAAAATCTTTGGACCTAACCCACAACAGCCAAAAGCCTAGTCACCAAGATACCCAGCTACAATGTAGACAATCACATCAGGTGACCACCCTGCCTAAGCAAACAGCTTGTGTCTGGTCTCCAGCAGCTCACAATCCCCTAAACATTAGACTACTGGCAAAACTGGGATAAGACTCTTGCAGTCTCCCATGCTGAAACTGTCCTAGTTTGAATTTAGAACAAGGAATTGAACCTAGGCCTCTTCAATCCATGTAGTTCCACATACAGTGATCTATATACATAATCAGTTTCCCTTTCCATACATATTCATATACCAGGTGACTTTTTATTTATACAAATAAGTTGTTCCACCAAAAGAGAGAGACCCACCCTATACTAACCCACAAGGTAGGGGTCTGGAGAATTGGGGTGGAAGCTGCAGAAGTAGGGAGCATACAAATTTAATTTGGCTTTCTTAATGCTCCAGGTAAGCGCTCTAACTATTGACTATCCTGGGTGGGATCCACTTTGGTCTCCGATTTTGACCAGAAATTCCATTCTAAACCTGGGAAAACAGTCCAACAAAAATTTAATCAAAACAGGCACATCCTTGAACAATATTTTGGTTTTGTTTACACAATTCCCTGATGAAAAGAGATTTTCCCAAAAATGTCCTTACCAGATCTACTTCTGACACAGTCTAAAAGTACTGGAGGATCACAGTTTCAGTGTATATCAAGTCACAGCTTCATTTATTTATCCTAGTGCTCTTTCCATAAGGATAGATTTACAGTTGGGAAAGACAAGAATAAGTTAAAAGCCCTCCTCCTTGCAAAAGGAAGAAGAACATTACTCCATCCCTCCTAAAAAAACCTTCTTAGTAAGACAAGAGATGGCATCTTTGAAAATGGTTCTTATGCCAATTAAAAAAATATTTAGCTTCTCAGAAAGGAAAGGTTTGTCCTTAAAACCTCTTGGACAGATTTTGTCCTTCATGTGTCAGTTCTTACTTCCCTGCCCTCTGTGAAATTCTTGTAGCTGATGTCAAAAGAGAGGTGAGGTATGAGTCATTCCAAAGTCAAAAGGATATCTTAGATCACCAGAAACAGGGAGAGCTATATGGATTTAACATGTTGCTATGTACTTCCCATGACAACCATGCACCACCTAGATAAGCCAAGAGACTTGGCAAGGGTAGTAAAGGTTAAGTGTATGAGAGAAAGCATTCCAAAGTCAGCTTGGAAAGATTACAAGTCCAAGTTTATTCATGCTTAGCAAAACCAGTGCCAGATAGACTGATTTATCCACCAAAAAACAACAGCAGAAGAAAGCCTCATTCATTGCCTAAACTATTCTTTTTCATAAGAGCATTTCTTAGATTTAATATGGGTGTCATGAGGTCTTCCTAGATAGACTGTTCCTCTTATTGGAAATCTTGTATTGCTGTAACAGTGACTGAGAATATGAAAAGCTAAATAAGTATTTTCCTACCTTTATATTAAAATGAAAGTAAGACAGTAATAAAAGAAATATCACTGTTTAATTTTGCTCATGAGTTACATATTAGTACTATGAGTTGATTATACCCAAGAAAAATCTTGTGTGTAAAAATATCGCTTTTGAAACTATATGGTTTCCAATTCTTTGGTGCTATTCTGATGTCCTTAATCTTTATATGTTCCCATGGGGTAATTTCCTACCCCAGATTCTGCACAAAATATGCATCTTGAAGTTAATTAATAAAAATTTCTTTTTAGGACATTGTTACTGGTACTGCACTGCACAGTATCGCCAAAGAACAGCCAGCTTACATGAATGGTTCTCTCTGTGAAATAAAAAAAATATGTTACCTCAGGCATGAATGTGTTTTTCCATATCAGGTAAAAACTTACCCTGAGCCCATGGTAAGACATTGGGGTAACTTGTTACCCCAATTCAATTTTTATACAAATGGTGTAGACCTGTTTGGCCATTTTGGGTGGATGCATCTGAAAGATCAGCATTCATTCACACTTCGTTCATGTCCACTTCAGGTATGGATGGCCATCCTCCACTCTGCTTTTGCAGAAGATGTGGAAATCCCTTTTGCTAACCACTTTGTAGGCTGCAAGGTCATCAAAACACCCTGCCCTTTGCCCCCAAAAAACCTGTCATGCCCAAACCCACCTCTGCTCTCTTTTCTCATGGTAAAACTCTGCTTCACCTGCCCCTTTCATAACATGCAAAATAGTTTGCTCTGCCTTTGTTGGAAGTGAGGACAAGGAGCAAAAGGGACAGCAGAGAAGAATTAGAAAAACATCATACTGCAATACAGCATACTATTGAAGGGGACCCGACAGTGTAAGGGCTTGACACCCCCATTCCCCTTTTACCTGCTATCAAACAGCATCCACCCACATTTGGTTTGCCTGCAAAGGGTAGATGCTGGTCTCTGGCTTCTGTGCCCAGGAGGAGAGGGTGCTATTTGCGCTGCCATAGGGCAGGACAGATTTGCTTCTGTGACAGCATAGGTGGACAGGCTGTCTTAGACTGTTTTTTGTATTCATTCAGCAGTAATCAATTTTTTCTTTTTTTCTCCTGCAGTCCAGGATGAGAAAGCAGCACATATTCGCTGCTGAAGCCTGTCTTGCACAGGTAACCAGGGATGACAGCAACACATCCACTGAGGAAATCTTATCCCAAGGCAGTGAGGATGCTGACTGTTCCAGACATGGGTGATTCTTCAGGGCAAGAGGACCATGTGTCTATGGAAGCTTCATTCAGCTCAGATGAGGAAAAACTGGTGCCACAAGCAGAAGTGATGCCAATACTTCCAGTGGGAAAGGGAAGAGAACCAGCCCAGGGCCACCATGGAAGACTGAGGAGACCTACAGCAGGACATGGAGCAGAATCACTGCCACCAACCCCAGAAAACATTGCAGATGATGACACCTTTAAGGAATGGCAGAGTGTGGGGAAAAAGTCCATAGCTAATACATCATTGGAGAACAGCCAAGGACATAGTGTGAAAGTCAACAAAAGAAAGTAATAAAGACAGTGGTAGAACCATTCCACCTGTTTCTCACAAGATATCCTGACTGTTATCATAAGAGAAACAAACAGAGAGGCAGAAAGATGTTTCAGGGAGTGGAATAATAGCCATCCTGAAAATAGGAAGGAGTGGGAAAAGCTGAACAAAACAGAGCTGAAAGCCTACATCGGCCTCCTACTGCTGAGTGGTCTATACCACAGTGCTCACGAGGCACTGGAGTTGTGGGAGCAATGCACCAGGTGTCCTTGCTTCTGTATCACCATGAGTTTAAAATGATTCTGTCAAAGCACCAACTACAGTAAAAGTTCTGTTAACTGGTATCTTACAAGCTGGCGTGCTCAATTAACCAGCATGCCGACTTATAAGATAAAGCGAAACCGGAAGTGCCCACCATGGCACTTCCGGTTTCTCCAAGCCCCCATGGCCCGGGCCAAACCAGCCTGCGCTGCCGAGCCCCAACAACCCGGGACCATAACAGGATGTGTGGGGCCCACCTCCCTGTCCCACAGGGCCTGCAGGAGGGGTGGTGATGCCGTGAGATGAGCGGTGGGATGCCCCAGACGTAGCAAGAGAAGCAGCAGCCTGGCCCACTCAATTAACCAGCATATTTTGTTATCTGGCATTCTCCATTCCCAGGAGATATTTGGACACAATTTGTGGTGCAGCTCAGAAAGTGGTATATTGCAGGAATACACCTAACAGCTGATGAGCAGCTCATTGCCTTCAGGAGTCACTGTCCCTTCAGACAGTATATGCCCAGCAAGCCTGCCAAATATGGCTTGAGAATTTGGTTGTGCTGTGATGCAGCAACATCATTCCCCTGTCTGGAGACATCTACCTAGGCAAGCAACCAGAAGCTCTATTCTAAGGTAATCTTGGTACCCAGGTCATTGAAAAACTGGTTCATTCCTGGTACAAGATGGGAAGGAGTATTGCAAGTGACAATTTCTTCACAAGTACTGACCTGGCAGAAACACTGCTACAGTGGGACTTGAACTAGGTGGGTATGATTTGGAAAAACAAAGCCAATACCCCAAACAAAATGAAAGCAAATCAAAGAAAGGGAAACTTTTTATTCCATTTTTGCTTTTGTTGGCGAACTCACCCTACTTTCCCATGTTTCAAAGTCTGAAGTTGTGCTTTTGCTGTCAAGCATACACCATGACCTATCAGTAGGTGGAAAGCAAAGAAAGCCCAACTTCATTCACGACTACAATAAAAATAAGGGTGGGATGGATAACCATGACTACTTAGTTCATATGACCACCTGCAGATGAAAGATCAACAGGGCCAGTGACACCATTTTTCAATATGCTGGATGTGGCTGCCATTGCCAGCCTCATCATTTGACTAGGCCACAAAGCATTTAAGAAGATGGCCCTTTTTTTTTTTTTTTTTTGCAGGAGCTTGGAGAACAGTTGATCAATGGACAAATAAAACAATGAATGATGGATAGGTGTAATCTGGCTAAATCTGTCAAGTCTGATATGACTGTGCTAATTTACAAATTTCCACAACGCCCCCCAGTAGAACCGTCTGCAAGCATGAGTGAACATTGTGCTTTTTGTCCAAGGACAGATGACCATACAATCTTCACATTGTTTCTGGGGTTTTAAGTGATTTGTTTCTGTGCACCATAGTACATCACTGCTGCCTTGTGAGGGGTAACAAATTATCCCACGAGACCATCAATGTTGAATTGCAGGGTAACAAGTCACACCCTGAAAACAACAACGGTTACGGTTTCATGAGAACGGATGATGGTTAAATCAACAGGTGTAAAATCCTAGTTGCATTGGAGTCAATGGAAAAGTCCTCTTTATTTCAGTGGAACGAATATTGTGTGTTGCCATATATATAGCAGATGTAACATTCCTTTTTCATTTATCCATGTATTTTTTGGTTACAATCTTTATAAAATTTCATAGTGTAGAAATAAAATTTATCCGGGCCTCTAACTTGACTAAGAAAAGAGAGAGTGAAGAAAAGATTGAAGATGCTGATACTGTATGTTTAAGAATATTTTAAGATAAGAAAAAACCCTTCTGCTTTATTATGTCTTTTACAGATCTTTGTGAACAAATGTTTCTTCCTTTCCTAAAATCAACAAGAAGGTGATAATAGTTCTCAAAACAAAATGTGTTGCTGAGCAAGCAATTGTTATGCGTGACAACTGAATGATCTACTTCTTCCTGTCTTTCAAGGTTACTTTGTTTAAATCATGCATCTGTTCTCACAGTCTTAGGTATAAAAAGGTATGTTAACTTGTAGAAGGGAGGAATTCTGCCTAGAACCCTCCCTGTGTTCACTTGTATGAGCTCCAATAAACTCAGATTGGGTCTGTTAATTCTAATACCAAAACATAATGCAACGTTTGATTTCTTCCACAGTAGCATAGGTAGAAGGCAATGACTTAGTCCTATGTAGCTACATAGTTTCCAGTCTTCCTTTTCAAGGATCTGGGGAATCGGTGATTGCAGCTTCAGGTGCCTGAACTTGTCTCCTAACAGCTACGGACACTCCATGCCTTTCTTAAATTATTCTTTAAGTCTAATTGTCCAAGAGGCATACCTGCACATTACCTTCTGGTTTTGGAGGGAAGAAATGGGATAGAAGAACAGATTGAGCAAAAACCAAACATCCAAAGTCTATTAAAGATGTGTGTATTTAAGATGATACTTAGTGGGATTAAATAGGAATCAAATTAATGCATATTTGGGAGAAGTTTGGTTTAATCTGAAGCATCTATACAGTCCAGCCTTCAAGCCGTTTAGTACTGCAATTGCTACTTAGAACTCAACCTTTGCTTTCTTCCAAACATGCTTCCCCGTATTTTTCAATAGGCTTTTACACTTGTGGTTTATACAGTTAAGCCTACAAACAGACATTGCATTTGTCCCAGGAGAAACCATTTTATCCCTGGACAATGTGTACTCATTCAGATACCCATGTTAACTGTTCCAGGACAAAACCTAAAGAAGTTCACAAGATAAGATTACAGTTTGTCCCAGGACATCATGAAGAGTATCTGAATAGCTGTTCTAGGACTGCATTATTGAATCAGTGGCAAGAGAGTACCAGCCTGGCTCAAATCCATCCTTGCCTTTTAATCTGGTCCCAGCAACACTTTCTGTGGGCTCAGAAACACAAACTAACACTTAAGGCTCAAGAAAAAGCAAACAATCCAAATGAACACACATGTGGTGTGTTCACAGCAACACGAGCTTCACAGCCCTGGGTTAATCTGAACCAGGGAGCTCAGCTGCAAATACAAAACAATCCCCAAAATAAACACTCCCAGCATGGGTTAGTTCTCACCTCCTGGTCGTCCTCTGAAGAGTCCCCCCTTTGCCTACAAACAGTCTGCCTTCCAGGCCTGCTGCCTCTTCCTGTTTCTTTTTATATCCAGGTCAGCCAGTTGACTTCCCCTCATCTGCTGATTGACTGAGCCAATGGTGGCCCCTGATGTAGCCTGTTACTAGCTGGCTAGTTGTTCCATGCTGGCAGCCTGTTACAGAAGGGTAATGTGTGTACACACCAATCCTGGGATATTTCTAATTCAGGACAAACACAGACACAACTTGTCCTAAAACAAATGCATTGTTTGTTCCTAACCCAAGTAAATAATTGTACTGATGTTGCTGAGGAAACAGAATCTACCTTATTCTCTCTTAGCTATGTTGAATCTGCAGGGCTAATCCTAATAGAAGTAGTAAAATGAGGCAAATATTTTCCATTAAAGTGAACAGATATGATTCTGAAAAACCTAAGAAGCAGGAGTGCAGAGGAAGAAAATGTCCTTTTTATATGGTTACATTTTAGAGCAGAACAGCATTTTACAGTAATAACGAGTCAGCAGAAATTTGCCACGCTGATAACATGTATTTATGGTATTTGCTCAAATATAAGATGACCCTGGATATAAGACAATCTCCTAATAATTATATTCTGTATATGGAAAAATGATGAATTTGTTATAATTTTCAAGGTATAGAATCTAATTATTGTAAGTTAGCCTTGAATTTGTTCCCCTTCCACTGCAGAGCAGAGGAAATCAATCTGGTGTCCCCTTTGCCCTCTGTCCCTCCCTCCAAATTCTTCCCCTGACAGCTTCTTCAGCTCCCCTTGCTGTTAGAGTCTGCAGCACATGGAAGTGAGGAACAAATCTGAAAGCACTGTTGTAATCTGCATATAGGAAAACTGCTTTGGGTACCCAAAGATTTAGGACAACCAGAATTGGTGCATTTTACCTTTGCTGAAACTACTGCAAGTTTTAGCACAGCTGCTCCATAAACACACTTTCAAGCAGCACATTTGTATTTACTTATATATAGTACAAACCAGGTGCATCTACATGTGATGCTTTACTTGAGATTGGAGTTAATTACTGTGCAGTAAGTCATAGAATCATAGAATCATAGAAGTAGGGTCGGAAGGGACCTTGTAGATCTTCAAGCCCGACCCCCCGCCTGGGCAGGTAGTCATCAAGTCTCTTCTTAAAGATCCCCGGGGTAGGAGCCAGCACCACTTCCCTAGGAAGCTGGTTCCAGCTCCTAGCCACCCTAACTGTAAAGTAGAATCTAAATCTACTCTCTAATAATTTGTGTCCATTGTTCCTTGTCATGCCAGGAGGCGCTAGGGGAAACAGTGTCTCCCCTAAACCCTTCTGGTCCCCCCTAGTGAGTTTATAGACAGTCACCAGGTCCCCCCTCAGCCTTCTCTTGTGAAGGCTGAACAGGTTCAGGTCCTGCAGTCTTTCAATGTAGGGTCTGCCCTGTAGTCCCCAGATCATGCGGGTGGCCCTCTGCTGGACCCTTTCAATGTTGTCCACATCCCTCCTGAAGTGGGGTGCACAGAACTGGACGCAGTACTCCAGCTGTGGCCTGACCAGCATTTCAGAGAGGGGGAGGATCACCTCCCTGACTCTACTTGAGATGCACCCGTGGATGCATGACAAGGTCCAGTTAGCCCTTCCAACCGTAACCTCACATTGTTGGCCCATGTTCATCTTGGAGTCAGTAATGACTCCAAGATCCCTTTCTGCCTCTGTGCTCTCAAGAAGGGAGTTTCCCATTCTATAAGCGTGCTGCTGGTTTCTACTGCCTAGGTGCAGCACCCTGCACTTGTCAGTACTGAAACACATCCTGTTTATGTTAGCCCACTCCTGTAACCTATCCAGGTCTTGTTGCAGTCTTTCCCTCCCTACTAGCGTCCTCACCCCAAATTTTGGTATCATCAGCGAATTTAAACAGGTTGCATTTCACCCCGTTGTCCAAATCGCTGTCATTTCAGTGGGAGGGAAAAACCAAAGACCTGTTTGGTGATATTTGCCATACATTTAAGCCTGATGAAGAGACAGGAATCACTGGATATGGGAAAGAAAGGCACAGCTTAGCTGTAGGACTGAAGATGAAGTAAAATGTGTTCAGTGTAGTGGTTCATGATGACCTGAAAAAGAGTCTGTGATGAGGGGGAGTGAGTGCACACAATGAGCACTACTATGTATCTTATTCAGATGGGCTGCACTAACGCATCCTTGTGGTTGGTTCCCTGGCAGAGGAGATACCATGATCAACCAAGATCAATCAAGTGGTTTTTCTTACCTAGCAGTGGAGATCCTCCTCTTCTTGGCCTTGAATGACTTGGTGTAGTTAAAGTGTGAATGGCTGTCCCTTGCACTGAGGGCAGGCTGACCTTGGAAGAGTTTACAAATGGCTCCAAATATGAGAATCTCATCTACACAGCTTATTGTGATGGGGGACTGCTCTTGGCCTTTCCCTCTATCTTGCTCCTTCAGGCTTTTGGCTAGAGGCAAGTGACCCTAGGGGGCATCTGAATGCCAGGGCCTCTGACCTTTTACATAGGATACCTGCTATGGATTTGGGAGTATCTGAAGCCCCAGACCAATGAGTCTGGGAGGTATGATACTTGCCAGTGGTAGCATCATAGAGACTTGAACTATTGAACTCTTCTCAGTGGGTATAATTCAAAACTGATTTTGCTGATTTGGCCTGAAACATTCAATTTTTAAAAAGTGGTAGGTTCCCATCAGCATTTCAGCCTTTTGGCTAAGATAAAGCATTTCTGGCACCATGAGGAAGGTGTCAGGGCTGGCTCTGGCCCTCCCAGTGCCAGACCCATTGCTAGTTCCCTGTGGAGAGAACACCCATCTGGGTTTAAGGGCCAAACCCCCCCCAAAAAAAGCTTTATTCCCATCACAATGTGTGCCCATTGTGGGCCATGCATTTTATAGTGTATGCTTCATGCTTGCCCACTATGGACCATGCATGCTCAGTGTACACTTCATTTAATTGACTTTGTAATTGGTTTCTATTAGTGAACACATACTGCTTTTGGTAGAAGTTTAATGATAGACAAGTTTTTTAATGTGTTTTCCTTATATAGGATGAGGAACTGTTTTCACCATGCTGTTTGGGCCAAAAAAACTCATATTTGAGTAAATACAGTACATCAAAAAGTGACAGTTTATAAGCTGTTTAGCAAATTCTTATTTTAAGACATATCACACTATTTCTATATGCATGCTTATATCGTACCAATAGTATGTGGGTGCACCCACACGTTCATTAATGTGCAGTAGTTGCTGCACATTTAATTTATTACTTGCTTAATGAAGTACTAACTAAATGCACACTAACTACTTCACCATAGCACCAGTGCATGGGTTTTTACTGACTCTTACTGCACAGTAGCCTAATACTAATATAAGGTTTTTGCCCAGCATGCTACTGCCCAGTGTTATTCGGCTACTGCACATTAAGCATTTCATGTAGATGTGTCCTGTATCTCTTCACTTGTCCATCTACATTAGATAATTGTTGAAGTGGACCCCACTGTGATAAAATATACACGGTTAAGTCTCTGACATCAAAAAATGATACATTTTCTACATTATATTTGCAAACAACATTTCTTTTTCAACTTTAAACAATTTCTGATGAGAAAAAATATGTTTTCATTAACTATTTAAATGAATGTTTGCTAATATGTAAATATATTAGTAATAAGGTCTGACATAACCTGGTCTTAAATATCCAATTAAGCTTATCAGGGCAATGTAAAATTCTGTACAATGATCACAGAAGTTTACCACTGGATTACAAGAGCTTTTAGAGAGATTCTATGAATCTGTTACTTACTAATACTAATTTATCTTCAACTATTAAAATAGAGGCACTGAAGTAAAAGAGTATGTCTCTTATCAGTTTTGAATGACATGAGCACCTCTTTTTACATATGAGGTTAAGCTGTTGAATGCTGAAGGATTTGTAGGTGAACTGTCTTTAAGCAGTAGATAAAGAAAATTAAACTAATCTATGTGTAAACGAGAAAAAAATTCCAGGAACATATGGAGATTAAATTGATCCAATAACAGCCTCTAGTGATATGAGTGAATGGGAAACACTTCTGTGTTTCTTTCTTTTCACATAGCCATGCTAGGGTCTGAAAATTATTCCGCTTCATGCAATTTCTTTATATTACAGAGAACTGTCACAGCCTTCCAATTTTTCAGAAACTATACTAATGCTTCCATTGTTTCAGTGGGAGGGAAAAAGCAAAGACATACAAAGTCTTAACATTTTTATTTGTCCAGGAATGGAAAAGGTGTCATGGGAAATACAGCTGAAAACACCATTTTGCAGTTTTGATGTGAATTTGTGCGCTACATTCCACGCTGATTTCTCCCATGGTTTTCAGAGTCACTGCTAGAATACACTCTTCTTATTTGCATGCAGAACATTCTGGCTAGATCCAAAACTCCAGATTCATAGTTAATGCTGTATTTTTTAATGTCAAATAACCAAGTATCCACTTACATTTTGCATTAACTAGCAAAGTTCAATATAGCATAGTGCTGACATTCAAAGGCAACTTAATATTTTCATTAGACTCACGTCATCAGCTAGTGCTGCAAGAATCAAAATGAAATAAAGAAAATAAAAAATGTATTTCCCTTTGTGCACTCAAATGGGACTTAGCTAGCTGCATACCAAAGTATTTTTGATGCTTTTGGTATGGCCTCTATGTTGTGGCCACATAATATAGACTGAGCATAATAAATAGAGCTATACAATGACCAGGTCCTTATGCAACATGAAAGTAAAACCCTTTCATGATTTAGCCCCAATTACTGAGTGTTTACGGCATTTACTCAGAAGCTACACCCTAATTGCCAAGGGGTTCAAACAAGTGTCGCTGTGGGTACATCTACATTAGACACGTAATGTACTTTGGACAAATTTTACCATGCGTTAGGACAGCTGGCAAAAACCATGCTAATGTGCAGTAGATTAGTCCAATGAGCATTAAGTGTCACAAAAAAAGCATTCATTTGCACTAATGTGCAGTCATGCCAATTACAGTTTGTTAAGTTGGGGCCTGTTACTAACAGGTACTATTTACTAATAGGTACTAAATTAATGCACCATAATTACAGTGCATTAATGAATATGTAGACATGCCCTGTAACACCCATAACGCTCTCTTTAAGCACCACAAAACAGATTAAGATTTACGTTGCTCTCTCTCCAGTTCTCTTTTTGAAGCTGACAACTACCCTTTACATTTATTAGTCATTGGATAAAATGGATGATGAACAGTAGAGTGGGGAAGTTTGCCCCAATCACTCAGCTATTAAAATTAAAATGGAAGAGGTTTCTTCTCCCCATCCTGATTTTAGCATCCTCTTGTCATGCTTTCCTTCCAGCTAGATTTTCAGAGCATAGACACTGTTGCATGCATGTAGCTGCATATTGTCCATCCATAGCCTACTAAGCATGTGAACTCTATGGGTGCATCTACACATGCAAGCACATGCGCGTGCAGCAGCTCAAATAGAAGCAGTGCAAATTGGAGCTGGGGCTTTTTGCTTCAGCGCACGTGCTCAGACATGCACTTTGTTATGGAGCAAATTGTGCCACTTGGGGCAAAATAACCCTGCCTGGTTATTATCTGCCTGGTTACCCGCAGCAGATCTTCAGCCAGGAGGAGCTAGAGCCCAGGGCCAGCACCTGTGCTGTACCCAGCGGTATAAAAAGCTACCTTATCCTGGCCACAGCAGTATAAAAAGCCACCCTGGCAAGTAGCTCAGGGCTACTAGCTCTCAGGAGCTTCTGGGTCCGAGGCAATTGGTACCTCTGAACATTACCCCTTGTGCCAGCTGGACTGCTGAAGCAGCTCTGAGCGTTCCCTGCACCCTCTAGCCACTGCACCTATCACCTGGAAGATGTTCCGGATGTGGTGGCCTGCTTTGAACTATCAAAGAATGTCCTTCTGGCCCCATTTGTCCAGGAGGTCAGTTACAGCCAGATGGTCCAAGGTGCCAGCTCTGAGCAGGCAGGGTCCTGCCACTGGCCTCCCTAGCAAGAATTATGGTGTTCCCTATTGGAAAACTGAAAAATCCCTGATAAAAAAAATCCCAAAGTCACTCTGTAAAATACCCCCAAATCCATGTTCCTCCACAAGTAAAACAAAAGACCACTATAAAGAGAGAGAGGGAGTGAGACAGAGACAGCAATCAGTTGGACAATGTTTTATTGACATATCTTGAAGTGTTAAAGCAAGTCTCTTATCATAATAATGAAGTGAACTATAATACAAATTTCATGAATTCATGAATATATGTTTTGCTGCACTCCCACAGGCTGATGGCCCCCACACAAGGGGTTGGTCCCACACACAAGGGCTTCATCCCCCCCAACAGGGGGTTCAACCCCCAAATAAGGGGTTTGGCCCCCCAACAGGGGGTTTGGCACTCTCACAAGGGGTACAACCCCCACACAAGGGGTACAGGCCCCCAACAGGGGCCAAATGGCCCCCACAGGGGCTACCACCCCCCTTGCAAGGCTCACATGCCCCACCCCCAGACACCCATGGCTACCCCCACAACCCCAGTCACCATCACTTAAATAAAAAGGGGGAGAAAAAAACCCTCTGCTTACCTTAGAAGCGGGAGGGGGGGTTCCAGGGCCTCCTGGAAGAGCCCCGCAGGCAGAACAGGGCAGCAGGGGGGCAGCAGGGCCTGGGCTGGGGCCGCTGGGGCTGTCAGCCTGCCCCACACTGTGCAGACAGGGCCCCAGGAAGCCACACAGCAGCTGAACTATCAGTAAGTGCTGG
>NW_017728886.1:48002419-48009763 GCF_001723895.1 Crocodylus porosus
GGAGCCATCAGGGTTCCCCCCCATGGTCTCCTCACCCCTTTCCAGCCCCCCAGCCCCTGGTTCACTGCCACCAGAGCCCTGGTGCTGAAACATGCAGCCTGGCCAGCTGCATGTTCCAGCATCGGGGCGAGGGCCAACCATAGAGATGCTCTGGCAACCAGAGCATCTCTGTGGAGGACCCACCCTCCAGCTGCCTCAGGGCATGGCACTTTTTAAACAACGATTTTTTTAGACCCCAAGTTTGCAGCACAGGTAACATTTTCTTGTTCCTGCACGTGCCTCTTGCCTCGCCTCAAAGGGGTTTGAGGCAGGGCAAGAGATATGTCACACTTGTGTGGACACGCCCTGTGTGTGCACATGTCAGCAGCTATGCTGCGGGGAAAGCAGAATTGCTACTTGTGTATAAATGATGCTTAGGCAGCTAGAAAAATTCCACTTAGCTGCACAAAAGGAACTAGAATTCTGTTCTTAGTGTTCACATTGAATATCTGCAGGGACTGGCATGAAGATGGTAGTATAGGAAATCTGAGAGCATCTTTGGCAATCTGAATGATAATCAAATGCCAACTGATGCCATCCAGTGCTCTTTACAAAAAGAACTGTTCAGCTGTGCCTTTTTGGCCAAAGATAAAAATCCTTATTGGCACAGATAAAGTGTCCAGTCAAGGCAATGGACTCCAGTGTAGGCAAAAAGATTATCCCCCTCTCCTTTTCATTCAAGGCCTACCTGTCATGCTTCGTCATCTATTCCAATTATCTGGGAGTCTTGGTCATGCTAATTGGACTAGTCATTCTGTCTTAGCTGGTAACTCCCTGTTGATTTCCAATCCATATTGGATATATTTACTGGGTTTTAAGACACAAGAGACAGAATGTGACTAAATTATTCTAATGAACACACTAAGTTTTGGCTTTTTAATTATTATTATTTGAATTGTTATATTATAGACCCAAATTTTCCCATTCAGGGAGCACTATTCCCATGTTCTTGACAATGAATATAATAGCAGACACCCAGATCTGAGTGAAGTCCCAGTAACTCTTTATTTTGAACAAGCAGACTAATACAATTCTAATATATTTTTATCCTATACAACTCTTACTAAATATGATATGGCAGGTGCATAAGGTAAGGCTGCTGCTTCAGTTCTGGTTTATTTGGTTAGTGTCTATGAATAAATAAATAGCTGAGTTGGTGCCACCTTTTTATAGTTATTCTTTTTCTCAGCTGGATGTTAATAGATTATCTCTTTTCTCAGAGCTTTTTCTTTTTATGTGCTTTAGACCTGAATTAGCAGGTCATTATTTCATGAATTTTTGAGGGCTGATAGTACAACACAATAATTATACAGGCCAGTATGCATATTTTAAGGCTTTTAATTTGTGTGTTTTCAGAGAGAAATAGCTTTATGCTGTGATGTGTTATTAGCATAACATTACTATAAATAACAATGTAGAGCCATTAGTAACAAATGAACCAACATAGGAGTAGAAAAGATAAAAAAAAGATGAAAGATTCTTTTATTGAAATGTAACTATTGTTCATTGTTCATTTGTAACACTTTCTAATCTGAGGTTAATAGCTAAAGCTTTTTTTCTAAACATGATTTGTAGACAGCAATCAATAAGACTCTTATTTTCATTTGCCAAGAACTTGAGCTAAAGCTTATATTTACCAGGAACCCTACTGCTACATATAGATACAAGTAAAGGTACAGACATTAAAATAAAAGCAAACCAAAGCAAATTTGAAAGAATATAGAAATAGAGAGCGTCAACACTAATGCTGCAAAAAAAGGCATCATTGAAGAGTCCTGTGGAATATCCTGCTAATCAACATACTGAACCCTCCATCTGTGCAGAATGTGGGACTAATTGACTCTTGAGGTCTCTTCTAACCCTATAATTCCAAGATACAGGCTAGTATTATTGATGTGCATGGACCTACTTATATTGTGGTTTTGCGATCTGCACAGAAACCATGAAAAATGGTGGTTTTTGCAATCACCATGAAATGGCGTTTCCTGAAATATTGCACAGAATTGTCCCCCTTTCCCTGCTTCCCCCCACCAAAAAAAACAAACAAAAACTGATCAGACTACAAAGCAAGTGTGGCAATCCCTACAGCCACAAAACATATGGCTTGAGAGAGAGCTAATGAGAGGCTGGAGTAGTGATGTAGACTCAGTGAAGGCACCAGTCAGGAAAGCGAAAGGGTTTCGACACCATCTTTTAAGAAACCAGATGAAATGCAGCAAAAATGCTGCAGTCTGAAGATGATGAGTGAAAAGAAATCCAAGAAAGCTAAATACATTTCAGTTCAGTTCAGGATCGCGTAAGGCAGTTCCCATAGGAATTGCATGAAGATGATGGTCAATTGTTTTGTTCATCATGCATCGTGACTCTGGATGTGTCAACGAAAAACAGCATTGATCAGCATTTAGAGTCTGAATCACATATAAAGTGAAAGGCTGCTGCAGAGGCTGAAGGTCAGAGCAAGAAATAAGTGCTATGTCCTCGATTTTTAAAAGAACCACTGAAAGCAGTCTGACAAGAAGAGAGGCTACATTCATGGTAGTGAAGGCATTCACGACTGCAAACTTTCCTCTGGAGAAAATAGATAACCCTGAATTAAGGGACTACTCGAACAAACACATGCCAAATGCTGGCAGTTTCCCCTGTACAAACAAGCTTTGTCAAGATTATCTACCAGGAGTAATTGCTTCATATGCTCAATCTACAAAATCTGTAATGGCACAATACGAGTCAGTCTTGATTGTAGCAGATAAAGCAACAGATGCCCAAGATAACTATGATCTGCACATGTTATTTGTACCCAGGAGCTGGACAGACTGTGACCTGCCTGTTTTTCAAACAGAACTGATTCACCGCATGTCTGTCAAATTTTCTACTGTGGCACAAGTTGTAAACTATAGCTTAGAATTTAACAAGATCTCAGTTTTTCTGTCTGATAATGCAATGTATTTGTGCAAAGCTTTCCCTGATGTGCTCCATGGAATGGTGCCTGTAGCAGGGTGCAGGGATGTGCCAGCAGCCTGAGAGACTGCTTGCAGGTGGCAGAGGGGGGCTAATGAGGGACTCACCTGACCGGAAGAGGGCTCAGCCTGGAGCTAGATAAAGCCAGAGCCTGCACTAGTCAAGTAGCCTCTCCCCAGCAATCAAGATGTGAGGAGCTCCTGGCTGCAGGGCTGCTGAAGTGACCTGGATTTTAGGGCTGAATAACTCTGCAGGCCTGGAAACAGAGGCAAGTTCCTTGGACTGAGAAAGACTGGGTTTACAGGCAAGTGGCCTTTGTTTATGTTAAACCCCTAGAGGTACTGAGATGTCTGCCAGAGGGCAGTGATATTTCTTATTCATTTGAGTTACACGGGTGCTTTAGCTGTGGGCCCTGCTGGGGCAGGCTCAAGACCTATTTAGAGAACCAGCAACCCAGTAGCTCTCAGACTGAGGGTGGAGCCCAGTGAGGAGCCAAGAGCCTAGATAAAGGCTGCGACTCAAACCAAGAAGGTCCATGAGCCCAGAGTAGAGGGCAGAGTAGCCCAAGAGTAGCCCAGAGCAGAGTAGCCCAAGCCAGACTAGAGGGTCTGAGAGCCCAGAAGAGAGGCTGCATGCAGGACAGAGGATCTGAGAGCCTGTAGTGCTGTGTGCAGGATTGAGAGTATGAAAGTGCAGGGGGGAGACCAAGAAAGGAATTAGGGGGTCTGAGGGCCTCAGGGGGCCAAGTGTATAAAGAGAAAGATCAAAGAGAGAACATCTGCAAGGCTTGAGGCACGGTATAGGGAAGGTGAAGGAGCCGTGCAATTTACCCTTAAGGCTCTTGGTGCTCTACAGGGCCTAGTCAGGCTGAGAGGGATTTGCCAAGCCTGGTGGTTGGATTGAGGCTAGTAGGGTCTCGGGAGAGACCCAGTGTAAATTTATTGGAATTAGGGCTCACTCTCTAAGGCCTGTTGGCAGCCTCCCTGAATCCACCCATAATATCAAGGTGCGGCTGGTGAGTAATCGGGGAAAGTGCCGGGCAGGAGCAGTAAAACCACTAGGGGGGCATCACGGTTGCCCCTGTAGCCACAAGCCTGTCACAGTGTCCAACACAACTCATGTCATCTTCAGTACATACATCCTTTCTTAAATAAGTGACATCTGATGCACATGTGTTCCTGATGTGGATAGCCTCATTTCCCCTTTAAAAAAAATGTTCACATGTAAGCTTTGATGCAACTTGAATCCATCACTAATCAAAGAGTGGATCTACATGTGAATATGTCACTTCCACCACAGCCAATGCTTACAAGGTGGAATTTGTGGGTTAACACAGTGCATTACCACACAAAGACTATGAAGTACTACCAGTAATTTGTGTATAAGGAGCCTAAAATCGCACCTGGTGCAGTGCATGCTTAAACTGTGTGATCTGTTAAGACACGGTGCCACTGAAGATCAAGTTAAATTTGTGGCTGAAAAAAGGATCTAGTTCATGGAGCTTATAACATGGTTTGAAAGTTGTCAGGCTTTGATCCACCAAGCACACAACAAGCTGATGGATTTGATTAAACTGTACTGAACACATGGCATCACAACAACTTTCAAACTGTCAATGTGAAAACCAGCAGAGACAAGAACTGTTCCAGGTAATAAATGAAAACTTGAATCAGTACTACCTAGAAGTACAATCAATCAATACCACTGCATGTTCAACCAGCTTTAGTTCAAGTGACCCTACCACCATTTTGAAGTGTGGGGACACTAATACATGAGATGCAGGAGGCTGCTGAAGTGCGGTAATTACCACGCTCCAGCAGACTCTATTAAACAAGTCTGCTCCAATGCGCTGTAATTACATTGCATCAGAGTAGCCTCTGCACTTGTGTGTTGGCAACCCAGATGATTGTTGCTCTTAAATATTGGTTGGTTATAGAGAGGATTCTATTATTTTATTATGAATCGAGAGCAGTTCATGATACTTCAAGAAAAGGAAATTGTCGAGAAGATGAAAGTTGTTATATTCTGTTCAGAGTGCTGATCCCAGGCCTTCCAGTTTTTTTTGTTATTTTAATTGAATTGTGATTCATACCTGCTGGCACAACCATACAGAGACCTTTTAAAAATGTATACAATGATACTATCTGAAGGCAGCTAAGGATAAATAGGGAGAACAGCATTAGGGAACTAGTCATGAGAAAAGAAAATTGAATTTTATCTCAAATCTTCAGCAAGTTTTTTCTAATTTTATAAAGTTGTAAATTTGTGTTGCCTCATGTTTATTTGCAAGAGGACACTAATGTTAGTGCATCTTCCTGTGGGATTCAAAGGATCTTCTGCAGGCAGCATTGATTGTACTTTTGTAGTGACTTGAGAGGTCTCCTGTGCATTGTCCACATGTCAACTCAATACAGTAAAGTGGGGATTACAACTGCCTGATAAACCATGAGTTTGGTTTCAGATCTGGTGTTACAGTCTTCTAACACCCATTTCCTCAGGTGCCTAAGGGCTGCATTTGCACATCTGAGGTGATGTTGGATTTCTTTGTCAATGTCAACTTTCTGGATTTCATTTCTTGTATTCCTCAGTAGCTAGAAGTATATGTTAAACAGCAAGTGTGCATGTTCCCAGCATATAAAACAGCTTAGAATGTATTCAAGTGAAGATCATAGGACCATAGAAAAGTAGGCTTGGAGAGACCTCTGGAGATCATCTAGTTCAACCCCTTGCCTAAGGCAGGATCATCTCTATCCAAACCATCCCAAGTAAATCCTTGTCTAAACTGTTATTAAAAGTACAGACAGCATTGTCACACAACTACAAACCATAGCGCTGTAACCTATCACAGGTAAAGCAAGAAGACAACAATGGACAATATCCTCCTGCTTCAAAGAAGAAAGAAGTCCAGAGTGAACCAAGAGATCCAAGGAAGAGTGTCAACCCTCTTCCCCCCCACACACACACCAGTACAGAGAGAGGCAAACCCCCCAAAGTATGGACCAATATGAACATGGGGCAAAATTCCTTCCTGCCCCTAAATATGATGATTGGTCTGACCCTGACCAGAGGAACAAGACCCTCTAGCCCTACTGTGATGAAGATGCATAACAAACATCAGTTTTAAGGGACTAAGGCAGGGTAGAGGAGGATTGAGCCTAGTAAATCAGAAGCCTATAAGTAAATTCAACATGGATGCCACTTACGTGTCTTATAAAGGCATCCGGGATCTCATGCATTTTCTGACATTTTCATTCTATCAACAGCAGATTCTTAACTGTCACTATGGTATCTCAATGGTACAGACTGGAACAGGCCTGAGAAAAGAACTAAAGAAAAAATATGAGTATCTGCTAGATGGCCTAAAGGATCCCCCAGGAATCCCCCAGATCTTTCTAAACACACTTCAAATGATTGAGCATGAATAATATTTTCCTTTAATGGTGCATCCTTGTTCTTTCTGTTTCGCTTATAAAAAAACCCACACAGATGATTTGCCCCAGTGTATCAGACCACTGATAGAGGTTTTAAACAATTAGCCTACACCCCAGAGAATATTACAACAACATAGGATCTTACCAAGAGGTCAGCTAGACAGACCCTGCAATACATACATTAGTTCCACAGAAGGAGAAGATTTCACTGACCAAGTTATTTCATTCTAGTAATGGTTATCTTCTTCTCTGGTTCAACAAACAACATTGCAGCAAACTTAATTCTTCTTATAGATTACAAACTGTCCTGTGACACAGGTAGCAGAAGCTGGCATACATAGCCATTTTCTTCCATTCCATTCCCAACCAAATATACAACCAAAGGGATATGCTTTGACATACATTAATATGAGAATGTACATGCCTATGGTTGACCCTAAGAGTGAAAAAAAAATCAACTGAGTATGGCCCTAAAATCACATTTTATGTTTCCATCACTATACTGCACACAATTCTCTTCCCCATTACTCATGAGCAACTTCACTATAAACCAATGAGGTTGCACAAAGAGTAATTTATGTAGAATTTTACCTGTATTGCCATGCTTAATTTTACTCTTCTGGCCCTTCAGTTACAGGTGCACTGATATATCGGTCTGATATTGGGTCAAGACCGATATAAAGAAAATTGACTGTATTGGAAATTGGCCTGAAGTGGCAGATAATTTGGCCAATAAATATTTGTGTGGGCACACTGCCACAGCACAGTATGTAGGCAGCCAGGAGCACAGCCTGGCAGCATGGAAAGCTGCGTGCAGCTGGTAAGTCTGTTGTTGTGGTGAAAGGGAAGGGGGAGAGAAGGGGCATGGTGGCAGCAGATGAATGTCCCTGGGGTGAGGGAAGGAGAGGGGCTGGGG
>NW_017728886.1:48010241-48016999 GCF_001723895.1 Crocodylus porosus
GATATCAGCCCCCAAAATGTCTATCAGTGCACCCCTACTTTCAGTGTAGCTCTATTGTTTCATTGTTTTACATACAACAATGAAAGACACACAAAAAATATTTCCAACTGTTCCACAAAACCAAAGACAAGAAAAACAAAGCATCCCTTCCCAAATCCCTCTCATCTTTGGAGGAAAACACTCACCATGAATTGAGTTCTACAAACACTCGCTTCCCTCCACCCCCACCTACCCCATTTGGCCTGCTTAACTGATTCTGGGTTCCTAGTGTATCACAACAGTCATCTTTTGACAACAGTAGTTAACAGAACACTAATGTGTATGTTGAGCTACATTGGCATTGTTGTGAATCCTCTTAATTTCTATGTGGGAAAAAAATAATGGCAAATGCTTTCTTGTTAAGCTGCCAAGAGTGCACTGGGGCTTCTCAAAATGTCATCGTCCTGCTGTCTACGCACCTTGGAGACTATTTAGCACTGCAGGGAGGGGAAAGTAATAGAATATTACATTAATCATTCTTGCTGTTACTCAACCATGATGAGGTCTGAAACACCTGAAAAGAAATGGCTGGTCCCAGTTGGGTAGTACTGCAGCTTAACCAATATCAGTAAGGCAAGCATCCAAAGTAGATGCAGGCTTACTCAAATCAGAAGAATCTGAAGTAGAAATAAAAAAGAAAAAGTAGTAAGCTTACTCAATACTACTAGCAGATGTGGTGAAATCAAATCAGCTTTGTGCAAATAATATTTTTTATTTAATCTGAGGGATTTCTCAGTGCTAAAACAGTCCTGGTGGAAAAATAATTAAGTTGAATGTCATGAAACCTTCTATCCTCCTCCACTAAGGTTTCAGCAATCGTGTTTAAAGCAAAGTATGTGTTTTCCTATTTACCTGTCATCTGGCAGGACTTGGAGTGTGTATGAAGCGGAGAGACAGAGAAAGAGATAGGGAGAGAGCGCTCAATTAGAAGAGATGATTGCTGAAGGAATAGTAAGGTCAATTTTTGTATGAATATTATCGACAGAGGGAGAACTGAAATTCAAAGAAAATGAAGCTTGTGACACGTTGCAAATAAAAGCAGCAAGTGAACATTTTAATATAAACCTAGCAAAAAAGGACATATTAAGCTGTATTTAACCATATCCTCTGTGTTATTATTTTTCAGCTAGAGCAATACTTTAGAATCCTATTTGATGTACTAGCCTATAACATTTGACCACACTTACAGTACAAGTGTAAAATCAATTTTCTGCACTCCCATTTATCTCAGGACTGATTTTAGCTGGCTTCACTAATGGAATGACTCTTCTGGAGAGGTAGTTATTTTACTTCAGAGTGGCATTTCAGGAGCCTTAAATGGTCTGAAGAGTTGGCATGTGACCTTTAAGAATATTTTAGGTCTGTTTTCCTCTGAAAAAATATTTAACCCTGTATATATAGTTACATCATTGACAGTATCGTATGGTTCTTTTGTTCATATCAATATAATATGTCAAAATTATGTTTTGAAATATCAACCAGCTTTACAATACCCCATATTAGTCAAGAATTTTTTTTTTTTAGTTTTAATGGGAGCCGGGGTAATAAATCAAGACTGACACACGTGGCTCATTGCCATTGTACATATATTAGTTTCAACTTCGGTTCTAATATGAAACTTAATAAGCACACATCATAAAAACTGTCAAGTTGGATACATTAAGACAGTGGGATACTGAAATAGTAAAGTTCTGTTTCATCTCTAAGTAAGTATATATGCAAATCAAATCCTAATTTGAAATACACAGAATTAGAGAAATTCTGATTAGTGACTCTGGACTCCCCAGACCCGATAGTTTAGATTTCAGAAAATCATTAAGATATCCCAGCCTAAGTATATCTATCCAGAAGAGAATGAAGAGGGACCAAGAAAAATATTCAGAAAATGAAAGACTGCAAATAGACATTGCAAATGTCATAACACAAGAAGTTTTATGACAGGACAAAACACAAGTGTATAGACATCCTCGTCACTCATTGTACCACAAATACCCTACAAATATTGTACCACACAAATATTAGTTTGACAATACCTATTAACTAAAGTTCATGCCATTTTATTGTGGCAGGTGTCTACACAGTTATCGCATGATAATACCAGCTGATCGTATTGTCACAAAGTGCCCATCACACACAGCTTGCTCTTACTCGTATCTAAAAATAAAAAAGGATTGGGGAATTCACGTAATCCCTAACTGGAGCCTGGGAAAGAATAGGCCATGTAGAGCATGGTCTTGGAGGGTGAATGGCAGTGGCCTGGACTTGATGAGGTAAAAAAAAAAAGGATACACTGGGAAAGGATGGCTTTGGAGCCAGAACCTAGAGCCAGTCACACCCTCCAGGCTGGTCCAACAAATTATGGGGCCTGGATGTCAGATGTGGGAGGGACTGGTGCTCGGGACTGAGAAGCTCAGCGGGGCTGGATGAGGAGCAATTCCCACAGCCTAAGGCTCCCTTCACTCTCCAGTAGCTCTGGCAGGCTCTGATTCAGGTTTGGAAAAGTTGAGAGTGAGGCATAAAAAGGGGAATACTGAGAAGGTAGACAGGAATGGACAATACCCTCACAATGTGCTGGGGAGCACCAAAACAGACCCCATTCTGCACACCCTAGTAAGGCTCACCATCAAAAAGCATCCTACTCTTCAAAACTGCTTTGAAAGACGATGTGTGGACACACCTATCTCCGTTATAGAATAACATTTGGTGCCACAACAACTGTGAAATCTGTTTATTGCCAAAGTGAAAGAGAGCTAATCCCAACTATAAGGATACACTATAAAGTATATTTAACTAAATTTGGGAACTTAGAAATGTACTAAATGAGAATGTTTAATTAAACAAAAAGACCCAAGCCAATTACAAATGTATATACATGACTCAAAGAAACGCAAAAGAAACAAACATATCACATGATGCACTATATATAATAATGTCTTATATATTACTTCCCTGTCTGATAATTCTATTTCATCACAGGGAAGAATAGTATCCCAAACTGTGCTTACATGTCAAAACTGCAGTTACACAACTCTGTACTTCCCTGTTTGATGTGTAACATGAAATATGATTTAAGCATAAGTCACTAACCATTAAAGAGAGAATTTGGATTAATAAATTGAGTGTATGGGATGCAGTAGTAATTGACAGAATAAATTGAGTGTATGGGATGCAGTAGTAATTGACAGAGCTTGACCTGGAAACAATAGTCTCTAGAGGGGCCTATCATCTTTTTTACATATTAACTCTGATGTCCAATAATGCCATATTTTCTTACTTACAGTGGGCCCCTGAATAAGATATGCACCTTGTTTTTGAAAGACAAAATAAAGAAAAAAGATCTGTCCTTGCTTCTGCCAAGAGGAAGAGAAAGGGCACTGATAGACATGACAGTTTGTTACACAGTTGGTCTGTTGGTTGTAATGAGGGTTCAGATTAAGCCGCTCCAAAGCAGAGCATATTCATTAACATCTGTCAGTGCACACTGGGAGGAGGGCTGGGCTGACTCATCCCTGCACTGTTCCTGTTGCTGTCTATAAAATGGGAGGAGGAGAAGGGAAGGAAATGAGTTTGGTATGGGGTTTACCGAACCAGTACTAGAGGGTGAGGTGGATGAATTGGATATCCCCATGCCCTCCCCGACAAGGTGGGGGGCTCCAATCCACCTGACCCCCGCAATCCAGAATAGGCTGAGAAAACCCCAGAATAGAATGCGCTCTCCTGCTTTCCCCACCTCCCATCCTGAGACAGGACACACAGCCTCTTTCCCTGGATCTCCCAGGCTCCAACAAACAGCTAACATCTGTTGGGTCAGAAGGGTTAGTGTAACTCATGGTGCTTTCTGTGGAACACCATGAGTTAGACCAGGGAGCTGTATGTCTGTCAGGGCCCAAAGTGTCTGTAGCCAGCAGAAACATTATTCTAATATTGAGCTGATATTTATACATGGCTAGTTTATATTGGTATATTTCTGTGCCAAAATTAAAGCTTAAAGAGTTCTTCTCTTTGTCTGCTGCTTAGTCCTCAGTGTATTTACAATGAATAAATGAATCTCCTCTCAGCCTTGATTTTGCAAGGCTTAACAAGCCAAACTTGTTTAGTCTCTTTTTGTATGGTGAGTTTTCCATTCACCTGATCATCCAAATAACCTATCTCTGTACCTGCTCCAGTTTGATTTCATTCTTCTTGAACATGGGTGACTAGAACTGTATGCAGCTTTCCAAATTCACTAATGCCTTGCAAAATGGCACTAACACTTTCCTATTTCTACAGGAAATATCATGTCACATATAGTACACTGGAAGCTTATACTTATCCTACGATTGACTGCTACACTTAGATTCTTCTATTTCTCTGTTGTTTCCAGATGATAAGTCATGGCCGATTCCTTTAAGAACTAATAACAACAATTTCTGTTAGACAATGGAGGTTTCCCTTAGCCAGTTTTTTCCTTACATTTCTTATAAATTTCTACCTTCATCAACTTAATTAATAACTTCCCATAAATTGCCATATCAAATTGCTTCCTAAAGTCCAGATATATTATATGTACTGCATTTTGCTTGTCCTGAAAATCACTTATTTTATCAAAAAGAAATCAACTTAGCCTGAGACAATGTAACTTGATTGACTTGTATCCTAGTTTCTACTCCATATCATTTTTTCTCTCAAAATTTGTTTGGAAACTTTTAATGCTATTTAGATATGACTAATGGGTCTGTTGTTTCCTAAGCCACTTGTTCTCTTTTTTTAAATAGGGATACTATCCTTGCTATATTTCAATGATATGATGCCTACCCTAACATGATACAATTATTACAGATCCTCCTAAGCCCACAATATTATGTGATAATTATTTCATAATTTGGGGATGGAAAATATCTTGTTCCCCCAGTTCAAACACATTAAACTGTTTGAGTTTTATTAAACCTTGGGTGTGATAATGTCCATACCTTGTCTTTTCTTAGCCGTTCTGCTTTTGTCCTCGTGCTCAACATGATCTTCCTTATTAAAAAGTGAGGCAAAGCATTCCTTTAATTTCAAGGCACACCATGATTACCTTTAAGATCAGCTTCACCCTCACTGAATAACATCCCTGCTTCTTTCTTGTTCTTTTTATTAATTCATATAGCTGAAGAATCCTTTGCTATTTGTTTTAATTGCCTTTGCAAGGTCTAACTCTGCTTGACATTTTCACAATTCTCACTTTATCTCTATACTTCCTGACCTCTAAAATGTAGCTTTCTTTGTTGATCAATCCTTTTTTCCCATTCCTCTTAACTTACTATGAAAAGAAGCACTTGTTTAAGTCAATCAGTATTCAGGAATGTATGTAAGCAAATGAATAGGACATCAGGACATGCTTATAGATAAGCATATTCAAGCATGATTTCTTGAATGAAGTTATGTTCTGAACCATGGTCTTAAATAGTAACATCTGAGATGTTTCACTCCTTATCGAAGGCTATAAATTGATCATATGATGATGATTGGTACAGTATATTGTGAATAAGGGACATTTCACTTGAGTGCCAGAGTAGATTTTGCTTGGGAATATATATTGTCTTATTTTTCCTTCTAATCTGGCCTATCGAGACAGTAACACGGGAATCTGCCCTGCAGAGACGGAAGAGTAGTATCTGATCTCTAGGACAGAAAAGCCAGCTATAGCGAACCCAAGGAGAGTTCAGTGGTACTTACTTGCATCTGTATGCTTAAGTACTTCACCAAACTGGGACACAACTGATTTGCTAAAAGTCACAGGAAGTGTGTGATAGAGACAGGAACTGAATGCAGAGTTGCTGATTCTGAATCCCAGTTCCATTCACATTACTATCAGATTATAGCTGTACAGCAACTACTATGTCTTGACAGAAAAAAAGGTTCCCTTTGGGACAAAGGCTTTTGTAGCCAGCACAAAAAAACAGCATATGCTTCCACTACAAAAAAGCAGCACTCCTTAACCACAAAGCAACAGGGTCCCGATTCCTCAATAATGTGATGGAAAGGTTAGCATGATAAAAAGGGTCTTTTTGAATCAATAGTCAGTCTCTACACATGAAATCAATGCACTTGAATTTCCTGCACAGAAAATTCAGGCACATTAAACTGTTCCCCCAGCATGCATCTGAACGTGCATCCATCAGGAACAAATTTGCTCCCAATGGTGCTAGTTCAGTTTAGGGCTGTTCTTGCCCTGCTCTCCCCTCTGCAGCAGCCAAGGGGGAGCTCCAGACTCCCTGGAGCCTGGGATGGCAGGGGGCGCAGAGGCTGGTCCTGATGTTCATGTGGCTGGGAGAGCTGTCCCGGCTTCTGGGCAGATGCCTCCCAGCCGCGTGGAGATTGGGGCTCATCCCAATCTCCCTATGGCTGGGAGGCAGGGTCCTGCCAAGCCAGAAGATCTCTCTCCACCCTCTTGGCTTCCTGCTGCCTAGGCTGACCAGAAGCAATTGCTTCCAGTCACCATCTCCACATGCACTTTGATGCATTATTTGAATGCATCAATTTCTAGTACTTGTATCTACAGGTACTAGAAAATGGCACATTTGACTAAACTATCACATAGTAATTGCTGCACTCATGTAGATGCCGACACTTTACTGTGCATAAGATTAGACTAATAGACAGTAAAGCATCTTATAGTTTCCTAGTTTCTAGGGTTGGAAGGGACCTGAGTAGATCATCTAGTCCGACCCCCTGCCATGGCAGGAAAGATTACTGGG